>NC_083546.1:0-368902 GCF_018135715.1 Danaus plexippus | reverse complement strand
CTTGCAATTAACTATTTTATTAAATTACGACTGAATAGTAAATGGAGTGGGCTCTGCCGTTTGTGTTATACAATACATATGCTGTATGAAAATTATGAATTGTATGTTAATTTTCTGTTTTACGATCACAAACGAACCAAGCCATAGATAAGAGAATACCTTTTCATCATACCGGGCTCCTTACCACGAGTTTGCATCGTTAACTAAATACACACAGTTTACAGTTATTCCATTTATATATCATGTACATATATTTTCATACTATCATGTGTTAAGATTCATGAATGAAAACTTAAACCTCTGTAAAGTTAGACGATACAAACTCGTAGTAAAAGTAATGCGTAAGGTTAAAGTTCCTTGGGAAACCAACATCCCCAAACACCAGGCCATCACGGTCAATAAATATTGCGAGCTCACTAACGGACTCACTAGAAATAGGTTCGTTGTAAATTTGTACGCGGTAGAAGTAGAAGCGAGAGGTATAACAGGTATGCAGCCAAATCTCTCTCCAACCTGCTAAAAGACTTGGGCCTGCCAAGAACTAACATCAGTTCATGGAACAGGCGTCGAAGGCTGCGCTAGTAGGTTCGTTTCAAATTTGGTTAGATAGAAAGAGGAGCTTGGACGGTGGAGGTGAGCGTTTAACGCGCGTTAAATAGGGGCCGTGATCACGGGCAGACATTCACATCTCATCTGCCCGTGATCACGGTGGCTGAAAAGTAACCGAAACGTCGGCAGTATGTAGTATGTAGAAATTAATAAGAATAAAAAAAAAACATTTTAAATTTCATATAACCTTGTATCTTCTCATACAAATAACCAGTAGGGAGAAGTAATTACGTATATTTTTAGAAGATTTTGCTTTCTATGTTAATATGTATGTTCGTACGTTTGTGTGTCAGCGCGTAACTCAGAAACTAGCTAATGAGATTAGGTGTCACGTTCATTTAGAATGTGATGAATTTTTGTTATGCTCTCTAGCAAGTTCATTACTATTTACAGTACATGTACATGTATTATAGAATATAATTTTATAATACGTAAAAGTGTCCATACGTTTGTAAGGTGTATTTTTTTAATAAACATAAATCTATGGTGGTTTACGAAAAAACAAAAATGTTTCTATACGAAATAACAAGAAGTCCTTTAATAATTTAGGAACATTTATTCGTTTTTATATATTATCTGTAATTCTAAGCGGAAAGCGTGGTGAATAAAGAACTGAGTCCAATACTAAACGAGGCTTAGGATTCATGATGAGGAATGATCAGCTCTCTTCCATCAGATTTACGAGCAGCATATATATTCTATCATCGCAATATATTAAAAGTTAATTAATAAATATTATAAATAAAGAAGGTTTCTTGTCATTGGCAAATATAGCCGAGTCATTTGTGTTGTAAAGATGACTCTGGATTCAGATTGAAATGAGAAAATTTAACGAACTTGTAATGTTTAAGGAGCAAATCATTACCTACCGACACGCGAATATATATGAATATATGTAGTCTGTTAACAATGTTTGTACATGATCAAGATTAATTCATATGGTAGTTGTGATAAAGCTGCCCAGGGCCGTGACCTCCATATTAAGCGGTGCCCTACATCCATCCAGTCATCTCCGCCCTCAAGTTTAATTCCCTCCACCCACTCAGGACCTCGTAATATCCCCGTAATGTATTCAATGAATACCAAGGAATTGTTGCCTTTGATATACAATTACTGTGAAGATTTCCTTGGGAATTATACACGTTAGATGACATATTCGATGTACGACTTATTAACTTACAATTAGATATAAGTCCGTTTGTTTGTTTGTAATCTGTTTTATAGTTACCATGAAACCTTTATATATTCCTTGTATTCTTAAATATATAATATATATATGTCCACAGCTAACATTGATTTTATTAAAAATAAATTACTCGAATAATAATAATGATATAATAAGGGAGTCTGATCCGACTTAACACTGGTCTGTAAAATATTTTCAACTAACTCTTGTTAATTATCACTACTATTCGAGGTTTTTGTATCTACTAATCAATTAAGATATTATTCAAAATTATATAATCTTTTGTAAGTACAGGCGTCTTGTAAGCAAGATATTTGTACTTCCTCATCGACGAGCAATAAATTAGCTAGGACTTTTTGTTATACATATATGCAACTGTTATTTACGTCTGATACAATCCCGGCCGTTAAATATCATAAATTTTTAAGTAATATTGCGCATTTTATTGATATTATAGAACAACCTATAACACTATGCACTATAAACGTCTTGTTATCAACCCGAACACTGATTCTTTATATCGGATTTAAACAATAAATTGTCTGAAAACATGTGAAGTAAATTAAAAGGAAAGAAAAGATATGGTTTAATGAATATTGTTGGTTGCGTTCTTTTGATAAACACCGACCGTCTCTGTAATGAATGAACTTCTGTTACGACTTTAATAGGTTCGTTGACCCCGTGGTTTGGTCCGGATGAAATATACGGTACGCAACGAAAATATCATTCGATTCACATTGTGTGTTCCTGTTACCTCACACAATGTGACGGAGGTTCTATTTAATTAAACATGCACAAAGTATACAAGTACCGTGCAGACGAATAACGAACATATGCTAATATTGTTAGTGTTTATTTTTTATCAAACATATAAATTTTCCTAATAGTTTGTTGTACGCATATACATGTTGTATACATTTGTTGCCGTAATTAATAATACATTATACGTTCCCCCAGCACGAGGCTCAAACCGACCTCACGTATACGGTGCGAGGATATTGAAATAGTATTTCTTGTATCATAATAAACAAATTAAAATATACTCATTAATATTTTATATATTTCATAAAACACTGACCAACTGCTAGGCTGTATTACTATGAGTTCAAATACTTATATCTGTCATCGTAAGCACTACATGTATCTAAACAATATAAAACGCGTATTTTTTAATTTAAAATAAAAAAATAATTAATTTTCCTTCTTATATCAAAGCATATGGATTTTTGGATATCACTCCATCTCCACTGATTCACTCACGAGATGTGTAGGTTATATTGATAAGGCTTATTTTTATCTCCACCAGGGAAGTCCACCTCTCGTAGCTCCGACAGATTCAAATCTTCCTTCGTCTAAACGGGATGTAATACCCGTCAATTAATCACCTTTCCAGGAAGATGAAGGCGGATGTCAAAGGTCAAACTAGTTGAACATTCCGATACGTGCTTAGAAGTTATTTATTATAGTCAAACTATCCGTGTCATTATTCATATTTTCGTGTTTTTTTTATCGATTAACGGATTTCCTTGAAGCCTGAGGACCGAGGGGTGGGGGTCACAATTTCGATGCATATTTGTAGGAAGAACTCGATTGCGGCAAATTTTGACAACCAGGTACTTTGTCTACTTCACTTTCCTCTAAGAAGAGAGAGAGAGAGAGATTTTCCCTTTAATCATTACTGAGACAATATATGTGTGTAAGTATATAACTATTACTTCAGAGTTATATTAAAGTTAATATAGTAGTGCCCTCGGGAATGACGATAACAAATATCCCTCCGTTAATGATCCTCAGAATTATCATTTATAGTACAAGTATATAATAAAAAATATATGCGAAATTTCGTACGTGTGTGTGTGTGTGTGGGTACATCACAAAAAAATAAATAAAGCGAATGAAAGATGAAGTAATTTATTAAGATTTTTCTTAATAATTTTTTCATGTATAGTATATAAAGTAATAGGAAGATAGTTATTAATATTAACTTATATTCCCGTTAATTATAAACTTCGATAACCGACTCTATATAAACAGAAAGTGAACCGCTCTCCACGTCCAAGTTGGCGGAGGACTTGTTCACGAGTCCTGGTAGTGTTTGTACTGACACTGGAACTACAGCCCTCCCACAACGAACCTACGCAATGACGATAGTAATGGCACTGTTTAATGTAAATATATTAGTGACTTGGGATACACAGTTTGTCGTGTTAATTTTACCGTACGAATGACGTTTGGAAAGTTGATTGTTAAAGAAACTTTGCGTAAAATATAAAACAACATTGAATGTCTTCATTCAAGACGTCAGATCCGAAATTAAATAAAACAATGAAGTTATACAAAAGACATGAATTCAAGAAAATATTATTCAAAATGCAGACAAAGGCTACTATAATAATTTGAATATATTACTTAAGTTTATTTTACCGCTTCATTGTTGGTAACTACTAACTACTTACTTTCCACATAACAGTATATGTATATGTTTTTATAGAAATTTTATTTCAAAACTTAAATCACTATTCGTATGAAAAAAATAATAATATTTAAATGACTCTAGGTTTTTGTTATTTTATAACTACACAATCCCGACTTTTCGGTTCCTCTATAGTCTGCAGCGGCCGTGATCACGGGCAGTCTAGATGAAAACGTCTGTCAGTTGGTCTTGTTGCTTGTCGTCTATCGCCAACGATATTTTTTTTCTATCTATTATGATATTATAACACAAGTCTAGGAAATAAAACGGTGACAACCGAATGTTTTCCACAACTATTTTTGAAATAAATTTAATTTACGCTTACAGTCAATACTTGTAATGTCTGTAAAGAGTAAAATGTCAAAGGATCCCATCTTCAAATAATACATACATTCACTAGTGCTTACAGACATCCTCGAGCCATGTTTAATACAAAAAATATAATTATACATAAATCGTGTAACTTTTTAATATTTTCTTTTCTGATTATACAATGTAATATCTCCTTGACTATCTCCTTCGACCTTCGACCTTTGATAATTCAATTTAACAAATCCCCGCAACATTGTTTATGACCTTTCCCTAAACGTGGTCTCGTCCTTATTCCTCCTTTGTGTTACATTTCCTTGTTGAACATTATTTTTTTGTCCATTCTTCGTCGTTATAATTAAATTATCTCAAATTTTCTTAGAGGATCACTTTTACTTTTTATTACTTGCATAATTTACATAATAATATATATTTTATTAGCTATAATAAATCTAATAACAATATCGATATTTGTGTTTAAAGAGTAGTCCAGTACTAAGGGACAAAGTCTGGTTGATTTGTCAGAAATAACCATATTTTTTTGTGTGTTCGATTGTCATGGGTCCGGGCTACAAGATATATGCAGGAATACATACGTTTAATATTAACAATGATTATATTTGTGTATAATAAACTTACAGGATAGGATCATACAGATAACCTCCTTCACGGGCTCCTCGCCAATCCTAGACAACGTTTTTAATGTACAAATAATTCATATTATTGATTTAATTATATTTTAATATCCTCTTATTTTAATTGATATAATCTGTTGTTGTTTTCTGAACATTTAATTTATCAATAATTGATCATAAATATATATTTTATATACGTAAATAACTATTATTTTAATGTCAATTGTTGTAACAAAAGGTGCCTACTAAAAGTTTCTTTAATTCCATACTACATACAGCAATATTTTTATAAAAGTTATTAACAACAAGGTTATGGTGAGACAATCAATTCTTTATGGTTTATATACTACGAGCAACATAAGTATTATATACGTAAACAATATAATATTCGCTGGATTGGATCCAGAGGTTTTTCCAGCTCATAATAGTATAGTTTTATATATTATAGACCAGGTACACTATGTTTTTAAATGTAACATTATTCTTAAATGAATATCCCCATTAAAACTATGTTAATTGCTAATCTTGGAGCGATTTATTTTTGTCATCCCACAACCAGACGAACGGCGGGCTTCTTTCATTTAGATGGAAGTTGTAACCTCTCGGCCGAGGCGGTTCAGCAAAGAATTGACACAGTTCACCTGTGTCTTTGTTTCCTTACAGTTATAATTTGGGCATCTTCTTTAAGAGAGTAAACATGCTTCTGAGATAGTCCGCTCACCACCTGTGGCTTTATTGTCACATGTCTAGAACTATCCAGTCGATTAAAAAAATATGTATCCGATGTATCCAATACAGCTAGGAGGCTGTACGCTCTTAGAATAAACTCCTCGTTGATATCATGAAAGATTGTCAAATAAATATTAAGTAAGTTTGATTCTGCCCCCGACTCCCACCGATTTCGGGATTCGAGGATTTCCGGGTTGAGGTCAGAGAGGAAAGTATAAATGGTGTTAAAACAATGTATTTTTATATTGAAGATAATTAAACTGTTCACGGATGAATCATAAAAGCGTTTGGTTACATTATATTTAGAACTTAAAGTAAAATACTGGTAATTTAATTAATATACATATATTTAAAATAATTTGTTCATGTTTTTGACGTTTTACTAACTACCTCATGTACTAGAATGTCTTTCAGTTAAAAATGTATCGGTTATATTAGGCGGTGTTGTAATTTTAACGATTATTTTATGTCGTAGTCTTCCTGCGGCGATTATCTCAAGGTCTCTTACGTAACAGCCAGTGTTACATTTAAAGCAATGTTCAGGGTTCCCCTCGCTTGTTGTCAGTTGTGCATTCATTAATTTGACTTAGACTCTGCTAAGTGAAGATAAGAAGTTCAACATTCATATGTAAATAGGACATTTTTTATTTAACAATTATCATTAACATGTGCATGTGCATGTGCATGTATTACATAAAGCTTTTGTAGTAATATCTTTGTTATAATGTGTCAGTTCATACGCACACCTCTACTATACCTAATGAATTGTGAATCCTCATTAACCGCACTTCCTCAAATCACTCCACACGGATTCCTTGCATCTCTCTCGTACCTAACTTCTTTGAATTCCAAGATGTCAATATACCTAAAATAGACATCACTATCAGTTACAAAATTATATTAATTACGTTCCAAATTTAGCACAGACGTGACGTCATCAACGCCCGTCACATCGTATCTGTACATAGTGTAAGAATGGCTTTTAATGTAATAGTATATATATATTTTATGATTGAACTTTTCGTTAGTATATATTTATTGTCTTATCTGTTCTAAAATAACTTCAAATGTTTAAATATCAAGCTATGACTAAGACAGTGTATCTTGTGTTTTTTGGGTCGATATATAATTTTCCACCCAGCTTCGGAAATGTAAGGATTGCGAAAAACTTCTCCACGAGCCGGAACTGATCCCGTTTATATTTAGACCGGTCGATATGCTTCGACGATTTTGTTTTAACATTCAAATTGTTAGTAACTGAGTTTTAAGTTTGTTTATGAGTTATAATTGGACAGACTGAAAGCCGGCTACTGGGATTGACGATACCATCTCGTATATTTAGAGCGGATCGATACGTGCCCCGTGCGGACGGTACCACCGCCTCCGTTGATAAAAACTTTATTATTATATACAGTTCACGAGATATTATAAATAGATTGACAGAGAATTATAGCTGGCAACATTGAACTTCGATTATAAGGAATACGATCAAAAAGAAATATATCAAGCGGGTTAAAGCAATAGATGTGTTAGGAAAAGTCCGCATCGAGTGAATCATTTTGTAACATAAATATAGCTTGTACGTTATGCCCTATTTCATAAGCTGTTTACCAGTGAAATTCAACTCAAAATCGGTCAAGCCAGTTTAGATTAAATGGAACAAAAAAAAGTACATCCGGCTAGATAGACAAAACATTTAATATATTTTGTTTTTGTGTATTTACCGTTTGTTCAGTCAAATCCGTGCAATAAATGCGGTCATTATGATATAACAGACATACACACTCATTTTATTTATTTTGATTAATATATGTCTTTGCTATTTCAGCAGCTTTTGTAATCTCTCAATATATACAAACGCCTATTAGCTCCCATTATATATAAACAAAAAAGACCAAGAAAAGCCGACCGTCAAATTATACGCAATGTGAATGTATGAATTGTTTGAAGTTGTCGTAGCTACGACGTACAGGTGTTTGTTTAAGAGCTGCTGCTGGCAGATGGCTTCGCCTGTGAACCGTCCTGATCGAATGTAATCAGCAGTCGCACTGTGAACAAACTCTGCTGTCATTTATTGAGTGTGCACGAGCCAGCATACACACCTTCCTGTGATACCTCACATTTGAAGATATTGAAATTTTCTTAAAACCTGCTGAAGTTACTTTGAATAAGCGTGCTTGAAACAACTACCCGCTGGTGAAACGGCGTTAGAACAAGATGTACATCTAAATCGGTTCAGCCGTATACAAGTAATAAATCCCTTTGAGATAAGCGTCCAAATCCTTTTACCCGCCTCAAGCCCTTTATAGTGCACTTTCAATAAAAAAAAATCAAATTGGCTTATAATTTAAAGAGTAATAGTTTAAACATATATATTGTTGAAGTGAATACTTGCTTCGTTTTGAAGTTTGTTGGAGCAGCTAAGTTCATCATAATGACATTAGCTACCTGCGAGTGAAACACCAATCAAAAGATGTTTATCTGTCCCGGAACATAGCCAGGACAACAAACACAGAAAAATAAATTTGTATTTTCGATGTAAATATGATGACTACTTTCAACAAAAACGCCTTTGCTGAAATGCAGAAATTTAAAACTGTTTTTTTTTTCAGTTTTGTATGTATACGCGAAAAAATGACAAAATAATGTTGCCGTAGTCAAAATATTATAAGCAAATTATATTAATTAAATGATTTAGTCTCTATACGCCGATATATACTTATCTAGAAAGAACCTGCTTTTGATACAACTGAAATTAATATAACAGAAAAATTTCACTATAAAGATGATATTTTACATTTTGAATACTAAGAAGTTTCTTGAGAGCTCTAAGTAACTGTAGGGAGTATATATTTTTATGACATTTCATTCTTATAAATATAAATTCGGTAGTCTGATAAACAGTTTTGTAGTATTCCAGCATGTAGCGTTTGTCTCCAAGTCTAAGCCAGCTTACTATAGCATGATATACCTAATAATATGTCAAAACTTTAACTAGAATTTAGTCATTAATCTGACACTGGATTAACATAAACATCATATGTTATATGCTAACAAGTGAGTTCAGCGTATAAAAATACCACCAAGCTATTAATACAACGCCTGCTGAATGTTTATTAAACTTTGTACGAAAAGATTACACGTCGCGACGGTACATTGAAACTAGTTCAGGTAAAGTGTAATTTTTTTGGTGGCCATACATGAACTATGAGCCGGTTGACAACACAAAGTTATGTAGCTCTGTGGCTCATTAGATTGTACAAAGGAATCCGTTGAACGCTAGTGCTCTGATGGTTGAGGTCCGCTGGCCTTGCGGACGGGAACCGCTGTACACACCTCGGACTCACCGTGATTACATCATTATGGACAAATTACTTTAGCTGCATTCTAAGTATTATTATAAATAAATGTCCATGTAGTTTAAAGTGTTCAAATTAAACTCTATGAGACAAAACCTTTGAATGACTGATAATTAATAAGTCTAACTGACGGACGCTTTCATCTCGCGTTACTGTGAACCAGGTTAGTGTATGAGTCAGAATATACAATAATCTAAAAATATAGTTTTATTAGGTTTACCCGTGACTATGTCCGTGTGGACTTCAGGATTGGACTGGCCACGAGATCGAAGTGTAAAATGAGGTAAAATAAAAGACATAGTAATCAACCATCAGCGAGACCTCCAATCAGTCACGTGACCTTATATACAATATAATTGCGGACATGCAAATACAATCGCGGAATTTCAGTATATATTGTAGCCTATTTTTTACTTTGGTGTCTAGACTATTTTGGTATAAAGTCTTATCAAAGTCCGCTCAGCATTTTTTGGGTGTCACCAGAAACTTCCATACATCGTGACAAACTTTTGCATTTATGACATTGGTAAGGTGTTAATCTGAGAGGTCGTCCTCGGCACTATTAGTTATACTGAAAGAGCATAATGTTATTCGTTAAAGTGATGGTACAGAGAACTAAAATTTCGAACTCTAATAGTAGTAATGTTGTAAGTAATGCGATGACAATGTTGAACGTTACCTGGGAGAGACCGCTTCCACTGGTGAAGTCATCCCTGTGATAGCTGATGTATCGATATTTGAATTGATTTCTCGTTATGTCTGCATCACACATGTTTAGACGTGCCTCTAAATATAACGTTCGCTATATATATTGTAAGATGTATGTTATCAATTATCATTCATTAATCTACTAACAACGTGTTTGGTATATCGGAAGTTATTTTGACATTTTTTGTATTTCAGAATTATTCACATAAAATACTTCACACGACTCGTTTTTTTCAAATTTATTAAATCTTCTAGTTGATGATAATAATATTTTCTTGCTCGAAGAAAACACTTGGTGCTTTAAATTGTGAAAAATTTTAATTTTTTATAAAAATCTTTTTTTTTTTTTAAATTAATATTTTTACTTACATAATTGTTGAAATATAAAT
This sequence comes from Danaus plexippus, assembly GCF_018135715.1. NCBI lineage: Eukaryota > Metazoa > Arthropoda > Insecta > Lepidoptera > Nymphalidae > Danaus > Danaus plexippus. The sequence goes on along the minus strand of NC_083546.1, from coordinate 358,505 downwards.
ATCCTTTGATCAGTATCTATGATGAAATACATAGCAGTGTCGCCTCTGCCGGCAATTTTCGAAATTAAATATGAAGCCGTCGCAACCTTCGCCAGGTTTAACTACAAGCGATGATGCCACCCTCCGGTAGATGGCGGCAAGCGTCGACTTCCATAGCACGTACACTTTGGCTATGTATATTTTATTATTTTAATTAGATCTTAAAATGAATACGTAACTTCCGATAGTATGTTTTATTTCGATTATAATTAATATTATATTTATTGCAATTATCTTCAAGGATTAAAAGCATACGTCATACATATATTATTATTATTGATTTTGTTTATTATTTATATCAAGGGGAGGAAAACATTGCAGGTGAATGATGCTGCCGAATATTTTATAGGATTAATACAATTCTGGTCAGTTCTAGTAAAGATGGACATTAATGTTCAGGTCGGTGACATGTGTTGACTTATGTACTTTTAATATTTTTATGTATAAAATCTAGTTCTATCCGAAAGTTTTGTCAAAATAAGTGTACCTTTTCACGTCGTCGACATTTTTATGTTAAAAATATTCCAGGAACATATATTACCTGTGTGATACCACACAACGTGGATGTGATCAGTAATTGTAGTTTGTCGATCACACACTCGCACAGAAAACCTTCGTGTGATCTGTGAATGATGCAATTGCGTCTATAAGTAATTTTGTTCTATTAATAAAAGCGACAAAGGATGTTTTGAGACACTATTCTTCCAACCAGGTTCACCCTAAATTCTGAGATCTAAGATTTTCGCGAGTATTCATTTAAATGAAACTAGTATTATTCGGATTTACTACGCCGCGTAGTAAATCCGAATAATACTAGTTTCATTCACCCTAAATTCATTTCTCTGAATTACTTTATTTGCATCATGAAAGCCTTCCAATTTTTGCAATCATTCAACCTGAGCATCTATTTTGACCAGGTTGTGTTCTAAACATGTGGCCATTACCCAAATATTTTATTTCTTTATTATTTTCTATGAACCAGTCGCGATGACTGAAGCATGCTTTAAACAATGACATCATCTTATTGATGAGATATATGTTGTGTTCTTATAAATTAATATTACTGAACTCTTGTTCGCCATCCTTTCGATGGTTAATATGCATAATGACGTGTTATTACATATATATATTAATACCTTAACATGTGTACATACTCTTATAATTTATTGTATGTTGCAAAATCACAAATGACATTATATGTGACGTACTTACTATATTAGCAGACGATCCGTCGATGGTCACGTGACGGGAGCGGTCGGTGATACATCCGCTAATATTAGTATGCGCACACGCATTCACAGTTCATTCATTTTTGTAACACATCCAATAATAGATTTGTATGTTCATTACAGCGGGCGACGTGGCCGCGGACTGACGTGCGTTGTGCGGTCTCGCTCATAAATATATAATGATTAACATTTTATTTACTATTATAATATTGGCTACATGGGCACAGGTAATTATTTTGATTTAAACCGTGTTATTAAGTTAGTTTGAAAGTGTCGTAACGCTAAATTGTTTTAAGTCCAGTATCCTCCGTCGTAGTTTGGGGTTCGTAGTTATCTCTGTGTCTCTAAATTTACGATAATGGTCCACCATAAAGTGTTTAAACCAATTATCGTTGGAGCTTAAGTTCAATATGACCGCGGCTCACTCCGTCGCGCTTACAACTATTGATATCAGACTCGGTTATTGGAATATGAGAGCTTGTCGCCGAGATAGGAATTTGTCGTTAACCATAATTAAAGTCATCTCAATAATAATTAAAACTTGAAATACCTTGTCATAGAAGTAGCCGTCAATTCCGCTAAGATTTCTTTATCCTAATGTTTGTTTAATGACTTTTCTTTAAAAAATGTATTCTCATAACAAAACGCTGAATAGAAACGAGCTCACACAGACATGAATCAACTACATCTGTTATAAATTTATTCGACAGAAAAAGCCGTTGTATTCGGATGCGATAAATTTTTATAAACAAAAAGATACATTTAACTTTCCAAAATATTCCGTCGGATAGTTTTCTAAAACATAAAACACGAGGTCCGCACAGCTAACTGTCGGTTAACTGTGACTATAAATCTGTCTCTTATATATCAATATGTTACTTTAAAATGAATATAACCATTGCCACTGGGGCTCTCTGGGTATTGTAATAATTAATTATATCAATGGGTTTCAGTGAACATATAAATATAACCATGTTTTTTGGGTTTACTTGTACAAAATTTTACGCAACGTTTCGTTTAGGTTATTCAAAACAACCGTGGTCACGAAAAGAAGAGATGGTGAAAGTTTAAATGGTTATATTTAAAAATATTATACATAATTGCTTAAATTTGTTTACTTATAAGTTAAATTTTTTTTTTAACTAACTTTTGTGCTAAGTGTTTTCTCTTAGTGGCTCGTAGTTCAACTTGTAATAAATCAGAGGCACTGATATTTTAAATCTATTGTTATAAGCACTTGGACCGTTCTAACGTTCGGATCTAAATTCACAGAAAAACATACATTAAATTTTGTAATTTATGTAATTCCATTTTGTGTACCAACTATAATATGAAGCAAAACAATTAAGTCCCGATGTTATAAGACTAACCATTTGTAAGTCTATATTCCCGTTTTTTTAGTTACTGCTGTACAGGTCAGTGACATTTTATACGAAGCATTTATTTGGTCTCAGCTCGCAGCTCACAGCCAGCCACTTAGTCTAATTTATTACAGCATCCTTCGCAGAACTCCAATAAACCTATCCGAGTGTACTTCTTACTCGGTTTATCTCTCCAACATCTAACCGAGTGTTCCCCGCCACCGGAAACAGTTAACTCGCTCAAATAACATAAAAAAATATGTCAAAAGATAGAACGACATATCTGTTTTAAATTTAATATTACATATGTAACTACTTACAGATGTAGAAATACTTTAATATATTATTATATTGAAGTAAACATAATTTAAACAATGATATATAAGATTTTCGCGGGTGTTCATTGAAATAAAGTAATATTTTTCGGATTTATGACGCGGTTATAATTATTTTTAACAACATACCCCTGCGATTCGTTATTTTGCTACAAGGCAACCAATTTTAATAAATTAAATATCCCACTAACAGACGACAATTTTTGTGTTTAAACTGAAACCAACTCAAATCCACTTCCTTCACTCGTTTACATTTTTAATCTTAACAAAAAATATAAGTCAAGATGAACGAATAATAAAAGTCGCACTGGATTTCCGGACTTTAAGCTAAACGCGGCAACAAAATTCGGAGATTGTAACGAAAAGATTTACTAGTTTATTTTTTGGACGAATCGTTCCGCAAAATGATTGTCTCCGGTGGAGAGTAAAACATTCGGTTCCCATGAATTTTTGGGACTATACTTTTCACAATAAGAGTAAAGGTCCAACAGACCAAGCGTCATCAAGTAAAAACGACTTTTTCAAATATTTTGTCTGTTTTGATTTGAAATATTTTGTCTGTCTTATCATTTAAGAGTTTTACATGTTATATAGTCTGTATTAAACGTATCAATACTGTATGTATGAACAAAACGCAGTCCACAATATAAGCCTTCGCTATCTTAACTTTTACCCCGAGCGTATTGAACGATTTACATCAAATCCCAGGTTGTAGTATCATTCGAGTAAACTGAACCCATCTCGCCGCCGCATCCCCTGGCCCTATTCCGTTTTTATCGCCCAATGTCTGATGTGATGCGCAGGCAGGATGGCAGGTCTTGAATGTGTTGTGGTGGTATTACTTTAAAACCAACATTTATATTAAGATGCAAATTCCAGATTGACTTATTGAACTATATGACATATACAACAAAAATGACACTGTCCCCTGGTATGTATAACATTGTATGATGCTCTTGAAGGATATAATCATATAGAATTTAGTATGATATAAAGTGTGTATGCTACCCACCCGTTCATAAAAAAAATCCACTGGGAATAAAGTAAGACGCCTTATCGTGCGTCTTGTGACGTTAGTTGTGTATCGTCGCCTGTGATCGCTGATGGCTCCATCAAAGTTTTCTCATCCGCTGTAATATTTGAGGATGTTCATCACGAGCTCCCAGTCTACAATCTACCTCCGGTTATACAACACGGAGAATTGTTGATGTAACCTATTAGGACATGTCGCTCTAGCTAAGCTCCGAGATCGTCATACTTTATATTCGTTTCTTTGACTAACGCTGAGATACAAATGACAAATTAGATCATGAAATTATTAACAATGAATATTATATCGATAAGCTTTTGTGGGATTTGCTGCCACACCTGGAATTCAGCAGCTTCACAGTGGTGGTGTGGTGGGCATCGAAAATAAAAGATGAGTAAATGTTGCGGTATATGTTATATGTCTGTCATCTCTCACCTGTGCTCAGGTTTACTGCTCCTGAGAATAGGAAGCTGGCCCATATATAATATAAGTTACATCGTAAAATATCACCTTAAATACAACGCTTACCAACTTTTACGCTCCCACACACATTCTACTTAGTAACTATTTCCTCAATAGGAGCTAAACTATCTTTTTTTTTCTCTTTAAATTTTTATGTACAATAAAGCAGTTGAAACCTAAGTCTAACAACGTTGAAAAAACTAATTGTAATTATCCAAAATGAGAATAAAATGAAAATACGCTTTAGCAAAATGGAGCAGAAAAATATAGAAATTCAAAGGAGTTTAGCGTTCGCCGAAATAGTGGGCCGGGAGGTAACTTGTTTATTATATAAATACACACGCGGGTATATGTGTGTGTGTGGATGTGTTTTCTTTGTGGGTTAACAAAACGAGCGAATGCCGAGGCAATTTAACCGTCCGAGGAGTGAATCGTGCTGGAAATATTTACAGATTTTATTTACGATTTTATATCCAGGTAGCTGCAGCAGTGAACTCCTGACGTGACACAGTTTGGTGAACACTAATATAAATATTAACAATATATTATAACGAGTTATGAGAATTAATTATAAGGCCATCAAATGTTTATGATTATTTCTTTTAATTCTATATTAACGTTAGTGTAAGCCGACCCTTTGTTATAATTTGTATACACAGCTTCATTACAACAATGAATGTGTTTAATAAATAATTATCTGTAGATATCGGCGGGATCTGATCCACACCGAGGACTGGTACAAGTTGTTTGTCTGTATAATGAGTTCGCGGAATGTAATTAGGAGCCCGGACCCTCGAGATCCATACGGGATGATATCCGGATGCTACCCACTTTAATAAGGATCCGGATTGTCGGATATTTTAATTATATTATTGTACTCGTTTCAATTTATTATCACTTGTAATATCTCGAAGACGTCCCCATGTTGGTGTGATGATATAATTGATCTCCCTCGTCTATTATCTGAGTCACATAACAATTTTAAGTTAAACAAAAATCTTACAACTAGACTTCCTTTTTTAATGATTACTCATACAAAATTAAAAACATGAAAATATTTACATTCAATATCTTCATCAAAATCCCCGTACATTATGATAACGTTAATTTTAACTATTTTATATCAGATCAGGGATTTTATATACATTCTAACATTACGACGGACTGTACTATACTTTTCCGGTAAGGACACAAAAATTCCCAAATTTTTCATAAGTGACGTCACTTTATTACCCCAACTTGGAACGAAACGGAGCGCTACGCCAACCGTAGCTCGTAGTGTCTACGGACGCGCGGAGTGCGCCGGCTGAGCGCTACGAGCCGCTACGGACGAACTACGAACGTAGCCATTTGGCCTAATCAAGTTGCCGTTTGACTAATTAAGTTTTTCCTACATTCGGTTCAAATTTCATTACATAATAGTGTGTAATATTTGAGTGTTTTGTAACTGCCATGTATAGAGGCAGCTGAAATATATACATAGAGGTAAAAGTGAGGCGTTGTCATACAATATGTTCGAGCGACTGTGTTCAGTACAGTATCAAAGTTAAAGTGTTAATTGTAACTCGTATATAATATTGTTGTCATAGTGGTGAGTGTTGTCAGAGGGTGTAGGGGTTGTCTCGTATGTGGATGTGATGGTGGAGGGTCAGTCCCCGGGGGTGTTCTTCTCGGCTGGGGGCAACGGGTACCGGCTGTCTGCCCAGGGGGTGCGCACCCTGCAGGCCTTCCTCAGGGAACATGGCACGGACTGCGTTAGACAGTTCATGCAGGTAACAGTTCCAGTGTGCTATATCGAGGATTTTAGAGACATTATATTGTAAAGAAGAATTTTTATTAGATATAAGGATTAGAAGACGATCGTGAGAGTGGGAATTAATAATAAAAAAATCCCCAACTATGCTGCTTGCTATATAGGATTTATATATGGATCATACGAAAATTGAACAAAAAGCTGCCTGGCAAGGTATAAAGTAATATAGAAAATACAAAAAAAATATTATTCTCTTTTTACTCTTATGTATTATATGTAAGTATATAATATTATATTCGTGTACCTTTCAAAAATTAAAAATATGTAATTGTTACATTAGCGGTCGGAATAAGCCAAAATGACGCACTCTACCTTTTCACCGCTCAGAATTCTTGTCTATTTCTTGGGGCAAATGTAGTTCAGAGGCAGTAAGTTCATATATTTGGAAGCCGACCCTGTGTAAAAGCTGCAACATGTTGTATCTTACTTATGAGTGATACCTCGCAGACCTCCCAGGAGTGGAGCGTTGTTTAATTATATTCCTCTCATTATACTGAACAAGTTATTTTCCTATAACAGTAGTTGTGTCTGTTTCCAAGATGTGCTATAAATGTAGTTCTTCACAGTGGCTGTTGCTTCTGTCTGTTTAGATGTGCATAGGTTCAAAAATACAACTACAGTCCTCATCCTCTTCAATAAGTGTCACAATTAGTTGAATCTTAATTATGTTAAGCGCTCTAGCTTTTATTTTTATCATGTTCATTACATTTACTTATTCCTGCCGCAGTCACACGATGAAGTCTAGTATTATCTCATCAGATATAAAGAGATCACAGTCGAGATGAGATCCTTTAGGACACCCGTCATGTACATGCGACCGTCACCTGTTCTCTCGCTTACAATAGATTATAAAAAATGTCTGTTTACTTTCTGTATTAAGACATAGAACAGAAAAAAAAAATGAGAAATTAAGTAAAGATTTTGCTTAACATGTAAAAATTGATGTTTGGATCAATAAACATTATCAATGAAGACGTACCGATCTTGTTAGGTATGCATTGAATAATTTGGCATTCCTGAATCTGAATATCACGTCGAGATGTGTCTTCAATATGGTAATGATGGTTTAAATATATATATGCTGTATACTGTCGGTTTGTTTATCAGCTGTCGTGATCTGACTCGAGATAAATTAGCGACAGCATGTCTGGAAGCGAGCCAGTGTCGTACTAATGTTTGTTATGGAGTCGCGCTGAAGGTCACCAAAGATTGTTACTGTGAAGTGTGAAGCGATTGTTCCGGATAACCGCTCGCTGTATAAAAAGGGGCTAAGTGATATTAAGAAACATCTTACCTTATCTTAATCTCCATGTGTATGTTAATGGTATGTTTTTGTTCTATGCTGCATCAGTCTGATTGTTTTTCCAATATCCTATTGATATATTGTTGATTGTTGTAAGTTCAGTGACATGGAAACGGTTCTGGAGCACGAGTCGTGTCGACGCTCCACTTGAACCCTTCTACATGTGAATGTTCAGAATCGGTTTGCTTTCTCCGACGAGGATTGATCGTTCCATCAGAGACGGCGTAAATCACCGCCTCGTGTTTGAAAACTTATGATACTAACTTAGGACCCCGACCCCTCACGTCCTATATAATAAAGGAATATTATGTGTATGTTAATAAGATTGTGCTCATATATATATATTAATTTTGGAGTCCAATTCAAGATAATATTTCACATATGTACGATAGTATTGTCAGCGGCTGTAATATTAATATCAGAACACGTTCTGTTGATTAAATTTTAAATGAACCGTTAGACGTAGACTTTGTTTGAACAATGAATATTTCAGTTCTGATCTGAGAACTATCACTGTTGTATACTGTGACTGGAACTATATAGTTAGGAGGAGGTATTTACTTTAAATCGGATAGGTTCGAGGCTGATTTTAACGACACTTACATAGGAAAAAATCAACAACACGCACGTTTTAAATTTTATTTTAATAAAATTTAAAAGAGACAAAACAGACGTTAATTCTCTTATCCAATATATATTCCATAATATGTATGATATGTAGAACATATAACCTTTTAATCTCAAACTGTTCCGATGCCAAAACCCGTCTTAACATATCGAGAAACGTTTGTCTCATTCAACACGACATGCTCTTGACTCTGTGGAGTGTAGTGTAGCGGTAGTTACTTGTAATTAAAAGATTTAAAGTTGAACCTGATTATAGGGGACTGTAAGGTTAAGGAAAATATATAAAGATTTAACTGTATAAGAGATCAATATTATATATGTGTGAGTTCTGATAAATAAGTGTATAATCTGTATTAACAAAGAAATGTTTAAGCTTCGACAGAATGAAGAAGTTGATAGCTCCTTCATTACCGTCAGTCACTACGGTCGTGATTTATGTCTCTGTATATTTAAGATTCTTACGGCGTTTGAGAAGTTTTGATTGCTTCCTCCTTAATAAAATTAAAAATTCATGTTTTAATACAAACGCTAAATGTCTCAAATTATAAATTACCGTTTTATATATAAGTTTATGAGGTCCGTCCGCGGCCTTGCAGTCGCTACGTGTCCTCAGTCACAGAACTATATTCGGTTTAACTGGCTAACTAAAAATGTTTATTCTGTGACCGTCCGAGCTGGATGTGACTGTATCCGTGTCGACTTGCTTAGATCCTTAACTTCACTAATTCAAAGCTATATCATTGTCACTTAAATGTTTTACCGGAGATGCCTTCGCCTTATATATAATTCTAACATGTGGTCTTAAAATATAATAAGTGAAGTATTTGATAGGTCGTTGTTTAATAGTAGATTGTATTGTATTTATTGTTATTATAAATAATGATTCGTCCGAAGCACTCTATGTTACATTCACATGTAAAAGTAATCGATAACGTGACGCTCGCTTGTAGCTCTACATTATGTTATATTATGTCAAAATGTATAAATGGAGAAACTTGCTCAAGTTAAAACATCAGCACTCTCTGAACACCTTCCCCATGTGAGCAAAATGACTTTGTACAGTTTTTTATAACCCCGTGTTCGTGTTTCAGGTAAGTTTCGTGTATTCCCGTTTTGCTTTCCAGTTTTCATATGGGTGAGTGTATAAAAGTTTAACAATTGCTTTAATTGAAATTTATAGATGTTGACTCTGTTGAATATTACTATTAGTATAAAATAAACTAATATATAGTATTAGTACCCTCCTAAAAGTATCTCTCAAATATAGATGTGAACAGTCGTCCCAGCTCCGAGGAGCTAAGTCATCGCTTCATCTTTCATATAATTCCAAATCCGTCAAAACATTTTTTTCATTTAATTCTTTTTTGATATATGGATGAAATCCAGTGACAATTTCCCGGTCGTCGGACACGTCTCTTTGACGTTTATTCATGAGATCCCCCAAATATCCCATAATGGAAACAGTCCAGGGACTCAGCATTGGTCAGCATTTCGCGATTCCTTCGGATGGCTGTATCTATCCGCCGACCCTCTCAGCGCTGGGCCGAGGTTTTTTTTTGCATGACAAATTATCGCTAAATCTTATCTCATTACACGCATCGTTCGTTTTATTTTTCGTTACTTTGGTAAGCCATTGTTATAAAATGGTTCAATTCATTTTATTGGAATCAATCATAAGTTTAATATCAGCGTATTTGAATTGCTGCCGTGTTTTATAAGATTCAAAGGAATTTGTTTGAATGGAAGTACTGTTATTTTATTTCGAGGTCGACATTTTTAAAACATTTTCTATTAAAATATCTCACATGTTGGTTTATTGAAAACTAATAATTTAACAATTTCAATGACTCCCTTGATTGATCTTGTATTGGAGTCCACTCATGTTCATGATATAAGTTCTGTTACTTATCACCAGTACAGGTTTGTCTTGTCAGTGGTACGTTCACACTCTAATATGCCTCAAATTCAGAACTGCTCTCGTTTTGTCTAACGAGCGATAGTCATAATCAAGACTACATACAGTCGTTTGTTTTATAGGAATGATACTCTTAAAAAATACGATTGTGTTTGATATAATATTTCTGAGATCGATTTCAAAATGTTGTTTATTCTAACATTGAAGCCTCTCACATCTGATAGATGGTTAGTGAAGCAGGAGCTTCCTAAAGTTGTAACCTTATGTTAAACATATTGAATGAGGCGCTAAGTGACATTTTAATAATATAAACGTGTTAAGAGCTTATCGTCTTAATGAACGTATCGTCGTCCATGAAGCTCTGGAAGTATCAGACTCGACGAACAGTCAACGCTTATTAACCAATAATGATAATGAAGCGGTTCAAGCGAAGCCGGATCGCGGCGGACGGTGAGCGGCGAGCGAGCATTAAAGGCATTAACGTGTTTACGAGATTGAGTTACGATTACCGACACACGCTGACGTGCCTGTAATGTACATACTATGATATCGTTACTTCACTAGACATAGTAGTTATTATCAAACCACTTCCGTCATGTGAATTTTATTAACTACTAAAATGTAACTGAGTTAAATATTTAACTGTTAAAACGACACGAGAGCGTCGACTGGTGTGAATGTGGGACGTTTTTAAAAATTGTGTCTTGTAAGAAATGGACACAGACATGCATGGTTTATATGAAGGAGACACACACACACACACACATATTCCTGTTGTCCTCGCGTCCTGTGCCTCGCTAATGTGTCCTACATACAGAACAGTTAATGGATTACTTTGACTCTTCAATTTCATTGAAGTTCCTCGAGTATGGGAGATGGTATTCGGATGAAAACATACTACAGAGATGGTGCTTCAACGATGCCATTACATTATAATAACAAATATACATATGTGAATAATTTTTTGTGTCCGTCTTGACGTTCTCTACGAGAGCCCCCATGAGCCTTTCCGTCCGCCTAGAATAACAATATAATAATTTTATTATAAAGACAACAACATGAGCCGTATACTCTGTACGTTGTTTATAGAGTAACTATAATAATATTTAGCGAAGTTATGAAAAAATAGTATGTCGTAAAAGGAGTTGTTTGTAAAAATGATCGGTGTGACGTCACTAGATTGATGATCACACGTAATGGAGACGATCGACGAGCTGTTCGCGATGTGGGTGTTGAGGGTGTCGGGGGGTGAGGGACGGGTGTAGGACCGCGGCAGGCGGGACCGACATGTTGATCATAGTGCCTTAAAAATGAACACCGACAAGAGTTATGTTGTGATAACAATCCAACATTAGGCGCGTTTCCAGGAGTTACCGTAATACTAAATAAATATGACTAATAATAAGATTTTAGAGACTGTTATTATTGAGTTCTGATACTGCTATTACACAACAGATGGCAGCACTTGTATACAAGCGGGTGTTCATGAGAGCTCATTCGGCGGACAATAGATACTATTAAAATTATTATTCGACTTATTGACGGCATTTAATTTAAAGTTGGTCACCTTTTAATAATTCCTAAAAAGTGTTGTTGTGACGACTACAGCAGTAAAAACTTAATTACAATTAATAACATTTTATTAAACTAAAACAAAATGCACATCTAATTGAAACACTTAATCCAGTATCCTACACAGCTTTACATAATTGTAAAAAGAGTTGATGCTGTCACACTTCTGAACCTATGTAACCATAGACAGTTAAGAACCTCCCCAAGATTTCAATTGTAGAAATCGCATTTAAATCTGTGGATGCGTTTCAGACTTACACTTACTTACTTGTCAAAGACATACGTACACACACAGACAGACGTCAAACTTGTAACACCCCTCTCACTCCGTCCGGCCTTAAAAAATGACGCATTATAATGTTGAACTATGTCATATCATATTGAGTCACATACAACTGTTGCAGATATATTATGTCATACATTATAAGATCTGGAGACAGTCTACGTTGTATCATAGCAGGCGGATGTAGGGCGGTAGGCTGAGCAAGTTTTTTAATAACTGTTCTGTGGCAGAGACTGGAGCCGCCTGCCAACATAGCTCTACTTTGGTTGATTGAAATTACAGAAATGTATTCAAATAAACGTCTGTCTGTTAGATATGAAATTAACTTAGATATTAACTCGTCTTAATAAACAAAAATGTTCACACGAGCTTAGACGCTTCGTCGGATAGTGAGCGGGAGGCTGTAGAGGATTACCAACAGCAGATTTTGTTAATTTATATAACTAAGATTTGTATTTATAAATATATATACATACATACATACATATATCTGTTAACGGAAATGTATGTAATTCCTAAAATCGCACGTAAATGTGTTAAATTATACTAAACTTACACATTACACATTTCCTTAATCGGAAATCTAAAACATTTAAGATATTGGTGGATACGCGGCGACAGCGGGACGAGGGCAGGGTATACAGAATCACGCATCACGCTTATGAAAGAGCTATTTTAAAGGACTTTTCGTCATCAAGAATATTAACAAACGCTAAAATCACTACTTTTATTGAAGGTGAACGTTATAAAGAGTTAATTGAAGAAGTTTCTACGGCAAAAACATATGCCAGAAAGACTTCTCGTGATTATTGGTTAGGTTAGGTTAGGTTATATTATTATTTTACGGTATGACTGTGACCCGATTGTCTAAGTAAGTGTTATAATTAAAAAAAAATTAACAACCTGTTTTATTACAGACAGCACTTACTTTATACATTTCTTAATACGATATTGGAATTATATACACTTCCGAGGAAATTTATACGTTTCCTAGGATATCTATGCATTAAATAGTTTTTTAAACGATACTTTATACATTTCCCAAACAGTATCGGAATTGTACACATTTCCTAGGATTTGTATACAATTCTTTGATTTCATACATTTCCGGTAACATATATAAATAAGATTAATCACTCATATTAAAATATTATTTTAATCGTACGAATCTAGTTTGAAAAACTTTAAAGATATTTTGGTCTCATTTGTATTAAACGTGAAAATCATTTGGTATAACTACTCCGTCATCCGGTATTCCCTGTTATTTCCTTGTTTTGAACCGTCTCACGTCTCACCATGAAAACTATTATTTGTACTTTGTTATAATAGTAAACATTTTTCTGCATTAAGTTCGTTGAGCCTTGATCATTATTATGTATATATAGATTGTTAACGCTCAATCAACAGATTTAAACTTCAAACAGAGCTGTCAAAATCAGAGACATTAATCAATGTATTTACAAAGGTTCGAAATTATGAAATAACGGAGAAGGTAAGGATATATACATATATATTTTGTGGCTAAGAGTGTCTGTGTGATGATATGTCATTACTAGTAGTCCTTATAATAAACTACATATGTCTGTATGTCAGGACTGAAGTTTAACTCAACTCAGAACTAGATCGGATTAGTGTAGTTGCTGGTTCACATTGAAGGTGTTCATAGATGAAGGTGATTCACCAATCATCACTCTTCAATGTACTGATAGACACACAGCGATCAACACTTCGAAGACCTTTGATGAGAGCTTGACTGTGGCTTGATAGCAGGAGGGTGCAAAATTATAATTAGCAGAAATAAAAACTTTTGGATATGTCGTTGAGGTTATGAGGAGGAGTGAGCACCATCAAATAGTAGACGTTCTTATATATCAGTAGAACTATGACTCATCGGAATATAGAAGAAGAGGACAAATAAGGCAATTTCCACATGACAATAGCAGAATAACGATCCCACTTGACCTTCGTTACCGGCCGGCAATTATAGGACACGGCCTCCTGCGACATTTGTTAAACTTTTCTCACAATATATTAAAATACATATTTATAACTTTCAAGTTATATTCACATAGCTGTTTGATTTTTTCGGTGATAATTAGTCACATAGAAGACTGCTAGTAATGTTCGTATCATTTACAGCTTATATACGAATGAAAGGTACGTAACAGTTTAAAACAGTTTAAATTTACCATTAGAATATCGAAAAAATTAAATTTTAAAAAGTGTACTAAAATTCTGCGAGTTAAATGTTTTATTTGAAACAATACGAACCCTTGACCTTAGTGATCTCTGGAAGGACGGCAATTATACGGGGCTGGATATTAACACTCCCTGGAGACACCGGGGCCGCGGCCGGGGCGGGAGCTTGGAAAGTTCGGTGGCGACTAGTCTAATATACGACGCGTGTTGTTTGTTTTGAAATTACGATTTTAGCAATATTAACTCGGAGAGCGGAAAACGAGCTCTTTATATTTTATATAATTTTTTTGTTACTTTACCAGTTTTTCACATTACTTCAAATAATTGTATTTTTCAGTATGTAGAGTATATTTTATAGTTTATAATAGCGTTCGCAGTCTCAATAATTTTCATCACGAAGCCCTTAGACCAAATCAAGACCGTTATTCCTGCGGCTTTTCAATACAACGATTGTTTAACATTTGATAAGAAATTTAGTAATAGATGTTTGTAACCTACTTTGAAAAAGGAGGTACGTACCCGCCAGCGTTGTAGTGAATATTCTAGTATAATTTTAGTGTTAATGTTCTTATTATATGTGATACAACATGATTTAATAACAATACAGTATTCAATGAGAAATACTAATTATCTCGATTTCCCATCGTAATAACATTTTATCTAATATTATTAATTAATATTAGCAATTGTTTACTTGTCAACAAGTTCATTAACCTTAAATATCTTTTGAATATTTGTACACTACGTCCAAAAGGCCCAACAAGGGCGAAGTCCTTGCGAAAAGCCAGCCTATTGTTCTAGCAGCTTTTGTGAACCAGCTCACAGCAGTCAGCGCACCTTCAATACAATCCCCGGATGAATTCAAGTCCTCTAAAAATATTTATTTCAACACTAAATCGTCCGTTTTTCCTGTTTTTTATTTAATTGTTTTGAACCAAACAACTTTCATAATTTCATATTTATTTTGCTCGTAATGCTGTAGCGGTGTATACACGGTTATAAGAGAAAACTTATAAGTTAAATAATTATCATTAAAAATTAAAAGTATATTTTATTAGGTTCTAATATATTTTTTTTTATTTGGAATGTAAATCTCTAAAGGGTGTTTAATTGTTTTAAGTTCACAGTTGAAGCATGTCGTAGGTTAATAAGGTGAGGTGTTTCCTAAAAGGCTCTTGTCACTGAAACCCCATTAGTGCAGCCTTCTTGGCTAATCGTCTCTCGCACCGACAGCAATTATAGACACTTTAGTGTGGTCGCCGCTTAACATTTCCTGCGTCCCGGCCGCGACTCGGTGTACGGCATACATTATAATGCCTCCATAAAAGATAACAGAAAAAATAGTTTTAGATAAATTAACAAAATAATAGCTACAAATTTACTCATTTATATAGAGAGATTAATACGTAATTCTTAAATGATGCTTTATAACTTTGAGTGAATGCCGCTCGAATCTCTAACAGCTGTTAAAACACTGAACCTTCAAAAACAAGTGGGTAGTCGCTGGCGGGATCGCTTCCTGCACGCAGCGCCGGTGAACGCGATGCGGCCGAAACTAAAGCGTGTTCTGAATTAATTTACACAGATTTTCGGTAACATTTAGACTATTATAGTGTGACTGACGTTCGCGTAGGTTATATAAATGCAACTTCATTAGAAATTTCAACTACATTTAGGTAAATTACATAACGAATGCGCATTGAACTGAGATAGTTTATGAGTTATGTGGAAATTTTTGTGAGAACTTCAGTAGTATAAAAAACCTCTTGTAGATCCGATCTAGCGGTTTGCAAGACGTATATCATTATTATCAATTGATAACGACATTAACAGTTATTTCGCTTAAATGTTCACATTTAACTAAGTCATTATACGTGTTGGATGATCTTGAGCGGAGTGCTCTCTAAACGTTTCCACCATACAAAGCTATGTCCATTGTCAATGATATAGATTCTCGTGATATGTTTAATGTGTGACAATCAATACATATACAATCGGAGATCTCGTGCGATCTGTGTCACGATACGTGAAATACGTTATATATTAAACGTTAAATGCTTTGTTCTGTTGTTGATCTAATGCTATCAGTGCTAATACGGATCTTTATGGAGTGTTTAGTGTTGCCAACATGTGCTAGATGATAGCTTTTATTATAAAAAAATGGAATATTTCAACTGAAATGTGTATGTAGGTAGGTTTTGTTTTGGTATCTTGAAAACCAATAGTTCGTTGATGATGACGTAATGATTATTGAATATGTCATGACGTACGTACGTCTATATATATATATATATAGTGTGTTTTAAAACATGATTGAAAGTTAAAATCGGTCCAGTAAACATGAAGACTGGTTCCAATTAATTGATTTCGTCTAAATGAAATTGATGGTTTCAATTCAGGGAACAGTATTAAAATGTTATTAGTTTGTAATCAATAAATGCATAGTTTATTATTATATATTTTTATTTTATATATAACAAGATCTGAGCATACGCTATATAAAACAATTACTTACACAGTTCTAGTCAACAAATCAAATGACGCACTTATTGTGATTCAGAAGCCTCCGTCCTAATATCGTCTTTAATTAATTATATGTCTAAAGAACACAGAACAAATATATATTTTTTAATAATTCCTCAGTAAAAAGGATATATCATGTATTTTCGATCGCAAAGTTATTATATACCTACTAAGAAAATTAATAAAGAGTTACAAATAGTCGCTTGATTTTTTTTAGATTAGAGAAAGACAAGATTTATTCATCCATTAGATTTAATTCGTTTGGCCTTTTTATTTAATGTACATTAAAACTATTATAATAATGTATGTATGCATGTCACACGTGAATCGCTCAACACTGGCAATTAAACCCTAATGGTGGAGAGTCAGGGATTTGTGAAACAAAGGTGGGTATGGATAATTTGACCTCGGACCAGTTACTCCTGTGTTAGATACAGTATTTATATAGATAGGAACCTGATGAGCAGCTCCGATCTCCGAGGAGACGGCGGTCGTAAGCTCCCCGATATAATACATACAACTAGACTTATGCGATTAAATTAGAAAAGGTTGCATCAAACATCTATATAAGATATCGGTATATGTATATTGAAATATACTAGTTGTTGTCATTAAAAGTTACTCATTTATTCCAAATAATATTTTTACTACTACTTTAATATTTGTAAGATAAGGTAAAGAATTAATGATGATCTTGTTTCATAGTAAACATCAGAGCTGGCGGTAGTATTTAGACTGAGTGACAAAACTATTTAAAACACTTGAAATAAATTGGAAAAGTGACAAAACTTTTGATGCGTCTGCAACATGAATTCAGATGGAGTGCTGCGGTACATTACTCGACTGTCACGCTAACAAAGAGGATGAGTCGGATCGACTGGGCCACGGTAGAAAACACTCCCAGCAGAACCTGAACCAGGGAGATTAGTTTACAGATTACTGGAAGTCGCTTAACACCTGTTTGGTAAATTGACCCAGTCAATCTTCTGCTTCACAACAACCTTAGACTTCATACTTGACGAATAATGTCCATTAAATTCAGCACTGTGAGTGATTTATCTCCCACGTACACGAAACGTCCAGCTTATGCTCCGGATCATTACCAAATCATTTACGATTAAATTAAGTTGGCCATTTCTGCGGATGTGGTCATTCGAACCGATTTCAAAAGCATTTTTTGTTTCATAAATCCAATAAATGTATCTCCTACTTGACATTTTGTTTATTTAAATCTGTAGTATTAAATAGAAGTTGTCTTCTGTCCATTGTGTATATATTGTATTCGTGTCGTGAGTCGATCAGTTCGTTGTGGTGTGGTGTGAACATGGAGCGCGGGTGTTCAGGGCCGGGCGTCGGTCGACCCCATGGGGTTACATGGCTCATTTACTGTAATACATTTCATTAATCCGCCACAACCGCCGCGTCACAGCTCAGACGTTGTCCAATCATATCATAATCACCAATCAAGTTGCCATCTTGATATCATTTCAGATGCTGAGTTCATTGATCATATATCACATGTATTGTGATGTAATTAAATAGCTTCTAATAATATCATGAAAAGTATGACTGTGAGTGTGGACACATTCTAATCAGTGGGTCATCAAAAATGTTCCCTCGGTATCACTGTATATTTAAACGATATGTTTCTTTACACTCTCAATATTATTTTTTATATATACTAATACAGATTATTCAACGGGTACTAGGTTGGACGGTTAATATATAATATGCAAGTATTATGTCGAGGCGCTGATGTCGTGTTGCCACTGTCACTGTTCCGATAATGTTACATTACGTTTTACATTTAGGACATTTGTGCATCGACCCGGATAACCATGTATGCTAATGCTAGTATAAGTTAACCCACGTCTGGAATTTAATACAACCTCCTTAACTTTGACTGAACTATGACAGTTTTGATGCTTTGTGAATTCGAAGGCGTCTTGCATGATCTCATTCAGCTGTAAGTAATCTTTTATTTTATATTCAAACCTCATTAGTGTGATGAAGCTGGTAGATTTGTTAAAAGTTTTGATGACAATGGTAGTTTCAGCAGTAATCAACAAAAGTCTGCTGAGATGATGGTCACCATCCTGGTTTTCTGAATGAAGAAACGTTTTAATTTCAAACTAACAATGGCCGTCCTTGTCAGACATTCCAATTTTTCATTACAGCTGACCTTTGAGTGTCCTGGGATCATATTAAAGTAGGCATGTTACCGATGGATCCAGATGAGAATACTAAATAAAAACTGTCTCTAATAGAGTTAAATTATTAAAAAAATATATAAACATAATGCCCATTTTAATGTGACATTGCTTATTATTGTCCGTCTGTGAATATTCAGCGTGCGGTAAAGCAAGTTATTTCGGAAATATAATATTCAAAGTGCTCCCGTTCCGTATAGCGATACCGAACTGCTCTCCACTTGCCAGCTATTATCAACGCCTCGCCCGTTCATCCCGCAACTCTGATTTGATTTCGTCTGCATTCACTGATTCTGTGAAAATTCGATTTATCCTACAACGTTGATATCACTTCTAACACTTTTAGTTTAAGTGTTTTCGAAGCGTTTTGAGAAGGAAGCAGAGAAATTTTATACGTTTCGAATTTAAATTAGAATGTGAAGAATGGAAAAATACAGCGACGCGGACAGGCTTAGAACCTGCAATCCTCTGGGTGTCGCGTCCCAGTAGCACAGTTCATTTAATTATTATCTCCACGATGCTTTAATGATAAAAACATTTTCACACGAATATATTTATCGTTGAATTTTTTTACATGAAATTCATATAATCTTCTTGTCTATATATAGTCAACACTTTCATCTCGTCTGCTCGCGATCACGGTTGTAGTACAGGGACCGAAACGTCGGGATCCTGTAGTTATAAAATAATCAAATAACGCGTAGTATTAGGATACCTTAGTTTCTTAGTTTATAGCCTAGTTAGATCGGTTATTGGAAGGGGAGTATTTCATATTTATGACGCTGCAGTGGTATCAATAAATAATTCGTGTACCTACTTTATGAATTTCTTATATTCCAAAGGTGCCGTCGGTGCGGGACGTATCTTTTCTTCTTTACCTCCAGCTAAGTTTTAATTTGGACTTTAAGCGTGTTTTATTCAAAAATCTCCTCCCGTCGGGTCGTAGGCTGTAGCGCGGCGGGGACGGCATTACGGCGGGACCCACTCGCCGGCCGCCCGTCTCTCGCGAACACGGAACAAAACATACATACGTACATATATGTACTATATATAAAAATTCCTAGTGTTTATGTGATATTAAATCGTGACACAAGTGCCCGTTTATAAAGTGGTGTGGTGTTAATTGTGATTTATTTAAATTCTTAAAGTGTCATCTGTTGATCGTTCCGTATGAGTTGGTAAATTAACTTATGTTATATAGATTATATGCGGCTCAGGACATGCCGGTAGTCCATTTTACCAGCATCATACGCTCGTCTCTGTCTCTTATCGGGACAATGGTAGCATCTTAGATATCATTAACAATTGATTTTTATTACATTATAATAATAACTGTATCAATATTCAGTCATCATTTACTCCATGTCCTTTCTCTATAAATGTCACCGTTCCTAGCATCTGGCACTAACAGACCTTTAACGTGTCGTCAAGGTTTTCAGAGCTCTAACATAACAGATAAGTTTAATTGTCAGTTAGAGAATATATATATATATATATATATATATATACAACGGTCAAAGCCTATGTGAAGCATATAGTATAGAATGAACTCGGGTAAATAAATTAATAAACGAAAAGGCTTTTATTTAATCTCAAATGAGAGATCAATTCTACATGATTCACGCTTTTATATTTGAAACGGATCAATTGATATGACAATATTTATGGATAAATTAAAAAAACTATAGGTGTTAAATAAAATGTTCAATACTATATATTAATTAAATTCTGCAAAAAAATTTACATACAAACGATGAATCTATTACCATAGAATAATTTAAATTGAAAAAGTTCGTTACTTAGAAGGAAAAATTACAAATTGAGTTACAGTCTCATGTATGTATATTCATGTGACAGGATCAGCTGTCTGCCAGCTGATATGATAAAGCGTTTATTTAATTACGATTATAACTCAAATTTAATTCATGAAAATCAATTTTATAATTGAATTACGTCTCTGGTTTCTATATTACCGAATGATTTCCTCTCGAAATAAAAACGTATAAATTTCATCAAAAATTCTTTATTAACACTAACATTATATGTTAATTATATTGAAGATAAATTAATAAAAAACTTTTGAAACTTTAGCTGCGTGTTCTAATTCGCAAATGCTATTTTGTAAACGGAGACGATCTAATCTGAGGTCGCACCGCGCACCGATTTAGGACTCCATTAAAATGATATCTTCCCTGAATAGATTTCAGGGTGACTTGGACGATGAACACCAATCAATACTGGCCATCCGTCTCTAATTCTGGTCACGGCTCGGATCTCCCTTATATAGCCATCGGGCGCTAATTATATGATACGTGATATCAGACAAACTTGTAACAGCCATCTCTGATGATGTATAGCCTCTTCGAGGGAAGTTCATAATCACATCCTCGCATTACTGAGCTTTTAACTTTGATTTTCCGATGATATTTTGTGAAGACTATAGATGTAAATGTATCCGAAGTGACCAGATGCGTCAGGCGTCGTAAAAACTCGATAGATTGGTTTTCTCCGCCTCTACTCTATTATTGTAAAAGCATTCTGAAATATTATACCGTAACTGACACAAATTCTCGAAGTGGCTCCTCTGCCCCATAAATGACTGGAAAGTTGTATATTATACGAAAAGAAATTTAAAATGTTTCGTTTGAACAGAACTAGAGTGCTGTTCAAAACTTTAACGTTAAAAATTCAACTGTAATTGTCCGCTTTGCGAGTAAAAGAAATGTGCAAACATATCATTCATGATACTCGAAAAATTGGAGGGAAATAAGAAATTACAGTGAATGGAAATTGTAACAGGAAGAGGAGCAACTCGCTCACTAACTCACTCACTCGCTCAACATCCATTTAAATGTATGAGGTTATTTAATTAAATGACCTGAACGATGCTGCGTTACGTTGGCTTTATTAATTACACGGCCTGAAGTAAAGCCATTAAACAGCGGTAGCGTTGCAAATAGACTACATCCGGAAGTAGATTTTTACTACCTTTACTTTAATTTTTTAAATATTCATGATTTTATATCAAAGAGTTTTTCTGAGATCAATTTCAAACGATCTCTGAGCAGATCATGTCGGTTCATATGATGGAAGAACAAAACGAAAGACACGTCTTAGTCTTGTCAAAACTTATCTGAATGTTGAAATCTGTGACACCAAGTCGACTACATATCCCGTACAAATTACTATCCTATTGATGTAGTCCAGAGTTATTAACACTTCGTGTAGTTGTGCTAGCCGAGACTAGCCGAGACACGCCAATTATTTGAACAGCTGATGATTTAGCGAGGATGGTTCGGATTAAGAGAACTGAAAGCCTTCAGAATCCTAGAGCACTTACAGTGTCTGAGACAGTTTGGATTGCTGACAGTACTTTAATGATATCCGAACCACAATAGCATCACTCTAAATGGTTTAATGTCTCCTTGCAGTCGAGGAAATTTTCATTTGCCTATTCAGAGATCTATCTTTTCGTATTAAAGTAGACATTTTCATGATAAAGAGTTGTGTAGTTTGTTGGTTGTTAATAAACTTATTATCCTTATACATGAAACTAACGTAACGAAGCCGATATTTTCCTTTATCTTGATATCAATAAGTAAAAAAAATATAAAAAACGTTCTCGTTTCTTTACAAACGCTGCGGAGTAATTGCGCATATTAAAAATCTTCTTGTTATATTCGTCGAGACACAGCGAGGGCTACAATGCGTCTCTTGGGATAAACAGCTAACAACGTCCCATTGTTTAAGAGGAACCATCGTCCTTGTGGTAGTGTGATGCCTGCGGCCGTTCACATCCCACTTTAATTTTACTTTAAGTTCTAAGTTATGAACTTATATACTTATCGATACACCATCACATACCATTCGTTAAAAGAAGAAAAAAAGTAAAAATTTCCATTTAAATGATAATAAAAATCGATGATTAAAACAGATGATAACTTCCGCAAGGTACATTAGTCACACGGGCACACACACATCCCTACCTATGTATATAATATGTATGAAAATCTAGGAAGATCGATCTCATATCGTCTTAGTGAGGAACAAACTTTTATAGTAAAATTTATATCATTGCTTACAATATTCAAAGATGAAATGTCACTAAATATATATGTATAATACAAATATTTGTGTTAGTAATCTCATTAGTAGTGGCTTCCAGTTAATGTGTGTAGCGTGCAACATTTGAATTTAAAATCATCGTCGACATTTTACCTTTATGTGATCAATAATAATATTTATAGTTATCGTTTGAGTATTTTAGAGTCTGATACAAATTGGCAAAATTCATTTCGAGTGGACCGAAAATGTTATTCGGATGCTGCATCTGTTAATGAGCTCGGGTAATTTAGTTGAAATTTTAAAAGGCTTTTTTTTGTGTCTCTATACACTTGAGACTAATACTGGAATTACGGTACAAATATCCCATTTAAGAGGATACTAAAACCGTTATGTATCTTTGTTTTATAACAATTGAACTCTGAATAACAAACAAAGTTTGTAAGTCCTCGCTTCTCATGATTGCGACACTACCCGAGATTACTTAGTCTTAAAGCCATTCGACTATCCGCACACTATTTGTTTTAATTGATTTAAACTTCTTCGTCTCACTTTGTATTTTCTTTGGTTTCTATAAAGCGGACACATTTTTACTTATTTTTATATGTGATCTTTTATCAACCCGCACCTTTATACTTATTAGCTCGTCAACAGACCAGTGAGACTGGCATCATATAATTCCCACTATTATTATGCGTTCTTCATTCTCAGTATGAACCAAATAAATTATTATGAGACAATTATCAAAACGTTCCTACCGCACCGTGCCGGTTGGAATTAGGTTAGTAGTAAAGAGATCAACGCTTCTCAATTAGAAGGGTATATTTTTCATAACAAAAGAACCCAGCCCCCGGCACATGACTCCATGTGAACGAATGCTTTGTTACCTCGTGCTGTGTCGCTACAAGTGACTCTAACGGGTGGAGCGTGGGGAGAGGATACACAACACAACGGAATACTGTATCCACTTGAAGATTTTGATTTTTTGGTTGTTCAATGATTATTACATGACGGCTTGGAGGGTAACTGCATGATATTCACCATCGACAGAACAATTGTGACGAACCTGATTGTGGAAGAGCGTCATCGGTTTAATGATGTTTGTTTAATTTGTTCTCTGAGTTTATTAACATATTCGTATTTTATTTACTTTAGCACAACGTGACGGTTACCCCCACCGCCCGTGATCACTGGAAGACTAGGCGAAACTATCAACACTTTAGTACACACAAACACAAGTTTAACATACAACTGAAAGTTTGATCGATCCATTCTTTATGTCTGTCCCTGTAAACATCTTTACTGTTCTCCATCACGTTAATGAAGTATTTGCCTCCTCCATATCTTTATTTCTGCTCTGACAACGCACACGACGGTTCTGATTTATTTAATTAATTATTAAAATTAATATCACTTTAACAAACTGTCGATTCGTTATTCTGTTTTTTACATTTCATATACATATAACTATCTAAAGCCCTTTGATGTCAATTAAATTGTGGATTTTTAAATCCTTTGGACAGACAAGACAAGACTCGTTTGAATTTAAAACATAAGACGGGTTTATTGTCAAATAAATGTTTACACTACTAATAGGTAGCGACTTGCACGATACAACAAACTCCCCCAGTCGCTCTTTAACTACATTTAAACATTTTACTCCATTCCTTTGTTCTGGTCATCTAACCCGCCAGTCAAAGTTAAATTTCAAACTTAACATTACCTTTTGGACAGTTATCCTTACTAAATATTTATTTTTCATATGTAACTCAGAACGGAAAAACTTGTCGAATTATAAAAAAAAAACGCTTCTAGAAAACATCCTGCGCGTAAATGGATACACGTAAAACATTCAGTGGTTTTCATCTACGTTTTACAAACTCATAAAATAATCTACGTTACCTCCAGGACGTATTACAGTTACGTGGCGGTCGCGACGTGAACGTCAAAGCTCCTTGCGTGCTATTAATTCAGATAGGATATAGGATACATCACCTCAGATATAATCAGTGCGCCGCTGGGCTCGCCTCCAGCCTCCGACATGCTAATCAAGAATGTTTTTATCAAAGGCTGACGGAAGTTATTACATTAATAAATTTGCTTCGTCAAAGAGTCGAGAAATCTAGTTCCTAACTAAGTTGAAGCTGACCATGAATTAGTTTGAAGCTCGCCTTACTACCAGAGACGTCTCTATGCTCTGACGGAAAATCTGTTTATTGTGGGACTTGTTGCTGTTTGTACCGAGCACATACGCGTTTGTTTAATAGCTGAAATTCTTAATTCAATTCACTCATAAATCAAACAGAAATATTTTATTTTTAATATGATAATTGTGAACCACAATTACTTAAGTATCATTTCATCTACAAACAGTTAAATAAGAAGAATGTTTAAAATATCAATTAGGGACCTTTATATATTTTGTCTGTGTGATAGACTGGCCGAGTCTTTACAAAATTATAAAAACAAAATAAATAAATTTATTATAGATATAGCAAAAGTCCAATGTTACATTAATCAGAAATCAAAAGCTCGTTGAAATTAGTGTGAATTGAAGGTAAATATGAATTAAATAATCGACAATACTTGAATGCTCACATTTAATATTTCAATGAGCTGTACATTTACATTTTGATTTACCAAACACACCACGGAACTGGCTGTCTTTCCTTCATCTTAACGTTAATCTTCCTTCTTCATTTATTTTCCTCACGGATGATTTAGATCTTTCGTAAAAAAAACTTCTATGTCGTATAGAAATGCATATTTGCAATATTATAAATAAATCGTTATATACAGTATGTACACTATTTACTCTGCTATTTATTTTCCATATCTGAAAATATCAAATGTATGTCTTTTAACATTTTTATATTTCATAATCTGTGAGCACATCAGCCGTATGATGTATTCAGATCCGGGGAAGGATCTCGAGGATGGAGCCGTATATAAGTGGCATTTTTAACATATGCACCAACTACTAGGAATACCATTTCAGAATTATAGATAGAATAGGATGTGCTTCAAAATCCTTGTATACACTGTATGAGACGTAATGTTCAATGTTTTTAATAAGCAGAAGTAGAATATTTAAAATCAACAAATTATTATATACATTTTTATATCAGGTATAGTCTGTAGCGCCGCGTCTGTGACTATTAGGACAATGTTTCCGACCAATTAGCTCCGTCTGCTCTCACCTTCGGCTATCAAGTCTTTAGCGCCAGGGGTCGGGAGAGTGACGAGGAGGGGATAATCAATCAAAACTTAAAATTATTTTACTAAAAATGACTTCACATTAAATACTTTTATGTTTCTGTTACATAAAATAAATAACGATCTGTTTTAAATATGTAAAAGGGCACACAACTTGTCGATGTGATCACTGTACGCGCTTTGTGTTTGGTTTGAAGTCGCAGCGCCGTCTGTAACCCAACCGATAGCGAGTGATTGAATTTGAAATACAACCGAATGCTTGTATTTTATCGACTAACTATCTCCGCGGAATATATTCGCTGTTTGTTCTGCGAATTCAATAACTCGACTCTAATAACGTTCGTATAACTGAAGTATAATTGCTATGAATCTATCTACATTTTGTTTTTAATTGCTTATCGTTGTATGTCGGTTGTATATCGATAGTTTTGTCAGTCTTTACACAGTACGTGTGACCAAAACCTTGACTCTTAGACAGTCGCATTGCGGTGTAAGTTTTAACTCCTCATTATAGACGGTACGGTGTAAGTGTTACCCGTCTCGAAGTCCTTTTATAAATCAAAATTACCATCTTTAACAGAATCGAGCTCAGATCGTGATGCCTTTACAGTTCTGAATTCTCTCTTTCCGTATCCGACAGTCTCTCTCTATTCCTAATTAAGTTATTCTGTTAGAATGTATATATTTGTTCACTTCGTTATATTACAGGAGTGTTGTTTTTTCTCGCCGGGCCACTATCTAGAGTGTAAGGATGCTTTTAAACGATAGCAGCTTCACGTGCGTGCCGGCTCACGTTTTAAGTGCTTTCCCTGATAATGATAGTTGTGGAGTGTACTATAGTGGTTTCGTATGTTTCGCTAAATGCTCTTCCAGACTTTATATTATTTAATATATGTAATCATAGATATACAACGTGGCTCCGGATTTCAGTGGAATGAGAGTAATAGTATTAGCACCTGAATGAAGCGCGCCGGTGATTAATGAAACAGCGAGACCTCGGGGTCGTTAGTCATTTAATGCGGAATTTTTATATTTTAATATTAAAATTTCCAACGCGTTTTTAAGATTTTCGTTTTTTTCTATTTTTAATTGACATGTTTTTCTATATAAACGGTAAATATTGACGTTGGCCACTTCAGCCAACTCGTTTAGAGTTTTAATCAGACTTGTGATGTTATATTAGGAGATTGTTATTGATTCATGCTAAAAATTAAATTGACTTATCGTGAAATAAAGATAAATAAATAGCACGTTTCTTTTATCTTTTTGTTTTTCTTTATATTGATATTATGTTTATTGCCAGACCTTTGCTCGCCGTCTGTTATAGTATCCCCTGTATGTCGTGAATTTTATTGAGCAATTCTATAAAAGATCCGAGTAATATTTTTTACTTCGACCTTCTACCGACACTATTTAGCGAAATGTCGTATAGAAGTTCGTCCTGTACAATAAGTTGTAAGGAATTACTCTGGATGATAAATGCGGAGGAATGGCTTTACTGTGTTTAGTGTCTCTAATATAATCTGTTGTTAAGAAGATTTACAAATTACATACATACATACATAGGTACATAATATAGTCATGACTATGTCCCGGGAGTCGTTATACTTTAATCATTTCATATTCAGCAACATTCTTTAATTACCTCGACCATTATTTTTTTTAAGAGTAATAATTCGACTTCATCTCATTTATCATTAACTAGTTTCTGCCCGCAACTTTGTTCGCGTGAAGTTTGAAATTGAACTCAAAGAGGAAAGTTGAAATTGTGTTAAATTAATAGACAGTCGTAATCAACTAGCAGCGACATCTACTGTCTATTTTACGTAATTTCATACACAGCACGTGTTATTACGTGATCAGTGATGTTGCGGAAAATGCTTAAAGTTCCGGGATAAATTATAGTCAAGACTCTAGGTCTTATAACGATGTCTAGTATAAAGTTTCGTCGAAATCTGTTCAGTATTTTTTTGCGTGAAAGACCAGCAAACACCGATAAGCACTCAAACTTTCCCATTTTATTATTATAATTTATGTAAATGTTGGAAATTCAGCAAAGCAAAGCAAAATGTTGTTATTTTTGGTATTTTACAAATGACTACTAACATAACACGTTAAATATAATTTTCAATTTAAAACGAGAAAAGTAATGAGAAAGTAGAAGAAGGTCGCACAAAGAGAGCGCGACAGCGGACTAACCGGAGTTGTTTGTAGTTTATTTCTTTGGAGAGAATATTTAATGATTATCCTCACAGAGGGAAATGCTTGTTAACCTCTCTAAAGAATTTTTCATTAGTTCTCGAAGAACGGCGTCGTGCTGAATGCGAGTCACTCGCTCCTTCGATCACATTATATTATACATTTACGATACACCTTCCATTAATTTGAACTTTTTTCACTAGTAATGGTGTTTGTGCAAATCGCCTGGTGCTGTAATTCTCATATCGCCATTAAATCGTTCGAGGTAACTTAATGATTTCTACCACAAAAGCCTCGGAACGGCTACATGAGTTCCGAAGTATTCCTTGATTTCGCTTACATATTAATTAAGTCCATAACCGTAAAGAACACTGCCTCTAAGTTTCACAAATCTTCCTTCATCAGCTCTCATCTCATCTTCCCTCATATCATCATAAGACAAATATCTTAAAAAGTTTTTTTTTACGATTCGTGAGTATTTTACGAAAGATCGTTTTCCAGTCATCTGAAAATCAACACATTATTTGTATAAAACGGCGTGCTATTCGTTAGGACGTACACACGTACAATAAGACAGTTAGATAGACGTTGAATAATGTATACGGAAACCTTTATAACTAAAGATTCCAATCCGTATTTCGTTTGTAAGTGAGTGCTACGTTTCACCAGGGCGAGTTATGACCGGGACTGTTATTGTTCCAACTTGCTCTACGATGAAAAACAACCAAATCTAACTGCCAGTTATCCGCGCCGCTGTTTATAACAGAACTCGATTGTTTATTAGGATTGTAGATACAAATTACGCGCAGGATAACCTGTCTATATATTAAATTGTGTAACAAAGTCACCCACCGTCACTACCTACACTACTACTCCAACTGACTTCATATGAACCGATATTTTTTAATGGCACCAGCTGTCTTATGCCATTAAGTAAACTAAATAATTACCAGAACCACATATATAAAATATATAAGTCTGTCTGTTGCTTACTGTCTAGTGTCTTGTCATAAAGTTTCTCTTTCTAGTTTAGTTGTCACAATATAAAAAAACTCAATACATGTAATAATTGATGAATGGTAAATACACTCTCCAGCTTGTCAATATTCAAGTTTATCTTTCAATTGTCAAGTCAACAAAAGCAATTTCATTGTGGTCTTTACATGTTTATGTAAACAGATATATTATATATATTATAGAATTGTTTTATATTTTATTTAATTTAATATTAATGTTATGTAGGTCAACATTCCATTATCACGATTAAGTTCAGATCCGACTACACAAATTGAAACCACATCACAACCCACGAGATCTTTGGCAATCGTTCATACGCCTATACATGCTGTTTTCATTAAGTGATAATGTCCAGAGCTCAATGCTAGACTCAGTCTGGATTAATAAATGTCTTTAAAGTGTATCGTAATGATGCCGCCCCCCCCCCCCCGTCCTCTCCCCGGAGAGAGCTACCGTCTAATTGACTCTGTTTACGAGCTCGACTCATGCTGCGCGATCGTCGCCGATATCTACATGTCGCAGATGACACACAGACCGACAGACGATCAGAAGCCGAACGTTACTGACATGTCCTGCAGCCGCTCGTGTGACAAAACATTTTGATCTTTTATTACTGTTGCTTACTATAAACATATGTACGCAGAATGGACACGGATCATAATGACAATGTGGTATAGAATATGACGGACCTGTTGCGTTATAAATGATACAAGGAGCATGGTGATAAGGACGATAAAGTAGTATGGTGTGAGGGTGAGAGGGTGAGTGTGGGTGTGGAGGAGGGATGTTCGGAAGGCATGCAGCGCGGCGGGGGCGGCGCCTGCGCATTGCTGGGGGCGAAATGCACGCGCAGGAACGGGGAGCTCTGCACGTGCACCGTGCACACAACCCTACTGCAGGTCAGTAACGTAACACATAGGAAACAAATACACTAGGATAGCTGTCGTCGGTTCAAAATACAGTTCAGATTACTGCAGCTAGGAACGTTAGGTATTGAACTTTGTTCAGGAAGTCCGGAGTCGGCTCACTCTAATGAATATCGATTATATCTAAACATACATAAACTACCGTAACTGGAAGAACTTCATACATCGAAGCCATATTAGTCAAAGTTGCTCTTCTGATTGGAAGTTGAGAAATAGCCGGCGGTGATCCTCAAACAGACGTCTTCGGTACGTCTCCCTCAACCGTTTATTAACAATATAACGCAACTCTTTGGTAACTATAACAACCCTGTTTATCGTATGACAACTCGTGTGCTCGCTGTCTTTGATGTTTTTATTATTATACATATGTATATATGAAGGTCACACGAATTATTAAATTCGATTATGCAACGGCTGATATTCATTCAATGTTTCCCGAAGAATACACAAAGGAAGTAATGTTTGTGAGAACTGAACAATATTTGTCTTTTTTCTTATCTTCAAAGATTCCGCTGACGAAAAAAAAATAAATCCCCCGATCTGACTATTGCAGGCGAACGATTATCAGACGCAGACTAGTTGAAAAGTCGACTTTAAGAAAAAACTTTAAATAATAGAAAATGTTATAAAGATATGCTGTCATAATACAAATAAGCCTGAGATGTTTTTGAGTTGTCTGTGCGACCTCAAGCTAGTTTTGCCAAGGACGTGCTTATTTCTGTCGGAAGTCAAGGTGCGACAATCGTTTGATGTGTGTCCGGGGGCGAAGGCCGAGGCGACGTCCCCCGCAGTCCCCGAGCACACAAACCGAGCCCTGTTAATTCTATGCAGCAGCTGTTGCTCTAACAGGTACTCGTATGAAAAAGCACTCGGAGTCAAGGCGGGGTCAACCGCAGTACGCTTTTAGAAACCTTTGCTCCACTATTATTATTATACAGCAGTTGTCCAATTTTGGTCTTTCGTGTATAAGGTTAATGATGTCCCCGTTGATATTTAAATTAATTCGTAACATACATTGACATTAACATTATCGTGTACTGATTTGATAATATTATGTACTATCAAGTAAGTAATGTTACCGGCTATGAAAGTTACGTTGGTAAATACTCTGATAACGTCAATTGTTTAAAGTTGTTACAGTGGTAAGTGTGGACAAGGACGAGAGAGGGACGTCATATACATACAAGGACGGACATTCTCCTCTCTACTTTTATATATAATTTAATAAATTTTTTCTGCGACTCTGTCCGAGTGTTCTTTGGAATTAAACTCAGAGAGAAATGTACAGCGTGTGCTAAAATAACAGATACGGTAACCAACCGGCTGTGACATCTATAGCCTGTGTCACGTGACATCATACACAATACAACTGTTTTGTCGCGACCCTGTTGTCACTTCACGGAATTTTGAAACATATTGTAATTTCTCTTAATCTGGCTTCTAAACTATATTACTGTAGAGTTTCATAATATTTGTTTAAGTAGTTTTTTTTGCGAAAGAACAGAAAACGACCATCATTCCTCACAAACGAATAAGATTTCAAATGATTTACAATAATTATTTTAGAATATCATAGTGACTTGAAAATATTACTGAAATTATATTTTTCTGTACAAACTGCCCACAGCTGAATCGAATATTTGCAATCGGAACGCCATGGGTATAGGATTTTTTTTTTGTTGAAAACCGGAAATTCACTCGGCTTATATCCGATAGTGTTTCGTTTCCGATAATTGAAAAGCCACAGCTCTCGTACTGGCCGCCGTCAGTGGCCACCGCGGTATAATATGTGAATACTCTAACAAAAATGATCTGATACAATGAAATATCCTTAATGAAGCAAATAAAAGTAATGCGATCAGTAAACGACGTCACTGTCGCTGTGTAGACCGTTCAGATCCAGCTCCGTGGGGGGTGGACGAGGAGGTGGCGGGGTGTGAGAGGGGGGGAGGGGCGTGTTGTCGAGGAATTATGGTCCATTGCATATTTCTTATATAAAATAATTCATTTTCAAAGGAAAATTTAATTTAGGTCGTGAATTTAGTGGTACCTAAACTGACCCTGTATATAGAGTGTATTGCTTTTGTATAGTCATATGACGCGTCATGAACATGTTTTACGGATTTCGTGGTAGTTTTTGCCGTATTTTCAAAATCAATACTAATGTACTCAGTATGTACATTCATCGTCTGTTCCAACTCATTACTCTAATTGCCTCGTGACTGACTGACTGACTGACTGTACGTTACGTTAGATTATTGTAATTATGTATTTATTAAATTTACGTCATTTATCTTATTATTATTTTTATTTTAGTGTACTAGTCTTCCTCGAGCGTATTTCAGACGTTAGAAAACTTATATCTTCGAAATATGTGTCGAGAATTGAACATTTATATTTGATGCACGTACAAGTTTAAAAGTAAAAAGTTTCTCCGTAATCTATTTGATCCGACGAAATGAAGCTGTTTGTATCATGAACTTGTACCACATACCTTATACTTTGCACATATTTCAACCAAACATTATTATCGTATTAAGAAAACATAATAATATCGATTATATAAATTTACTCATTAAAATAACGCAAAATAAAAAAAAAACAATATTTAACTTTAGTGAAATGTTCGGCATCTCTTTTAGTTTACAAAGATAAGCAATGAGCGTTCATCCCGTGCTCCAGGGAACGGACGGGTAAAATATTCAAGTTTCGAGTCTCCCAAATATATAATGCATTCATTATATAAAAAGGAAAAGATCCATAGAAAACGTAACTTTAAACGTAGCCAATTACAGCAAGTGCTATGTGAAGTGCAACCGCTTATATGTATATGATATATCAAAGCTGTGCCGCTCAGAACTGAAACGAGACTCTTTATTGGTTGAGCTGGCTGTAATGTATATATAGTATGTTGTGTCGATGTCGTGTCAGAGTTGCGTGCGACACCGCGATGTCTCAGACAGCGGCGAAGCCTCCAACTATTGTATATACATTTTGGAAGGCACAAACAATTGAAATTAGGTTAACAATTAAATATAAATTTATTTGTGTATAACATATAAAAAAAAAATCATTTCAGTATTGTAACGAAAGCTGGCAAAACTGTTATAACTATATATAGTATGTGCAATTTTCAATAATTACATAAAAAATATTTATTCGTCAATTATACATATGAATAGGATTTGACAATAGAAAACGCAAAATAAAAATAGTTATTTTCCCTCTTAAACGTTTTATTTCACTAAAACCTTTATATATTTCTTATATCTGTGATCTCTCCCTTTAGAGGCACGGGATTATAAATACGCGCTAAGTTATTATAAATCAAGGCGTAACAAAAAATCCGTATTGTGAAGAAGTAGTTCAGTATTTCCCTGGAGGGCGGAGGATGTGATCCCGAGTCGTGATACCGGCCTGAGCTGTGAGGACGGTTGATGGCTCTTCAGAATCATTTATTGATTGAAACTCTTATTTTAGCTTTCGGGTCAAGGGTGCGTGAAGATGTCTCGCGAAATCTCTCGTGGTTCTTATTTAACGCAAAACGAAAATGAAAAATGTTTTTCTCATTAGTATTTTTTACGTAGAATTTAAAATTTAAACATGAACTCGACATAAAAAGGATTACATAGGGATAGAATACGTGTTCAGCAGATGATTATTATTTGATTAAGACATTCAGTGATGAAATATAACAGATGGCTTTTGTTTAATCAATAACAATATATACATATTTGTTTGTCCATGGTTTGTGATGATCTTTCTTTCAGCCTGTCATCTGTACGCACCTGTACGTGTTCTACCAGGTGTATGGTGTATGGTTGTCCTAATGGATATTGGGGTTTAGGCTACACATTGAACAACCATATAATGCAATACAGCATTACCTTATTTATTTGCCACCATAAGTTTCTTATTTGAAAACTATAATCCTTTTCGTCCTTCTAATGATCACAAAAATTTACAGGAATTCGCGACCCTCACGAAGGAGCTCAACCAGGCCCGGGAACAGCTCCTGGAACGGGAGGAGGAAATTTCGGAACTCAAGGCGGAAAGAAACAATACCAGAGTAAGTTAGAACGTTTAGTACATTGAACCTTTTGATTGGACGCCTCGTCACACACACCATTTGAAACCCAATTGTCAGCGAGATAACTCCAACAGTAAATATAAAAACATGTAAAAACCTTTCATTCGTTGTGTTTCCCTCTTCGGATGTTCCCTTTATGTTCGTTTCATCGGCGCTCAATAGCCGTATCGAGTTCTGTTCATTGATACACGCTATCAAACTTTATTAACCGCCCCACCTCGCCCACGAGCCGCTCCAAATGTAATTCCCAATTGAACTTCCGCAATAAACACGCCCCAAATTGTTAGAAATCGGTCCGCTGTGCTGTCTGTTCATATTTGACGGTGACACACTTCAGCCCCTCCGCTGTGCAGCCGTAGTTTATGGCCGTGAGGTGAGCCGCCTTCTGGGAGATGCCGATGGCATCAAGTATTCAGCGGCGCGTCTAGACTCGACCGAGCATTGAAAATTCTTGTCAGTAATAATTGATTCCGTTGTTCGATGGCTGCGTTTAAATGACTCTCTCATACACTACGCGTATTGCAAATAACTAAAGCAACATTTTATTTTCCAAACAAGTAACATAATTTTCACATTGTATTAATGTCAAGATCATACACAACGCCTTTAGAAACAGAACACCGAAATAAAGCAAATATTCACAGTCTCTTAGTAATCACACGCCATTAGAAGTACCGGATGCTGGTTTCCCTTTTTTGATATTCAAATACACCCCCGGCATATAAACGCCATCGATTTCCTCGACTATCATATTTTTAAACCGGGACATTGTCATATTCTCATGTTAGTAACCTTTACTCGTAGTTGTTACTGGAGCACTTAGAATGTCTGGTGTCGCGGCACGAGCGCTCTTTGCGCATGACGGTGGTGAAGCGGCAGGCCGCCGCCCAGTCCGGGGTCTCCTCGGAAGTGGAGGTCCTGAAGGCCCTCAAGAGTCTCTTCGAACACCACAAGGCCTTAGACGAGAAGGTCCGTAATTAGCACAACACTAGCTTAAAAAACAACTTTTATATTATATTTAGAAGTCAGTGATAAAGTTTCCTTTCTATATAAATGAAAATCATATATTTTAAAAACTTGTTACATCAGTGATACGTAAACTTGTACTTCACAACAAGATACCAAAAGACTTAGTATTAGTGAATTAATATTGAACATTACTTTCCAGGTTCGAGAACGATTAAGAGTGGCGCTAGAGAGGAACACGGCTCTGGAAGAGGAGTTGGCTCTGACCAAAGAAGAGGTGAGTGTTGAGGAGAGGACGTTAATCATGGACCTATATAACCACTTAAAATATACAGCGACATCGTAAATTTCCAATCCCCATACCCTAATATTGAGACCATCTCTCATTAAATTGGATTTTTCCCAATCCGTTCTGTCTCGGAGGTTATAAATAAAACATGTGGTAACTTGTAACACGTCATTAATATAATATTTTACATTTCACTTCAAAACTATAATATAATTCTGTACAAAAGTGGATTAAACGCTCCTGCTGATTAATCTACTATCTAAAGATTATTATTGAAAGTAACAAAAAATTCTCAGTTGGTCGTAAAATAATCATAAATACATGTTACTCACACTAATCGATGTTTGAAGAAAATTACATATTTTATAAATTATATATATATGTATGTATATACAGTTCTTATGTTAACTCCGACAAAACGACAGATAAAAAAAGGCTTGTTATTTTTAAATAAATACTTACTAAAGAAACGAAAGTTGTATCGAAATAAAAGACAGACAGATTGATGTTGTTAATGTAGACATAATATTTTATTTGTGTTTCAGTTGCAGCAATATAAATCATCCGGTGCCCAGGAAGGCGACAAGCCCAAGGAGAATGGCACCACCGCCACCGGCTCGCCCGAACAGAACGGGGAACCCCCCAAGGTAACACACACCACACACACTAGCACAATATAACACACATACACACACAAACAAGTGCATGCGAACGTATGATACAACGATGTTATATGTAATACATTCTACATATAAAATAATTTGTATAACGAAAATAGCCTTCCTTACTTTAATGAGATAAAATTATCAAATTTTTAACCAAACAAATTGAATTTAATGTGAAATTATAAAAGCCAGAGATGTTCAAGTAAACGATAATAACTCGAACAGTTAGACAGAACTGCGTGAGTACTGAGACGGATTGAACTTACGTCTGTAATGAACTGGCTCGGCCAGGACGCTTCGGGAATGATGTATAGACAGCGTAATGTATTAGATGTGTAACTCAGTCATTAGACGAATAAATGTTGCTCATGCTAGTGTGACGGCTTCCTGACTCACTCGCAAACAAAACTGCAGAAAATATAATGAAAAATTAAAAATATTAGTCCTTCAGTCGGTAGACTACGTCGAGAGAGACAGGGGTCCGCGCATTGGAGACTAGGAACACATATGATTTAGATGGCATGTAGTTTACAATTTCAGGCCTTTGACATAAAAACCTATCTACGAACATTCGATATTTAATATTCTGTATCGTTAACTTGATGCACAGAGAACTAATGACAGCACATAGATTAAAAAACTTAAATAAAAATATATTTAATTGGGGGGTGGTGCCGATTTATTTATAAATTTGGTGGTCACAGGAACAAAGTAGTGTTAACGGCGAAACGGACGTCAAGAAGCTCACTGAACTACAAAACACTATCGCCAAACAGGTCAGACGATATTGTTATGATACTGCTGGCATTGTAACATTACACTGAGATGACCAAACACACGACTACCCGCATGCTCCTCACAACACATACAACGGAGCGACGCACACGTCGTACATCCCTCGTAGTTCATGCATGATAGACGACATTAGTGATGACGTCATCCCAGGCTGCATGCGTGCGAAATAAAATAATATACCCGCTTGTATGCAGACGTCATAGAATCGGGTATGTTATTGTATTTTGCAGTTAGTCGCTTGATTAATATTAAATTTAAAAAAAACACAAGGCTTCATCGGTGTCAGAATACGCCGTTTATATCATCAGCTTGTATCAGTGTGAGATCAATGAGGTGTTTGGTTATCACTAACAAGTATGCACCCACAATATTTGTCAGCCTCGTGATACCAGTCACGCCATCTATACTTCTAGTAGCAAACTATTTTTAACCAACAACTACTCTACAACTGTTTCTATTCACAGTATAAGCGTCACTCACATGACCCTTACTTTGATATGAATACTAACAACATCCTGTACACATCCTCATCTCAAGCCAAACACAAATACACTTTCCCATTCATAACGTATAGTATGGCAGATATAGCTTCCATTACTGTTGACTACTACACAGTCATATTGATACTTGCAGTCGGCGGAACTGAGCTCGTGGCAGAGACGGGTCGCCGAGCTGAACAACAAGGTCACGGAACTGGAAGAGAGGTTGAGTAAGGGGGAGAAGGAGCTGGTCAAGAAGCAGGAGGAGTGCGCGAAGCTACAGAGGGACCTGAGGGAGAACGTGGCTCAGAAGGAGGATCAGGTACATATGAGATGGGCTTACAAGAGTAGCAGTAGTTAGCAGGGTAGTTCTCAACTCTCAGTTTCAAGACAAGCTGCCAGAGGTCGAGTAGAGTAATTCATAGAAACAGTAAAGTTTTCATGTGAACGACCCATGGTGTGTCTCAATACGAATGTATAGCAACAGAATTGTAAATGGGAAGTAAATAGGAACGCAAAATATATTCTTATAAAATGGGTAAACTCAGCCGTGACAGAGCTTGAAAACTCTGTTCTAGAAGAAAGGCTGGCTTAGAAAAGAAAATAAAGCTTAGAAGAATCACGACGAATTAAATTTGAAATATTAAATATTGAGTTTTTTGTCTCTGAAAAAAAATAATCTTTTTCATAGAAAAACATTTAAGCGAATGGGTATTACTAATATAAATGACTTACAGGAAAAAATACTGAATTATATATGATTGTATATATTTTTTATATCTGTCCCCAGGAGGAACGCATAGCCACATTGGAGAAACGATATCTTAACGCTCAGAGAGAGTCCACCTCCTTACACGACCTGAATGAGAAGCTGGAACAGGAGTTGCAGCATAAGCAGGCACAGCTTAAGGTATAGGATGAAAGATCTTCGCTCCCCATTAACACACAGTCACACACACACTCACACACACAATGAACAGTAAACCTTGTTGCTTATGTTTTGTTGTGTGTCTCCGCGTGCTCTCACACCTGCTATAGACATTCTGGTTCATGTCATACGAGAGTTACGTTGTTGTTTGTGTTCTGTTGTTTGGTTCCTAATCAACATAAACCCTTTACTAACTTAATTAACTTAATATGGAGTTGGTTTTGTTGTTGGACGCCAGCGTTTGATCTGAGTCTGGGAAATGTCAAATGAAGAATCACTTCTAAATATAAGAAAAACTAAGAGTTTAAAATTAAATTAGTGTGTGATTTTCAAATAAACTTTAATCAATGAATATTTAAAAGACAATATAAACCATTAATATGCGGCAATAATATTATTAAAACAATTAAATTAATTCATTGAAGCGAATCATTCGGACGATTTGGAAAAATATAACGAAAAATTTAACTTTTCCTATAAAACATGAGAATTAAAATGAACTAAATCAAATCCTCTTAATTTTGGTTTTTTGATTTTTTCATTAATTCATTTGAGTCGTTGGTGCTTTTGTTCCGTCGTCAGCTTCTCAACGAACTCCCATATCCATCAGGTATTGGGAATTTGTTCAAAACCAATGGCTTCCAGTACATGCGTAGTATACGAGTGTAAGGTTTCCGAGTTCGTCGACGGTATCATTAGGACGGACAGCACTCGCATGTCGTACGTTAGACGCGGACCATATCACGTGATCATTGACATTGCAGCTCCAAGAAGAGAAGATAGCGGCCATAGAGGAGAAGCTGGAACTGTCCACGCAGAAGTTGGCGCAGATGTCCTCGCTGCCGGAGATGGAGGAACAGCTCAAGGCGAGGATGGAGGCCCTCAGCCAGGTCAGGCGTCACCTCACGAGCTTCGATGTAGACCAGAACTAACTGACTAACATGTCATATAACTAGAATACCTTTCTCGCATCGGCCGAGCTTGGCTGAATGAATTAAATTCAAATAAATAATGTTTAAAAAACATCGGAGCTGACTTGATACGAAGCACTTCCGTCAGAGGAATGTTTACAATGAAATACATCGACAGTGTTTTCGGTGTTTTTAAGATTTATTTGAATATTAATTCAGATTGTTGTATCACACGCGGATATTCTGTACGGTCCTCCCTCCCCCAGGCGCAGGAGAGGCACGGCTCGGCCGAGGACCGCATCCAGAGGCTGGAGGCGAGTGTGGAGGAGAAGAACGCCGAGCTCATGAGACTCAACCAGCGGCTGCGGATGAACGAGGAACACAACACCAGGCTCTCCGCCACCGTGGACAAGCTGCTGTCCGAGTCTAACGATAGGTTAGTTTGTATTCAGACTGACCTTGACAAATTGCCTTATTGACAGTCGTATATTCGTTATTCCTCGTTGTATTGTTCGGGGCAATATTTATTGCAGTGCACTGACTTTATGAAGAAGTCTCTATTCTACAAATCTGTGGTGGTGTCTTGTAAGATGAATGTTTTATGTTTTGTTCATCTTCCTTAATTTTTTTTCACAGGTTGCAGGTCCACCTGAAAGAGCGGATGCACGCTCTGGACGAGAAGAATGCCCTCACCCAGGAGTTGGAGAAAACGAGAAAGTACGCTGATGAACTGTTACAAGAGAAGGCGGACATACTCAAGGAGCTGGCCAAGTGGAGGATGGAGACGGAACAGGTAGATTTTGTTGTTGTCACTATATACAAGTACCTTTTAATTTATTATTCACTTTTATCTCCTAATTTCTAAATATAAGTCGCTAAATCATAGCTACCATAATATTACTTCAATCCCTAAAAAAAACATTAAATTTGTCGATGAATATGGAATAAAAATAAAACCCTTTACATTATTAATATTTAACAATTTCAAACCAGCATTATGTCACAAGCTGTGACAACGGACTCCTAGCGTATATTGTGTATTTTTATGCTTCACATGTTTAAAGAGTTCATTCAATAATTTGCCATATAAATCCGTTTCAGTTGAAGCGCCAGATGTTGCAGGCGGAGATAGCGTTCAACATCCAGCAGACGGATGCCCTGACGAGGTCGCTGTCACCAGCTGCCGCTCAGCCGCCCACCAACATATATGGAGCCAAGGTATGGAACCGCTGGAAGTCTCACTTGGATACTTGGAACTTCCTTCGAGTCACTCATGACCTGTTTGATAGTTGACACTCGCTCCGCGAAGGCCCATCACAGAAAAAATAAATTTTTTCAATATCGAACTACAAGTCCTGTCAAGTAACGATCGTAAGTTACAAGTCAAAGTCGTGTCGGTAGTTTGTATCACACCTTTAGATGACCTCAAACTTCTGTATATCCAGTAGAAATGTTCCCTGAACACTTTTGATACCTTCAACAATAATGTATGAAACACGACAAAAATTATCACAAATCCATAGATTGATGAGAACTGATTTAAAAATTTTACTTACAGACACTTAATATAAGACTAGTTTAGGTTTTTACTTAAATACCTACTCATATCAGCGATATGTACATACAGGCGGTAAATGAGAGTTTCCTTTCAGCTGGACGGGTCCTGGGAGAAGCTGCAACAGGCGCACGTGCTAGGTCCACCCTTCGACACCAGTGACGCCGAGGTGCTGAAAACTTGATGAACTAAACTTACATCAAAAAACATTATTTGATTATTTATAAGATCAACAAACTAACGTTAATATAGAACTTCGCTTCAAGAAGGTTGTATTGATTGAAGGATATCTGAACTTCCAGAACGAGGAGTCTGAAGGTGCAGAAGGGCACACGGACGCGGCGGCGCTGGCGCTGATGCTGCAGGAACAGCTGGACGCCATCAACACGGAGATCAGACTCATACAGGAGGAGAAGCAGAGCACTGAGGCGCGAGCCGAGGAGCTGGAGTCCAGGGTGAGCTACGACCTAGACACGGATACAATCCAAACATTCATTGACAACAGCGAGGGTGGCGGTCTATCTAAACTGTTGCAGCAGTGCACGGTCGCTATGCCAGGACCACTAGTCCGTGACCATCATTAGTAATTCGCACTAAAACCACTCCCACCAGTATCATTCGAATTGTGCTCTCTAAAACAATACACACTATTAATTTACGGAATTCGACCGGCTGCCGGATGTTTAAACGCAGTATGATATTCCTCAGGTCGGCAGTTACGAGCACATGAACGTAGTGTCTCGGCGGGCGGAGTCCCCGCCGCCGGCAGCCTCGCCCTCCAGACCGAACCATCACAAGTACCACACTGTAAGTACACTTCGCGATAACAGCACGACTTGGCGAGACATGAGATGTCCGCAAAGGACGATTCATTGCACTGTGAAGTCCAAAGACGAGGTATTTTAGTATAGTTTTTACAAACGTCATTCAGTCTTGCTCTGTCCGTCTAAAGTGTGCCACGTGTGTCTCAATCGGTCGATAAACTTATAAGATAGTAGTAACACGAAGATAGTTTGTGTGAGTCAGTAAGTGAGTGTTGGTGTGTGTCAGGCGCCGGCGTCCATGTCTCCGGCTCACGCTCACTTCCGGCCGCCGGCCTCCGAGAGCCTGCCCTCCAGCCAGGTCGGTCCACCCCCCACCCACGCCCCACCAATCCACTCACATATCAACTCACCCTGTACTAAGCGTTCACCCCTTGTATACAAATCGCTAGTCGCTCGGAGCAGTCGTAACAGCTTTCATAGTATAGGGCATTTGCGATTCGCTTTCTCTTGTCCATATTTACCAGATCGCTGGGGAGGTTTGCAGCCCCTGTGACGTAATAGTTGCACTCAATAGTCACCATTGATGTAAACATTATTTGTTATGTGTGGTGTATACGTATCACGTAGTGTTCTCCTCGCTCCAAGCTTGACTGTGTCTGATCCCGGTGCTAGGAGTAGTTCCAACCTTCCCCCCCACCCCGCTTCCAGTATCGCCTTACGTCCGAGCACACACGACTGTAGCTGATTTAAATACGTTACAAATGATATCGAGATTAGTTGGCTATCGTTTGTGTTCGGTTCTTTGGTTGTATTTGAGGGTAGTGTGAGATGTGCCAGGTGATGTATATAGGGTGTTCCCCCAGTTGCAGCTGTGCGGGGAGGGAGACGAGCGTGCTGGGCGTCTGGAGCGGGCCATGCATCCCGACAGAGAGAGACTCCGCCCTCCACACCACTACGACTCGTGAGTATCATTACTATTTCCCTCACGGCTGTAGGATATCTGAAAGATTCTATCTTATTAACTAAAATTTTCCACTATAATAACATATACCTTACACTTAAAATTTTATTTGTACTCGATTATTCTATGACAAGATTTTTTTACTATGTTAATAAAACGATTCAAAATATGTTCTTTTAGTGTGGTAACATTATTTTTCATGATTTCTAATACTATTCTGTATCCCCGTGTGTCTTCCACGCTGCCAGGAGTTCCATGATGTCGGGCAGCCTCGCCCGGATCCCTATACACAGGTGCTTTTCGGTTCCTAACATGACGAACGGATATTCTGAATATCCCAGATATACGGATCGTATCAACACCCTGCCCAGGAGTCGAACCGACTACCTGTCGGCCACCTGGTGCGACTGTCCCGACACCCTCCTTAATTATGCGCCCCATAGGATCTGTTTCAAAGATAGATTGTATCAAATATTGAACAATTACTTGCTGCACCATCCCCGCACGTCCGCGAGCTACTTTTGATGAAATTTAATATTGTTATCTAATTTGTTGTAATGAAGATAATATTATGTTTAATAAAACATGTTTATACAATGGAGAATGGAATTACTAAGGGTTTTTTATTTGTACCGTGAAGATGTATCTCGTGACGCTCGGAACACAGGGTACGTTTAATAGTTGGTGTCGCGTGTGATAGTCGCTAGCGGGTCGGACCCGTGGTAATTCCGTTTTAAACGCTAAATCCTTCATTTCATTTCCATTTGTCACAACAATAATCAGAGCCGGTTCGGTAGGTTCATGAGCCTGATGCTAGGATCGAGAATAGTTTCTTTTGGCACCAAATTAAGATTTTTTACCTACCAGCTCAAGCCAAGAGTCTCTGGGTGCGGGCGCGTGGGGAGGATCTCCACTCCCGCGAGGAGTGGCTTCAGCATCAGCCGTCTCTATAGCATCGATGCACCAACAGAAGAAGAGAGGAATCAAAAGCTCGTTGGGACGGTTCTTCAGTAAGAAGGAGAAAGCTGGCATGCCGGTGAGGTTTCATTGCTTAAGAACGATTCGCACGATAAGAGAGTGAGTTCAGAACAGAGAGTGAGTTCAATGATATAGCAGCAAAAGAAGCTACTCCATATCGTAAGGTTTGAGAACAGAGTGTCTCTGTAGCTAATGATACCGGTTAATATTTAAAGGAAAACGTGCGAGAAACTTTACAAGCTTAGTTTATACTAACTAAATAGTCCTTGTAGGGACTTATCATAACTTTGTCTTAATCGAACATATTATCAACAGATGCAGCAGGGTCAAAGTCCTCGGTCGTTGTCGTCCGCCTCCTCTCTAGGTCTGTCCTCGTTGGCTGATGAAGGTGAACCCTCGCATCCTCCCACACACCAGCACCCGGACTACGCTCGCACTAAAACTAAGTAAGAACACTACATCCCCATTATACGGTCCGTCCATACATGTCTTCCTTCTTCATGCTGAGTACTAAGTAAATATACATATTATTGTCTGTATGTTTGTGTACTGCTTCAATGGAGACACAAAGAAACTTCACCACTAACTACTTTCAACAAACGTTCTCTTTTCTTCTTTATGACATTTCCTCACTTTTAAACAGAGAGCGCGACTATCGCCATGAACTCCTGGGCGAGGCGATGAGAGCGGGGACGCCCTTCGCGCTCTGGAACGGTCCCACGGTAGTGGCTTGGCTGGAGCTGTGGGTGGGGATGCCGGCCTGGTACGTTGCGGCCTGCAGGGCTAACGTCAAGTCGGGCGCCATCATGTCCGCGCTGTCCGACCAGGAGATACAGCGGGAGATAGGCATCAGCAACCCTCTCCACCGGCTGAAGCTGCGCCTGGCCATACAGGAGATGGTGTCGTTGACCTCGCCATCAGCCCCGCGCGGCACCGCCTGTGCCGCGCTGGCCTTCGGGGACATGAACCACGAGTGGATCGGCAACTCGTGGCTGCCGTCGCTCGGCCTGCCACAGTACAGGACCACCTTCATGGAGTGCCTGGTGGACGCGCGAATGCTGGAACACCTCACCAAGAGAGACCTGCGGACGCAGCTCAAGATGGTTGACAGTTTCCACAGGTTCGCTCCTTAACTGTCTAGATTTTTTTTTATCTAAGAAAAGACTCGAACCAATACAAATGTTATATTTAATATTAAAATGTAATCCTTCTCTATGAC
This sequence comes from Danaus plexippus, assembly GCF_018135715.1. NCBI lineage: Eukaryota > Metazoa > Arthropoda > Insecta > Lepidoptera > Nymphalidae > Danaus > Danaus plexippus. Next base: position 313,584 of record NC_083546.1, on the reverse strand, counting down.
AGAACTTCGCTTCACTTCGGCGTGGCATGTCTGAAGAGGGTCGGCTACTCCGTGAGGGCGCTGGAGGAACGTCGTCGGGCAGCGGAAATAGGGCTCCGGGACGTGCTCGTGTGGACCAACGAACGTCTCCAAAGGTGGCTGCTCTCCATCAACCTGAAGGTGACCCACCATCATGATCATTAATTATAATAAACCTGCCATCCGTCTGTACGTCCGTATCTTTACAGGAATACGCCAACAATCTGTCGGAGTCTGGAGTGCACGGAGCGTTGATAGCGCTCGACGACAACTTCGACGCGAACAGTATGGCGCTCGCGCTACAGATACCGACCCAGAACACGCAGGTGACTAACATATGGGCTGTAATATGGCGTTGGCCTAACAGAAAATATGATACATTCACTGTAGGTACTGAAGGAGTCCGATGAGACAGTGAAGTACTCGGAGTCTCCCAGGCTTACGTTTCTATTCGTATCAGAAGTCATACTTTATGTTGTGTTTCCAGGCGCGCCAGATCCTCGAAATGGAGTTCAACAACCTGCTGAGTACAGGCACGGAGCGTACGCGCGCACCTCACGACCACGCGCCGGCCTCCTGACACACCACCCTCAACTAGGAGGCGCTCACTCCTCCACGACACTCACGGAGCGTGGCACACGACGACGGGACTGGCGGAACATTCCTATTCACCATAGAGAACTGTTCGGATCGGTTCATCGAGGCGGCGACACGCCCACGACACGCTCACGGCACGCCCGCGACGGGCAGACGGCGCGCCCGCGGCCGATACGTTTCCACAGGACGATGTAATCACAAAACATTTTCTAGTCAAAACGACGAGACCCGAGAGTGCGCGTGTCGTCGTGTCGATCGCGAGGCCGAGGGTAGTTTTAACGATGTACTTAATATAACGTGTATTCCGTATTTATTATTGAACTGTAAGGCGTAAGGCTCCGGGCGTGGAATTTCCGTAACTTATTTAGAAGCTAACCTGTAACGACCTGCCCGGCGTCGAGGAGTCCCGTCCCGTCCCGGGCGCCGTGGCTCCCCCGCCCCCGGCCGCCCCTCCTTCGCCAGTACCTGACCGTATACAGTGTCGGCGGTCTATTTGTATTGCATCTATGCTTGTCGGTGCGGGGGCGGGTCGGGGGCGGGTCGGGTGCGCGCACTAGTGCTGTACAGTGTTACTACGTCGTTTTGTACTCCTCTATTCTCCGTCACCCGTAACGGACTAGCTATGGTATATTTTGTTAAAGCGTTTACATTACTGAGCTTGTGCGCCGTGTGGACGGTGTCGTTCCGCAGAATGTACAATGCTCGAGGGACGTCACACGAGTCCAGCGGCCAGCAGACAGCGGACACACCTAACTCTATCATTGTATAGCGACCGATTCTGATTTGACGGAATTTTTTAATTAGTGTCTAATAGGGTGTAAATATGGTTTATATAGCGTTTATATCGGAGTAGGTATGAAATGTAGCAATATTTAGCTAGGATGTGTTCAAACGGTACGTTACTAGAATTATATCGATTCGATGCTTATTTATTTATTGACTACACTAAGTGACGCCGCCGACCGCCGGGGTCGAGGGTCGAAGGTCGCGGACGAGCACGCTCGCCTGTATATATTGTAACGGTAACAGTATTATGGTCTCGGAACCCACGACTCCTTCCTTGGACTACGATATGAGTGAATATGTGTCTGACGCCGCCGGTCGTGCTGTTAGGTGAATTGAGATGTTCCCGCGACTCCGAGGGTTGAAACATGCGGCTCGACGTCCTTGGGACACGATCCCTCGTATTATAGTGTCCTCTGAAGACGAGAGCGCGGAGTGGCCCTTCCCCAGCAGCAGCTCACGGTGCGGAGCTCCGGGCTCCGGGTCGACATCCGAAACTCCACAAGTGCCAACTCGGCGGACGGACATGACCGCGAACATTCCTCAGCCGCGGGGCGACCGCCGACCGCCGACCGCCGACCGGCCGTCGCTACCAAAGAGTAAAGTTACCTTCACGTTAAGGAATTAATGTAACATAGGGATCTAGTGAAATTGTCGAATGTATATAATTTTGCATATGTGTTAAATAGCTTAGTATAGTGAAGAGTATTTACACCCGTACCGCGAGCATCCGGAGTTGTGGCGGTGACATTCCAGGCCGCCGGGCGACGGGCCGGCTCTATATAAGTCTCAATAAAATGTAACCTCCCTTTCGATACTAACCTATTTCCTGAACTCTCCGCGCGGGTCTCCGTCGCCCGGCGGCCGACTCGCGCCTTCCGAGGACGCCGTTCCTTGTAGGATGCGGAAACGGATCGTCGAGATTATTTTGACCAATGTAATCGAAATGTAATGTTTGTAAAACGAGCCGAGCGTGCGAGGGCGACGTGTGTTATGCATCAGAGGTAAATACAATTGACACGATACTACTGTTGTGTTTTATTTGACGCCTCCGCTGTCACGGTCTCAAATGATAAGAAATAAATAAAATGCGATTAACATTGGACTATCGTTTTATTGGAAAGTCTCACATCTGTGTCTGTTTCTTGTTGGATATTTTGCTCAGATGCCTGCAGATTTTCTTCTTGAGTTCCTTCTGCCTCTTGATCTTCCTCCACTCCTCTTCCTCTTGCTGCTTCTTGAACTTCTTCAGCCTCTCGGCGGTCGAGGCCTTCTGCACTTCCCTCTTCTTTTCAAAGTTGGTCTTCAACATCTTCATGACATTCGCTACTTTCTGTTCGTGCGGACTCTTTATGACGGCGACTCTATTGGACAATTTTTCTTTAATGTTCTTCTTGGTCAGCGTGCTCGTCTTCTCTTTGGGTTTTAACTTGTAAGGCAAACCTTTTTGTAGTTCCTTGGGTATAACTAGTGGCTTGAACACTTTCGGTTCTCTCACAATATCGGTGTACATGGAATCCGTGTTCGCTTCGACCTTTATGTTCCGTTCTCTCTTCAATTGGCCTTTCGTCTTCATGCCTTGCCAGGCGTTCTTCGCTCCGACAGGAAGAAGAAGATTCACGACGGGTGCATAGAATTTTGATACGTCCACTTTGAACCATGTCCTGCAGAAGATCACATCGCTCATGAGGATCTTGTCCTCGAACGTCGCTCGGAACGCACCTTCGGGTTTGTTCAGTGCTTTTTTGATTTGACCTCTGATTCCGGACACCGTTTTAACTTTCGCTCCTTCGAACTTAGCAACTTCGAGAGTGCTCGTGAACATGTCCTTGATGAAGGCAGTCTTCTTGTAAATTTTTAACGGAGTCCCGACCAATTTCAGTTTCTTCATGATTTGAGTCGACTTGTTTATCTCATTGACGCTGCCGGTGGCGGCGATTCTGAACCCTAGCTGTTTAATTTCGTTTGAATTGTTATTGACCGTCTGTAACGCCAGAAACCCTGTGTTCTGTGGCGTTATCGGACCATAGAAGTGCATGTTACAAGTGACGTGTTCCGGGGTATATTTCAAATACCTACATTTTAAATCATCCTCTATTTTGGAATAGATCGGCAACGTCTGGAACCGCCGCCACCCTAAGGAAATAATCAAAGGATCGTTGGTTTTCAATATCTTTTTGTACCATCTATGTTTTTTAACCTTACACGAGACGAAGCCTATGTTTTGCTCAGCCATATTTAAAGCGCCTATGAGGAGAGGATAGCTTGAATCGAAGTTTGTGACGAACTCCGAGGGCATATTCTTGAATAACATACGAACGTACAGACCGGGTCGAAAGCCTTCGACTTCGACTCGCAAACCGTTGTCTAAATTTTCGAAAACTGACTTGTTTAGTTCCGACTGCTTGAGCGCTTCAGCTTTTAAACTTTCATAATAAGAATGATCCCCCTTGATTCTGTGGTCGTCTGGGTTGTCATACTCGGCATCAAACTTAGCTTTTAATTTTAATTTTTTGTCTAAAATATCCGATTTGGTCGGCTCAGCTTTGCGCTTTGAACCTACTTCTTCTGTCTTATCTTCCGGTTGCTGTTTACTAATATGCTTTTCACCCGTCTCTAGATCTTCGAAGTCTCCATAGACTTCATCCTCCCCGTCACTGGCGTCGTCTAATTTTAAGAGTTCCTCGGCGTCCTCGTCGGCGCCTCTCTTTCCAGTCACAAAACAATTAATAATCAGTTTTTTATTTTCTTCCGTGGTCCAATCTCTTAGATGTGGTTTATTTCTGTTATAGAAATACGAACATTCCTCGAGATCCAACTGTTCCTTGTCCGCCTGCTTTCTTTTCTGTGAACTTGTAACTTTCTTGAAGAGACCTCCTATTTCTTCTTCGTCACTCTCCTCATCACGATTCTCATCTTCATCTTCTTTTCTCTTATTTCCTATTTCAAATTCTCCATAAACAAGTTTCATGATATTTTTTGAAGTCTTTTGTCTTTCAAAATAGGCCAATGATGCTTTTTCACCTAATTTTTCCTTCCACTTAATGCTAAAGTCTTCTGCGTCAGAACTTTTATGTTCTTCATCAATTTCATCAGAATCATTTTCATGACTGTACAGTTTGTCCACTTGAAGGTTTTTTGCTTCCTCGTTACCATCATCTTCATCGTCTTCATCATCTTCGTCAGATTCTGAGTTATTGTCCCAAGGCAGTTTAGAACTCTTTCCTGTGGTGTCTTTCTCACTTTGATCTATGCCACTGTCATTGTCAGAATCATTTTCATCTCCAGAATCAGATTCATCAGAGCTGGACTCATTATTCTGAGATTCTCTGTTCTGCAAGTCTTTATCATCTTTTACCATATCTGGATAAATGACAGTTCCTCCACTGAACAGTCTGAAGCCAGATTCTTGCATTTGCTCATCAACAGTCTCTGTTGTCTCCACAACACTTTTAAGTAAGGCTTGCTTCTCATTTGTTTCTTCATCTTCTTGTTTATGTGAGTGAGATCCTTTGAGTTCAATATAAACTGCGTCCTTGTCATAGACAATTCCTCCCACACCAGAGAAGGGAGCATAGATTTGTCTTTCCCTCTCCATCAAATGTCTTTTTTTCTCACTGCTGGGTAGAGGACATGGGTCTGGCAGGTATGAGAGTTCACTGATCTTCATATCACCAACACCTGGAATTAAATAGATACATATGTTTGTTCAATTCTTTCTTTTTCTACTCACAAAAAAGCTTTTTGTTAACAGAATGTTGATAGAGAATATGTGAATAATTTCATAATACCCAGAGATGACACCACCTGCCAAGGTTATTATAGCTACAGTTTACATACATCACTTAGCTTAATTAAAAAAGAAATAATGCTGTAATGTAACAATCTCCGTACCTGCTAAATGCACCATTGAATCCTTCATGAGAGGAACACCCCTCACATAACCATATAAGACCACATCTCTATTAATTTTTGGATCCTTCCTGATGCTATCCTGACTAGTGATATCTTCTAATCTATCAGCCAAAATATAAGCATGAGTCATTCGCCAGCTCAGAGGCCTAAATTTCATAACAGATATGAATCTGGACAAATTTTTTATTTCATTTCTCAAGTACTCTCCATGAATGATACCAGATAAATAAAATAACTTGGCGCCAGGATACACTTCGGTCCAGAAACGATGCTTCAATGTTTTCTTGGTCATCTTTAACTTCTTGGCATTCTTTATCACGTCCAGATGTGTTAACACACCCATAATCTTTGGCATCCCATGTACCTGGCATATATTCAGGAACTCGAATATTTCCATTTCAAACCCGAAGCTCGCATCACACAGCAAGAGGACGAGATCCGCACACTTCGCGATATCTATCATGGAATTGACATCATTGTTACACTCTATTAACGTAAGACGCCTTTTCTTAGACGTGACTATCGTTATGGGGCCATTGGTACTGGTGACATTTGTTTTGACAAAACTTTTAATAAGGTTATTGATGACTGTAGTTTTTCCGACTCGCGGCGGCCCGACTACAGCGACGACGATAGGTGGAGGCTCCAAAGGTGTTTTATCCACTAGTGGTATGTGCTGCTTTTTAGATATAACATCTTCGCGACGCCTAAACTGTCTCTCAGCTCGTACCGCTGAATTAATTGCGAAGGCTTTTGGATTTCTTTGCCGCGCACTTAGGTTAGACTGATCAACTTGATTTTTCTTTTTTTTCTTCTCTGCTTTTCTGCCGGCATGCTTTGCACGGTGTGACTTCTTTTTATCGAAAATAGACTCATCGGCCATTATTAAACATATAAAATTACTATATTTTCAAATATTATTCACGTGTTTCTTTCATTGACTTTGTTGACAAATATTGACATCCAATTTTGACAAATGATGGTTTATCGATGTCATGTAAAATGAAATAATGCGTTCAGTTTTCTCAGTAACCATATACTGATATTCATGAAATCATATAATTTTATAAAATGGGAGTTAACGTATGATAGAAACTATTAGTATAGTTGAATTATACAATTAATATATATTCCTTTAAATTTGATATCATTTGAAAAGTGCAATTTCTTTTATCAATTTTATCATCTCACAAGCAATATTTCAAATGGAAATTTTTTTAAATTAAAAGTATTAAAGACTCTCTCAGAAAGCCAAGATTTCCATAACTTTAATCTTCTTTATATTAATAATAAAGAAAAGTTAAGGTTATATCAATTAAAAATGGATTTATTTTTTATTTTTGTTCTTGGCACCGCCAAATATATAAACAGCAACATTAACATACACATATGTATCTTCAATTAATAATTTAACTGAATTCGATTCATAATTATCAACTTCTATTTCGTATATACTTAATAATATTGTCAGTATTAAAGGAGTGAGTAACACTCGTAAAACGTCAGTGAGCGACCGCGAATCAATGTGAATGATTGTCGATTGACTTATTGTGTTTTTGTTGTAAAAATCAGTGTTTGGATAATGAAAGTTAAAAAACGTAGTTGCTGATGATATTTCGTGAATGGACGAAAGCCACGCGACCTGAATTTCTGAATATAATATGACCACTTGGAAAACAGAATTGGAGAACCGTAACATCGCTGTTTCCATGTTAGTAATACTTTTGTTGTTTCTCACTACGTATCTGCTTAGAATATCATCAGACATCATTGTAACTATTATTGATCACCACTATCCAAGTCCGTGCCCTGTTATTGCTAAATATTGTTTATCAATAAAAATACTATTGGTTAATAATACGTCAACCATATCAAATATTAATGAATAAAAACAAAGATAAATTCTTATTTGTAAATATTGTTAATTTTTTGAGCACCAAAACCTCGGATTGTTGTGAATTTTAGTATTGTAGAGTTCACTTAAACATAAATTCTACAGAAGTATTGATTAATTACTGTTTATAATTGAATGTACTTGTACGTCGAATGCGGCAGTTAATTTCCCAATGGTTATTATCGCGTTCGTTCTCACAGTGATGAAGCAAATCCAGTTAATAAATGCATCTTGTAAAATGTTATATTAAAGTTTATACATCAAATATTTATCAAGTGTGGAAAAAAATGTTATAATTAAAAATAATGGATATCCTAATTTGATGCATAGGAGAAAGTCTGTGGAGAATCTAGTGATATCGTCACAAGATGCTATCGGACAGAGCATCAGTCAGGCTCTCAGCTTCTCCGGAGTGGTCACCAATGCAACGGCCACACTACAGGAAAATAAGTAAGTAACAAAACTGTTCCTAAAAAAAACACATTACATAACTCAAACATCAGCAAAATAAGACTTAATTAATATTTCAAATACATTTTTTATCTGAAAGTATAAACATCACCAGAAATTTTTTGATTTTTGTAAAACTTCAATCATTCTCAAAATGTATATTGTATAGACCATTCCATTATTTAGATTTAAAAAAAAATAGCGAAGGCTTAACCTGAAAAAAATAAACCAACCTCTGTGTGTAGCAAATAAAATTAAATATTATCAGGTTAAACATATCTCATACACAATAACTTTATAATGAAAGAGCACTGAACCTCACCCAATCATTTTAAGTTATGAAAGTGGAACAGTGAAAAGTCTCATTAAAGACACTATTCAAATGGCCACTCTACTAAGGCCAGAATATTGATTCATCCCATTATAATAGTAAACAGACATCAGATAGGTCATTGATACAAAATGTGCTTTTTACTCATATTTGGTCCAAATAAAGTTTTGTAGAATGTACTTACCTCACATTAAACTTTTTTAAGATGGACAAAAGTAACTTAGATTACTTGTACAGATTATATAACAATATATTGATCGATTTATTAACTATCAATGCATTATGAAAAATGGACACATGAGGCCCAGTGAATAAATAAAATATACATTTCAATTAATTGTCTATTTTATTTAACCCATTTCTTGTTATGATGCAAGTATAAACACTATATAAATATTTATTCTTCATACATACACTCGGCAAATAATATAATTACAAAAACCAAACTGGTTACGTTTTTATGAAGATCTTCAAATATTAAATAATTATATAAAATTAATTGATATAATCTTAACTACCATTGATTATTTAATTGTATAATGTCTATAAATTGATAACAATATCAGACAATACTAAACAAACAGTCTTATTATACGTCTCTAATAGTTTGATAAATGAAATGAAATTTCATCGATCACGAGACGCTCGTTACTTGTTTGTTACATATTTGGCGTCCATATTCCATCTATTTGACTTGTCATTTGCAAGTACATTTGTCGTCGAATGGCGCCAATATGGCTGACGACTTAGATGACGTAAATTATATTCTTATTGTACAAACTGCGATCAATTTAGACAATCGAGCGTTTTGAAAAATATATTTATGTTAATATTACCCCAATTGTTCGAAAAATATTTTGTATTTATTTATTATTTCCCATTTTTATTTCTATTACATTTCTAAAAACATTCAAGAATTTCTAAACAACGTTGGCAGAATACGTTGTGCAGATTTTACACGGATTAAAAACAAAGCATAATATTGCTTGAAATGTGAACAATGACAAAATTTGTTTTATGTAGTACACATAGTTGACCTTGAATGGACAAATATTTAGGTAATAAGCAGTCCGCTCCCCTATTACATATTAACACGAAAAAGCGTTTGTGTTCATCATTAGATCATCCAGTAACTGCTCAACTGGCTCGTGCAAAGCCGCGGTTACACGCTTACAAAATAATCATATTCATAATGTTCCTGGAAGATAACAACAAAGAAAATAATGAAGATTACACTTTAATGGATTTATAGTATCATAACCTAATTAAGATTATATCCTCGTAGGTAACATAAGCAAAAAAATAGATAGCACTCTTAAACAGAACATAACTCAGAAAGATTACAAGTGAAAGTATATGCCTGAGAGTAAAAAAATATCTTTGGTGCGTTTAAGCGGAGCGTTAACTAATTTTCATGTATACATGATCTTACATTATACATAGTTTTTAACATAGGTTATTGGATGGGATACGGCAAACGTTACGTATCTAGTGTGTCATTGAAAATTCGGACTAATGATAAAGATAAAACGAAGTCAGAATTTATACATTTCAATTTTAATTCCTCAAGTATAAATAACGGAGGTAACTTATTAATTGTATGTTTCAAGGCGCGTCTAACGATGCCTCGTGTCGATGCCTTTGTTCAGTTAGAGACGGTTCTATTCTACGCTCTGTTATTTCTCAGTTTGTGTAATTCAAGATTTCGTAATTTTATCGCCATCTTATCTTAAATTTATTAATCTTTTTGTTTTTAAATTATCTGTTGATTAGTGAACCGTGTTATCGTTTAAATGCGAATTTCTAGTGTATTCGCTTCTTCAGTATTTTCGTGTTGTTTGAGTTGATTTACCGATATGATAAAGACTGAACCGAGGGACGTCGTCAATAAGTTGGAGCTACTACCTCACGTTTATACGATCTGGAAGGAGTTTATATTCGGGTAGGCTTATGTCTAATAGTGCTGTTTGAACCAAACACATAGCTTCGCTTAAATGCAACAAAGTTTTGCATTATTTTATATGTACATGTTCGGTTGACTATATTTCGATAACTTTATGACCTACAGATGAAGCCTTTCGTCTCGTCTCCGTGATTGTCCGTCGCAGTATCCGAATATTTTAATATGTAGGTTCGTTATGTTATTGATAATTATTAATTACATTGTTTCTAACGCTACAACATCTTATTCCTGGTTTCGCTCGTTTTTTTTGAAGTCTAAGAAATAGTTACATAAATAATTTACTTGATTTAATTAGATCAGGATATTTCGCGTTTTGCGTGATTGTGTTACACTGACTTATACACATAAACCTTTTTTTAATCAATGATCGTATTCTTAAAAAAATGTCCGTAGTAGATTCCTAAATTATTAAGAAAAATTTTAATTAGCGTTTTTTATATTTCCTTGGCAATAAAAAAACCTCGTTTTAAATGCTTGGTTTTTCTATTTTTTTTTTGTTTTATTGTAATTGTTCTGTTATCGAACACACTAGCTTTTGCACGCGACCCTATCTACAAAACAGTCGGATTTTATGACGAGAACTGTATCTTCTTTATATATTTACAACTCCACTGTACGTTTAAGTGTCGGTTTCGTTCCGGGTTTAGTGAACTAGGTCATATACAGGCACCGGGTTATAGAAAAATATGAAGAGTTCGATAAACCACTCGACAGCATTAGCCTCAAGACTATATGGAGAGCAGTACAGAATCTAAACGTGAATACCAAATATATAAAAATCAGCACAAGTAATGTCATGCTAGGATCTAAAGGAAATGCAATTAACATCGAAAGAGGAGTCAGGCAGGGAGACCCCTTGTCACCTAAATTGTTTATAGCAGTCTTAGAAGACATATTCAAAAACCTAGATAGGAAATCTAGAGGCATAATAATAAACAACAACTATCTAAGCCATCTCAGATTCGCGGATATAGTTATATGTACTATCTGAAACAGCAAACGAACTGCAAGATATGCTCCGCTCTCTTGCTCTATCAAGCTCAGGCGCAGGATTAGAGAGGCAACGAAGATAAAATTGAAAGACGAGCAAACATAGCCTGGAAGAAAATTTTGGTCTTTTAAAGAAATTCTAAAAGGAGACTACTCGAGTAATCTTAAGGAAACGGTATTAGATACCCGCATACTGCCTTTTTTACTGTATGGCTGCCAAAGTTGGATATACACGACAAAAGCAAAACAAAGGATCCCGACAAAAGCAAAACAAAGGATCTCGACAACGCAAAGAGCTATGGAAAGAATCCTAAACATAAGAAAAATACAAAGAGTCAGGAGCAAAATTATCAGGCAGAAAACAAAGGTGACAGATGCCCTCACACATACTCTGAAATTGAAATGGCAATGGGCAAGTCACGTATCGAGAAACACAGACAACAGGTGGACAATCAATATTATAAAGTGGAAGGGGCCAATTGGCAACAGAAGGGTAGGCAGACCGAAAAGACGATGGGCGGACGACATAACAGGATTAGCAAACAAGGACTTGCTAAATATTGGCAAGGACAGAGATGATGGAAAAGGCTGGAGGAGGCCTTCACCTGGAGAGGGGTCCACATCCAAGATAACTAACTCTTGCTAACATTAGATATAAGCAAAATACAACTAACATCGTATTAAAACTAACATTTGAAATCGAATTAATAAGTATTAGTTAAGGATATGGAATTAAAGGCTTTTTATATTTTATACTGTACGTTAGTATGTCACTGAACTCCAACGGCTGGACCGATTTGAATGAATTTTTTGTATGCATTTTGGTTGCGCCCAGATGGCACAGACTTCAGATTCACAATCAGTCCGATACTTGACGCTGCAGTACGTGTCAAGGTTACTTAAAACGTACGTACGTTACTTTATGCTTTGTTTTAAACTGATGTTCACGCAGACGGAGTTACGGGCAAAAACTAGTATATACAAATACATATATGTATTTATTATTTGATGTCATCAACTACTTGCTGACGGTACAAGGAACCAGTAACTTTATGATTCCTAGAAAGTTTTATAATACATAATTTATATATATATAAAATCTTTGAAAATAGCACGCTTATTTGTCCAGCCGTTTACGATATTATCGCACGCAAACAAACAAGCACTGAATATTTTTCATAACTCCTAATAGAGTTAGTCAAATATCGACGACAGTATACGTGTATTCGATATACAGACCAGGTTTTTGTACAATATCATTATATACAACGTTCATACTATATGAATAACGTTCAGCATTGTCTATGGCTAATACATAAGCCTCGTATGCAGCGTGACGATGCAAACATGTAGTAAGCGTTTTATAACATAATTAACATTGCACGGACATCTATCGAGTGTTCTGTGTCGGCTACGTTGATTACGCAGCAAAGCATTATTATCTCTGCTAGATACTCATTATAGAGCCGAGCTGGTTTCAACTTTCCCTCGTATTTCTTCATATTTCTTCATTTACCGACATCGATTCTTGTAACGATATTATCCACCTATTTCGTACCTGGTGCTCTATTTGACTGGGCCTCGATAACAGACATGACATTACAAAGTTAATGTTATTCGACTTACATTTAAACTTGTCAAATGATTTTATTGTAAAAAAAATAATATTAAAATTGACCAATGAGAAACGGAAAACATTCCGTCAGTAGTTTATACATATATCCGAATTCCGAACTTGTGGTAAACATACGAATTCGCAAAAAAATTACAGTTTTAATACAATAGACTGTTTTTATGTTTCTTTATATCAGCATATTTATTACACGTAATTGTTATTGAAAGAATTAAGTTAATAATGTATCTGAATCGTTACACTACATACCAAGCTTTTCGTGTTTTTCATTCATAAATCTTCTCACTTAATAGTAGCCAGGAAAACGCGAACTCTTGGTGTGTTGGGACGGTGGGAACTTGTGCTGATCCACACTTATAATAATCAATCAAATTCTGAATATTCTATTTATTGTACCGTCAATACAAAACTTAGAATTGATGGATGTTTGTGTTTGAGTTATCCGATACGGGCTGCTTCCATCATTGGAAACTAGGTTTATTGAGAGATCGTGGACTGGATGATGATGATGATGATGATGAAAAGATTATGGACATATATTGAACGGCGACCTCATGATACCTCTGAGAGCCGGACGCTTCTGGCTTCGTTGAAATCGATCGACCGGGGTTCTTCTAGCATACGCCACATATTTATGGCGGAGAGAGGTCTGGGGAACAACGGTGAAGCTCTCAGATTTTCAGTCTCGGTTTCGAAAGCTTTCGATAGGGTCTTGATGACCTTGTTAGTGAGCTTTCTAAGTGTGGTATTTGTAACTTGGTTTTATCGCCTGGAGTCCTGACTTTCTAAACATCGTGTTCTGCTAGTGGCTGTCAATAGTTACTGGTTCGATCCAATTGCAGTCTACTTAAGGCTGCCTCAGGGGTCTCTACCTTCCGCAACTCTAGTTTGCTACACCTTAACAACCTGCTATTACACGATACTTTTGTGAGTGGTTTCAAGCTAGCCATAGGGTCAGCGGGAATCAAAAATAGTTTGGGAGAGAGCCCGTGTGAGATAAGACGTGTCTATTTTACACTTCAGACAGTCGCTGAATTTTGAGAAATTTAAGACCATCAAAATACTAGCGTGTTTCGTCTCTGACAAGTAGAGTCCATTCAAACAGGTCCTAGACTTATAACTGTTCACAATCCTTCCTTGCGGTACACCGACTGGTTTCAATCATTAGGTATTGAGATATCCTCTTACTTAACTTCTAGCGGTTCATTGACAGTAAGACCGATGCAGCTACGAGGAAATTAGGTGTCCTTGTAAAAGTAAGACAATACTTCATGTCTGAGCACGACGTTCTTGTTTAAAGAAACTAAAGGCTCGATCGTATGTGGAATACAGTCGAGCGTTGTTAACCAGCTACTTAGAAGCGATACCCAGGTTATATTTATAAAAATGAAGGCTTTTTGGGAGTTAAGAGAGGTTCGTCCTATGACTTTTCGCTATAGATAATTATTGGTATAAAAAATATATATTTCGCAAACCGCTCTGATGACGGCTTTGACCGACAATGTTAAAACACATTAACCGCGAATCATACAGGAAGTGTTGACGCGTAATTTTATTATTACAAATTTGGCAGTTGAATGACCTTAACAACGGTCACTTTATATGGTGACACACACCTTTTTGTATATTGTTATTCAAAGATTACAATTATAAGACCATTCATTATTTAAAAAAAGTAATTCACAAACAACAATGTCACGATAATGTCACAAACATTTTACTGCTTGTATTTCTTGATTAATTCCTTTGTATCTGTGATAATATTTTCAACCATACTGGTTAAGGGCGTTTGTGTTGAGTCAGCGTCATGATGAATGAGCGGAATGTTGTTCCTATAACGCTCTATATAAACTATTAGTATATAATATATTACGTGTAAAGTATATAACAAATCGTTTCCATACAGTCGTAATGAGTTGGATCGTGATTTTTGTTATTTCGTAATTGTATTTTTTTATTTCGTTTTCTGTAACTATTATTGTCCGCTCACCTTGAGTCGGACTGCTGTTACTTCATGTCAGAGACAATGACTTTTATAGACACGAAATTATAACGAAATAGCTATAATAATAAAAAAACTATAGTTTGGACGTTTTTTATTGGGTGAGAAACTTTAAGTTATCTTTGAGTTTTATCTAGGAGAAGACCACTGTCATATACATTATACATGCTTACTTTACGAAGGCTTCGTTTGTTCGTTTTTTTTTACATCTCAACAACAGTACGTAGGTTACTTAGTATTATATAATGTTATTCTTATATAGTATACTTCAAAGGGATATTATTGTATTTAAAAAGGTTGTGTTTTAGGAATTTGGATGGTCGACAAAGATCTTACACACCACAGGAAGTCCGGAACAAGCTATCATAATATTATTTTATACGTGAAAGCTTGTATGTATGTATAGTCTGTTAGACTTTCAGACAAAAAGTATTGAGAACAATAAAGAAATAAACTTATAGCAATGATATACTTTCTTAAAAACATCTTGTGTACTTAAACTCTTCATTATATGAAAAGTATAGTAATGTGTTTGAGTCAGACTTTTTTTTATTCCATTTTGCTGGTTGTCCAGTTCATTATATATGTGAATATTTACAATAACGAGGACAATCACAACATTAACTCTATTGACTTGAGATAACAACATTTAAACATTGATTTATTCGTATCATATTAATATTCACCAAACAAACTTTACATGTCTGCTGTTGTTGTAACATTTAAGTTTTTCTCTGATTTTTTTGTCAAAACAATATTCACGTTTGTTAATATAATTCATAATATTCACAACAAGAAATATACGTATTTTGTTTTATTTTAAGTTGATTGTTATTAGTACAATGTCACAAAAAGTCTCCTCAATAGTATAGTGGCGGTAACAGGTATTCATTCTTACTCGAGTTTACAAGTGTGTCTGTGTGTGCATAAATTCAAATTTTGGTTTTGTCAAAAAATTATTTTCATTAACTCTTTTTATTTGTTGGAGTTTTTTCATCCTGAAGTAGAGTCATATCTATTCAAATTAATTTGAAAAATCTTCGGAGGTCAATTGGCTGATTGGAGACCATTGCCTCGAACGCCTCTATACATAGTATATATTAAATATTCATAAGGAAACATGCTGTAAATTTACGACGGTTTTACTTGCTACGGAAATTTATTTTTTCTATATTAATGAGTGGTGAGGGCCTTTCGTGAAGTAAGCGTTTTAGTCTGGTTAAGAAAACAATTCGAGACAATTAAGATTTCAACAGTCATCAAATTAATAAATTCTACAAAAAGCAAAGTTATTGACAAGCTGTGTATACTCGAGAGCTAGGTCCTCGATATATTCGTCTTTATGATACAAGAAATTTCTTTGTTTTATTCAGTATGCCAACACATCGCAATATTCGACTAGTCTTCGTGAGATTAAATTAGACCAGCTTTTTCCAAAGTGAGCAATAATGACCCCTTATAGGCGCTGCAGGCCTAAAGGGCAAGAGACCCAGAAAAAAGGGGGCGTTGTTCAGAGATCTCGGGGGTGATTTGTAATTTCATTTAACTAGAATAAGCTAGAGGTTTTTCAGTAGGTGCAAAAATGGGGACGCTAAAACATTTTTTTTAAATGAAGGTAGACAAAATATATTTGGGAAGCCCTGAATTAAAGGCAAGACCTCAGTCATGAGATTAGTTATTATCTTTCCATCTCATTTGTTTAATGTCAAATTTATTTATAAGCACAGAAATAAATTATTTAACTTTGACAATAAATTCTTTGTATCCAAATAATAAAATCCTGGTAATTAATATAATAAATTTGATATGTTTTAGTGGCGAAAGTATTTCTTTTCATTCTATAAACACTAGCAACACTAACACTAACGTGTAGTTCATGGATTTCACCTATATAACAGTTGTGTGTAACATATTGTAGAGGCAGTAGTGAGATGAAAACAGACTCTTAACAGCCTGCCTATAACGACTATACGTTAACCTAACGTCACTCTCTGACACCACACGCAGCGCTTCACGTTCCGTATTCTGTTTACTTCGCATGTAGTGTAACGCTTCAAACTTATAATAAACATACTAGACACTTCTCTGAACCACATTCCTATAAGACGGTAACCTCTGCCACGATAACCACAACGCGAAGCTATTTGAACTACTGATTTAAACTATTCTTTTAGGGTTACTTTGTATGTTCCTCTATGGCTTCCCCCGCGCTACGTATATTGCTATGTCACTTGATCTCTTTCATATTATAATAAAATATATCACGTAGAATAAAATATACAGTGTAGGTTAGCTTTATAAATAAATGTTGACCCGCTTTCGCCTCTTCCCGAGGTCACAGTTGCTGTAAAGAAACCTCGGTCAGGAATAGTTAAAATATTCTAAAATACATTTGTATTTAGATGTAACGAAGAGTTAACCTACGTGATAATACTGCTCGATCCAATCTACGTTTAAAATACATATTTATATTTCTATTAAATTCACTCACTGTCCTCGCACACTTTTATTAACATAAATAATTTCCTCATGATTATAATCATAAGGCGCAAATTGATAATTTCGTAGTACATAGAATTGTTAATAATGATGTCCGTGAACATTTCCATCGTTTTCCCATCGTCATATCAGTATACTTACCCCAAGTCAGCATCGGCACACATACATACGGACAGTTAACAGTTTATCATCCATAAGTCTTTGTACATTATAATTTATTGTATTGACTTATTATTTTAAAGGTGGTAGAGTCTAGCTCTTCCCACCTTTTCCTGTCACTTTCTTTTTCCCACTCCTCCCTATTACTAAAAAACAAGGTTGGCAGGGACGACGGTAACTACTGCCCACCTAGTAGGCCATCTGCTCGTTTGCCATCTTTCACATAAAAAAATAATAGTAACGAAACTTGTTATAAGCGTCCTGATAATGAGCGCCACTATCAGATATTGAAGGAACTCTTGAGCACACCTCTTGTCTTGAAGTATCTTCCATGTATACCGTAGTGTGTGCGAGTCATTTTAACAAAGCTCTCTGGTTATTTCTATATTTTTTTTGTGTGTTATAGAAATGTGTCTCGCTCACCCTCCCCGTCCCTGCGGCATGCGGAGAGTTCCCTGGACTTTGTGGACAATGACAGAGTGAGTCATGAAATTAAATAGAATAACATATCACGTATAGTACTCGGACTAGTGCTGGTCACCACCCGAGATGTGTCAGCTGGAGGACGGGAGAGGACATCATAGAGAGGTAGAGCCATCGACCACCGTAACGGTTACACGATTGCATTGTTCAGAGCGACGTGTTCCTAACACACAGAATACAAATATCCTAAGATGAATCCGACAATACCGTCACAAATAAAAAAATTGAGAAAAGTTATTTGAATATTTTTTTCACGACGTTAAATTTGGGATGTTCGAACTTGGAATTTCTTTAAATTTTACTTAAATACAATTATTTTTGTCAAAGATTGGAAATTCGCTTTAAAAAAATTTATTCTCTTTGATACCTTCATTTTTTTTTAGTGTAAATTAATTTATCTATAACATTTATAAAAACACATTCTTACTTGATTATCCGTAGATTTATCTGTCCTCAGATATCTCGTGTGCGTCAAGTTCCTGACAAGTCCATGGCGTCACTACGTCCCCTCGCTCACAGTGAAACTTTAATTAACAAAGAAAACTGTCCATTTACACTTCATATGAAACTTGCCGTTGTACCCTCGTGACTTGTCGTCTTTATGTCGCCAATAACATAAATAGAAATGTTTTAATAACAACTCCAATACAAACAATACAGAATTCAAATCCATTTTGCAAAACGTGGGTTCTTGACCTCCTGGACTTCGCGTACCGGACGCTTCACTGATTAAATTGAGATCTGACTCCAAGTTGACTCGAGTCTGTGAACCGAACATTTCAAATCGATTTAACCGACCCCTTGGGACTAATTATTCGACTTGAACTAAACGTCGCTTCAGTTTTAATAAGAAACATAATTATTACTAATGTAATTTTCAGAAGAGTGACGTGAGCGACACGTCCCAGGTGCCGTCCGTGGCGGGGGACGTGGCGCTCGGTCTAGACGCAGCTAGTCTCCTGATTAAGGATGTCAAGGTGAGTCTGTGACAGTCTAGGACGAGCTGCGACGATCAGAAAGACTGTCTCTTTAACAGACGTGTTGTTTAAGAGAGACTCGTGCGGAAACCAGTCTATACAAATGAACAATGGTTATCATACTAATAGAAATGAATTGTGTCTGAGAAGTAACAAAATATACTAACGAGAAGATATTTTAGACACAATTCCAACATATATATCATCATTATCATCATCATCAGCCTATAGGAGCCCACTGCTGAGCAAAGGCCTCTCCTCACATGAAGGTTAGAGCATTAATCACCACGCTTGCTCAAGACGGGTTGGCGGTTTCAATCTTATAATATGAAATTATAAGACCAGGTTTCCTCGCGATGTTTTCCTTCACCGTCCGTCAGTGGTGTCTAAATACTCTTAGAAAGTACATATGACTCTTAAAAGATCACATCGGTACTTGCCAGGTTTCGAACCCGCGCCCTCAGGTATGGGAGGCGAGCCTTTAACCTCCAGGCCACCACGACTTAACATATATATAAATTGTATTTAATGCCTGTATTACTACCACAAGTTTTTTTCGAACACACTCGTGGTAGGGATCCTGTTTACAATGTACTTTCGGGATCACGTCATCGGACTCGCTATCAATATAACCCTCCGAGTTGTTCTCTGTCCTGTGTTTAGTAAGATGTTGTGATGTAATGTGTGAATCCCGATAACATAAGAATCGCCTCGCGGTTACAATACTGAGGGTTGACTTTATATTCTGATATCACACATACATCTAATGAGTACGTTTCAGTGTCATTATTTAGTATAGAAATCATAATATACGGAAATTACTACAAATACATACAGTGAAACTTTCGTTTATAGAATTTTTAGTTAAATAGAAATGTTTGCTCCGAACTGACTCACAGAGTATACGATACCTGCGAGAATACGCTCAAGAGAAGACGTCTCGACAATGTTAGTCAAACGCTTGAGGTCCAGTGAGACAAAGCAATACCCAGAAACGATTCTTTTATAATTTTAATCAACTCACATTGATCGTGACCACCGCTAGCAACAGACTGTTTCATAGGGACTTAAGCGTGAACATAATACATAGGACATGATGCTGGAGAGCACGCGGTTATAGTATTATACACGTGTAAAGCTCGTAGGTGCCGTTTTAAATAATTTATTTGGACGTCACCACGTCCGGGCCGGCGCCGGCGCCGGGCTCCGGAATAAATCACATAGTTTAATATTTCACAAACAACTTATAAGGTGTGCGGTGTGCCCCTCACATATCAGGAAATGTAAACTTCGGGCAGACGATCGCCGTGGCTCCTGTGACACGGACGAACTGAACGGGAAGGAGATTGACGTTGCACAATGAATGGCAGTTTGAAATATAACAAAGTTTACATGAAAAGTATGCTAATGTGTCGTTATGGTGATTTATAAAAGATTCTCCTCTGGATTAAGCGGACATTCCTAGAATGATTCTTAAAACAGTGGTTTTCCCTCCAGGCGGCCTCGCCCAGCTCCAGAGGTGATCAAGTGAGGTCCAAGAAGAAGAGCTGGTACAACTCGCTGTACCCCACATACAAGAGCAAGTGTGACGATTTCAAGAGACTCTTCAAGGAACTGCCGGATGATGAGAGACTTATAGTCGGTACGTGGCTGGCTTCGACTGACCAGCGGGTTAAGGAATCGTTAGATGTGGCTCTCAGAAACTACTCATAGGATTTTAATTGGCAAAAGAAAAGTTGCTCATGTAATTGTTTTGAGGTTAGTCGGTGATTGTTAGGTAAGTCAGCTAACCGCATCACACTTCATCATCAGACTACTCGTGCGCCCTCCAGTGCGACATCCTGGTGCACGGTCGCCTGTATGCCTCTCAGCGGCACCTGTGCTTCCACGCCAACATCTTCGGCTGGGAGAAGGTCCTGATGCTGAGGTGGACAGACGTCACCGCCATCACCAAGGAGAAAACGGCCAGGGTAAATAACCTAGTTCCCTACATTAATATAAACCAAAAATATATCAACTTATATACACTATATACTGCCTAGTTGTTAGTATAGCTATTCCCTTATTATCCTTTCAATACTACTTCATACCAGATATTGACACGTCTGTAGCATCTCAAGTAAATATTCGTAAAAAATGTCCTGCACATTCTACACGAGCCGTGCGTGGCTCCTGGTAGGAGATGAATTAGACGGTTAACCATTTAACGAGCGAGGCGCCCTCTACACGCTACCCACGAATCCATCGCTACATTAGTGTGAGAGCTCATTAGTGTGACGTCACCTCCAGGTCATACCCAACGCGATCCTGATCTGCACGGAGACCGAGAAGAACTTCCTGGCGTCCTTCACGGGCCGGGATAAGGCCTACCTCATGCTGTTCAGGATCTGGCAAAACGCGCTCATGGACCAGCCCATGTCCAGCCACGAGATACTGCAGCTGGTTAGAGAGCCTCACCGGGACCACACTCATGAGGACGGCTAGATGACGTCACTCGCTCACGACACACTAACTATGCATATCCTTGAGATCCGAGACCTCCGCGAGCGTTCATATAGATGAAACGAATATCTTCCGGCTTGTGCTCCGGGTCGGCCCACGCTGCTGCGGAGTGACGGACGCTTCGGGAGCGTGGAGCTTCTTAAAGTAGCGAAACACGCGTGTAATGCGGAAAATATTAGTTTCATTTTTATGAATATTTATTTCAAACACCTCTGTCACAGTAGCTCAGATAATAAAGTGACTGTAACGTGCTCCTCTGCAAGCTGCGGGTTCGAGTCCTGCTACTGTTCCTGAATGCCGCGGCCTGTACTCTCTGTATCGATTTGAATTTAATAATTTGGATCATTACTTTAATATAAAACATGATCATACGATTTGTTCCGTCTACTGTCTGGAGTGGCGACATGTCTTAGCGAGGCTGTGACGTCATGCTCCAGAAGGCGCACGTTCCGAGACACGCAGACGAGTGGACGAGTTCCTTATTGTATCGATTTATTTGTATTTTAAATGATCCCAAGAATATAATTCCAGCCGTCTGTCTCGACGCGCTGTGTACAATACGGTTCACTTTACAAACGATCTCTCCGCGAGGTCAGAGCTGGTCTGAGCTGGGATTTAGATATTTCATACTGTTTAGTCTTAGTGAGAAAAAACCTCATAATATTATTCTGTATCGGAAATGTGTTATAAACGTTTTGAAAGTCAGATTAGTGTTGGTCGAGCGGCCGCGGCGCGCAGGGGCCGGCCGGGGGCTGCGCTCTAGGCTCTAGACTTATTACGTGTCGCGTGTCATAATGCCCAGTGTGTGTGTCGCCTGTCAGGTGCACGCGTGCTACGGAGCCGAGCTGGGCTTCGACTCGGACGAGGACGCTCACGACGCCCAGGACCCGCAGGACCCGAACGAGCAGAACGTCGACGTGTCCGAGGTAAGACAGACACACACCGACACACACGTTACACCTTGTGTATAAGTATTACAGCGGAGAGTGGTCGGAGGTACAATGAAGAGTGAGGGTGGCAACAGAGAGCCTCGCTGTGTGTCGACGTGGCGTGAGCTGCCCTCCGTCCACGAGGTGACCGTCCGCTGTGAAATATAAGAATAATAATTATAACATGCCGTCCATGCTCCCACTGACTTCAGGAGTTTAAACTATATTCATTACTGCTCTCACTCCAACCACTCTCCCTCACTAAGCACGTATCTGTGCTACGGGAATATGTATTATTTGTCTGTAGCGCCTGTTGTTTATAAATAGCAATGCTGTATTTATGCGTTATAGCATCATTAAAATTTATCTCTGTTTTTATCAAATAATAATCGCAAATTATACGATAAAAATATATTATCGAAGTAGTATGAGTGATAAGGTTCACGTTGAGTGGACTGCGACAAGCTTCAGTATTGAAATGCTTCTCGCGGGGCTGCTGAGGAAGAGAGTGAGATATACATTATATTATATATGGAGTGTTCCGTCATGTCACCAACACATTAATTTTGTAATTTATTTGGCTCATTTCCAAAAAATGTTAGTACATATGTAAATATTTATATGTCTGCGAGTACTCCAAACAGACGGTTGATGTGTTGTCATCTGTTGTTTGTGTGAGTTACTAAAGAATATTATCAGTGATTAAAAAAACCTATTATAATGCAGACGTTCTCGTCACATTAGATAGCGGCGGGCGTAATTAGTAAATGAATTCGTCAATACCATTAACGGAGCGTGTTTATTTTTTATTTGTAAGTTCAAAAATATAATACTTTCCACAGGTAGTTCTATGAATGATACGGTCGCTGATTACGACACAGTGGTCGGTTACAGATTGTTGTGTATTTTTTATTTTTTTCAATAAAACAAATATTTAAATGATCCAACGCGAGTAACCTTAGCTGACAGCTCGTCGTCATCAGCATCCGCGCGGGCGGAGGCGACCCTCGGATACAAAACTAACCATTCAGCATCGCTGACTCAAGTCAGTACTTGTAACTCACTAATTAGCACCACACGAGCTAGCTATCGGTGAGCTAGTCTATACTGTATAGAACGACGGCTCAGTGAGCTGTTAATAGTAATGTTCGGGAGAACTAATGTGAGAAGCTTACTGACATATGTATGTATCTTACTTGTATTATAATAAAAATATATAACTAACACTTTTAACTCGTATCATCTTTCACGACTGGCCGTATATCAGGATAGCTCATAGCAATCACAATCATGTCCTGTGTATCAGGAATCTCTTAACTCGCACAAAGTCTGCAGCGTCGCTCGTTATGCGATATGTTATCTATACAACTGTGCCGCCCGGCGATGTTCTTTAAATTATGTTCAGTTAAACGTTGATTACACTCGTATTGTTGAGTGGTATCGTTTCTCCTCACACCCTGGTAGAGGAGCTCCCTCATCGGATCCTCTCCTCCTCTCATCCACTCCTGGTTTATTGAATGTGGTGCTATCGTAACGATACTACAAGGTTTGCTCGTGTGTCGCCAGGAGGCCGTGGACTCCTCGTCCATGGAGGCGGCGGAGACGAGAGCGACGCCCTATCAGACCGGTGAGTACGCACACATAACAACTGTAGATTACATTCTATACGACATAAACCTTGTCTGTCAAAGCTAATGATGTTGCCGGAGTCGCTGCTCCAGGTCGCCGGGAGAGGAATCCTTTAGTGTATAATGTCTTGTAAGTCACAAAAAAAAATATTTTGACAAACTTATTTTTATATTAGCCCTTCCCATCTCCGAGGAACGGTTCTATTTAATTGTCGTCGTAGTCACTAGGTACAATGCATGGCACATCAAATTGAATGTTCACGAACGGTTTTGGAGATATAGCTCGATATTCGATAACGAATGGACGGACGTACAAATCGGTATACGAGGGTTTGACGGAGAAGGCCGGTCCCTCATATGTATTGCTCTCTGATGAGCAAATGTCACATTTAAATGAAACTAATATGTTCGGATTACTGCTCGTCTGTCCGTGATCACGGCTGCTGCAAAGTAACCGAAACGTCGGGAGTGTGTAATTGAAACTAATAAAATAACTCGTAGTAATCGGAAAATATTAGCTTCATTTAAATGGCTACTGGCGACAGTGTTAGTTCTCATTAGGCGTCACATGTTAGTCGCTCCTGCGCCGCGTACACGATAATAACACACCTCAATCATCATCTTTACGTTAAAATGTTTTATATAAATTATGTTGAACGTCACACAATTATATATATATAAACACATCTGCTTAATAAATCTTAAAAAAATATTAAATTTCTGAACGAAATTTTTGTATGAACTGTATTATTCTATAACATTTGACAGCATAATATTTTTGTAAGAAATATTTAAGAATATAATTAAAAGTGATCGGTAAGTTCCGTCTCTTCATTTTCAGTGAGCGAGGTAACCGCTGTAACCGCTGTAACCGCTGTAACCGCTCAAAACGCTTACCTTAAATTCCTAATCAATATTTTCCTTCTATAATATTTATATCTCGCCCGTCTTAGCCGCCGCGCCGTAGTTTCAGTATCGTAAACATATCAAATGTCGTCTAATGCGTTCAATATGTATTACGAAATGAATATTTGTTTTCCAACAAGCATTCGGACATATTCGTGTAGTTCCCCAAAATCTTGTGAACGCCGGACATGTGAGACTTCTTATTCAACGGGGGAGTCCCGCGTTCGCGATCAACAGACGTCTAACGAACTCTACGAATTATAAAAAACATTACTAGATACTAATGTCCGCTGTTAATTGTTCGTTACTTAGAATTTGTATGTAATATTATATAAAGATGATGAAGGCGGCGACATCTGTTGTGCGATTGTTTGTTTCAAAACAAACTTATCGCTTGCTGGAGGCGGTTTAAGACGGCTCCCGACTTATCAATAAAAGCAGTCCTCGCTCGGTTTCGCCACGAGTCACGTTCGGAGCTCGGTGTTATGATGTGGGACACGTATATAGTGAGCTTATTGTTCCGACTGATCATGGCCGCGTACAGCCGCGGCGAGGAGTTGGTGGAGAGGATCGAGGGTGATTTCGTCGTGGTCGACTCTCAAGTCGCTCCCTTATATCCTGGAGAATTCGTGGACGGAGAAGTCGAGGCTGCTGAAGAATGTGAATATATTTTATAATTTAGGATCGTCACTACGAGGCCGGTATGCTCACTCCGAATAGCAGCCTCACGCCGCATACGCAGAGTTATCAGTTGTTCATTCATAGGTGATGGGTGGTTGTAGTGTTGATATCGTACAAGCCCGGTGAGGTGTCACAGGAGGCGCCTAGTGTGCGGTGTGCCGATGGCGACAACGTTATGAAATTTATAATTATTTCAAATGTTTGAAGTTTTTATTAAAATGTTTTGATATTTTTTGTTAATGTTTTAAATTTAAACGATTCTTCGCTTCATAAAAATCATTTATTTAAAATTAAAAACTCACTGTACTATATTATATGTTTAATACTAACAACAAACATCTGATCTTTTTTAAACATCCTAATTTGACAGAAAAATATTCAAAGATACGAAGTTACGTTTTATTATTCGAGCTGTATCTGTGACGAGGAGCGGGAGACTGACGATCAGCCAAAGCATGGGCTGGAAAGAATTCACTTGTTGACATCCAGCGGACTTGTTCTGAACTGAGGTTTCTCGCGCGGATGATATATTTAACTTACTACTTCAGATCCTTCGGTTGAATTAAGCCAATATTAATCCGAATGTCAGTCGTCTACCGGCCGTTACAGGTTGATGTGACCGTGTAGGGTAACGTGTGTGTGTGTTTGTAGTGACTAATGGTAACGCGGAGTTCCGCGAGGAGGCCGGGGACGTGCTGCCCACCGACATGTCCGACAGCAGCGACAGCGAGCCCGAGAAACACAACAGGTACCGGCTCCGATCCGAGTAGACGAGGGATAAAGATTGCAAACTCGAGAAGACGCGGGTTCGAGTCCTGCCCTCGAACGGGTCAGGCTGTTCTGTTTGATTGTTCCGCATTCAGTTTGTTCATGCTCATTCACTTAACCGACCGGAGAGGTGTCAGTAACTGGCGGTTCATATACCTTCCACGTATGTTATGATATATATAACTTTGAATAAACAAGCGTCGTTTGATTGTTTTGTCAGTAACGGTGAGGATGAGAAGTGCACGTCCTCCCACGAGGGCAAGCTGCTGCTGCAGCAGGAGTTCCCCATCAACATCGACCAGCTGTTCACGATGATCTTCACCAACTCCAAGTTCAACCTGGAACTGCTGGCGGCCAGGGACACCTCCGACTATGTCCAGGTATACACGCCACACATTACTACACACAGAGTTACCGTTTGCCTTCGTACTATCTCGCACATCATAATATGGACTGGGGTCAATGTAAGACCGCCTGGAATGGTCCGTGTGTGACCTGTCCAGTGTGACGACACAACTTGTGGTGAGGGACACAGAGACTAAACTTATTGTGATTGATCTGAAATTTCTTAAGTTTAGTCCATATATAACTTATATCGGTTTTCCGTTTCTGGTTCAGAACCCCTGGCAGCCTCAGAACGGCCTGAAGTGTCGTCAAGTGAGTTACACCCTGGGACTGACCTCGGGACCCATGGGACCCAAGGAGGTGCAAGTGACGGAGACACAGGTGATAATAAAACAAACATCCTACAGCTGGGTCTGCCTCGAAAATATGATGCACGAGATGACCCAGAACTCTGTATAAAAATGACTAAAATTAAAAGCTAAACAGCTCTGAAACGTGTGACCTCCACGAGTGTCGGGGTGTCAGGCCGCTTGGACCCACATATTTTAACTTTTCATAGAGCATTTACTGTGAACTCATCATTATGAGGTCTTACATGTTATTTATTGTTTTATAAGAAATTAAAATTATAATAATTGAATAGTCATCACGCATCGACTTGCAAATGTGATATGTGTTGAGCTCGTCTCCTGACACCAAGCGAGCTGCTCCAAATAACGTTTTCCACCGTCCCCAGGTGATGAACAGGTGCAGTAAGCCGGGAGTGCTGTACTCCATCGACTGCAGCAACGAGAACGCCGGCATTCCGTACGCGGACTACTTCAGCGTGGAGGCGCACTACTGTCTGAGGAGGAGAGGGGACCGCACCGCGCTGGAGCTGTACGGATACGTCAACTACAAGAAGACCATGTGGCCGCTCATCAAGGGTGAGCTGGCGCAAGGAGCTGTTCAGGAGAAGCATTGCAACTTAAATAAACATGGCGCCCGTTCCTCTCACAGCCTTCCTGGAGAAAAACGCCATGTCCGGCATAGAGGAATTCGCCCGCTTGTTGGAGAGCCGCCTGATGGCCGCCGCCCGGCCCGTGCGCCCAGCCCGCCCGCCGCCCGCCCTACAGGCGCGGTCACGACGACGCAGGAGAGGAGACGGTACACAAGCAGACATTCGCTCTACCCGCGATGGCTCAGAGTCCTCTCTTCAAACAGACAGACCCTTCATTTTGCCATTGTTCTCGTCACGCCACGCCCTATATCTGAGTCACATCTCACGCCTGTCTCCTCCCACCAGCTCTCATCGCCACACTTCAGGCGGACGGTTTTCAGATGTTCTTCGATAAATTTCCTTTGACTTTCTATGCCCCTACTGAGTCGTGTGCGAGATTTTATGCACAAACCCTGCAGACCGTCCCTCTGTAGCGTGGCGATGGAAACTCTTTGTATAAGTTCTGTCATCACAGTGACTCCGCTGGGAACATTATCTGCGGCGACGACCCTGCCGGCAGGGGGGTCCGCGGCCGCCAGCGGAGCCCCCGCGGGCCGCGCGGGGACCTGGCTCACGGCCGCCTTGCTGGTGCTGCTGGCCCTCAACGCTCTGCTATACTGGAGGCTGTACCACGCGGAGAGGAGGATTGACTTGGAACACTTACACACCAGGTCGGGAAGCGCACCAGATACACATCCTGGCAATAGTTGTGGTTGACGTAGACTTCAAACAGTCTTTGCAAAACATCTCAACATGTTATGTTTATTTTCATTGGAGCCTTAGCTAGCTCCCCTCAGACACTTCCCGTGTATGAACTCGACAGATGGACGGTCACTAACCTAACTAAGCTGACTGCATGTGCGAATGTGTAATGATATCTTGCTTCCAGGATGAACACTCTTAGTGAGTCTCAGGCGGCGTCATGGGCGCGCGCCCTGGAGTCCCACTCGGCGCGGCAAAGAGGTCAGCTGATGGCGTGGCGCTCTGCCCTCGACCGGACCGTCACGCATCTCCTGCAGGTACTAGCGCCGAGCCCCGTCCACGTCTATCGGCGTGGATCCGAATGTTCATCTTGACATGAATCGTTTCAGACCGAGCAGGCTCTCAAGTCGTTGTTGGAGACGATCAAGCCCGCGCTCGAGAAGGCGGACGGAGACACGGAACCCCGGGACGAGCTGTGAGCGGCGGCGGGCGGTGACGTCACGGGTGCTGTGACGTCATCACACGCACGACACGACACCGCGCGTCGTCACGATGGGAGGATTGTCTTCGTACAAATAACATACATACATACATCGTTGTACTTAAGTTAATGTCGGATGGCCGCGAGACTTTCACGGACGGCGCGGCTCCCGGCGGCGTGCGAGGAGACATGATCATATGGAAACAGATTCATCAGAGATGGATCGTTGGTAGATGGGAGATAGTCAGTAGTGTACAGGACGGAGCGCGCGGGAGGGGAGCCGGGCTGGTCGGGGGACGCGATGGCTGGATTCCATTCCAATAATTTTGTAAATAGTTAAACATAGATAAAGATGTACTTTATACATTCGTGATTTATATTTATACAGAGGAATAAAAATATTCATATCAACATCGGTTGGAACCTAACCGTCGTTTTAATATTAGTTACTAACTCTAACACAGCGGCGCACTGCGGCAGGAGCCCGCGCCTGCTGCACAGACCGCGGTCTGGAACGTGTTAACTCACCAGCTTTATGACTTGCAACTCACATCTCACTCAATATTTTGTCCCGGAGCTGTGAGTAAACTACCTCTTACCCTTATCACCAGTGTCCATCAGCACACTCTATACGGCGAGTTTAAAGTTTTTCATTCATAACCTCCGTCGCTGCCTTCTCTGTGATACTTTATGACGGACCGAGGCCACGCTCCGTGTGTGTGTGGGTCGTGGCGAGCGTACGTCTCCGGTTCCGTGTGCCGGATATCGTCTGGGCTTTACGCCTGCTAGTAGGGTCTCTGCGAGATGTTTGATGTCATTGACCTTATCCTCTTGTAATCCATCATAACACAGCGCGTTCCTGTTTCTGCGCGTCCTCGTCAGTGATGAACTCAGTCCGGTGTGTTTTTCTCATTAACATCAGATTTAGTACCGCCAAGTCGTATTTTCTGACCGCACAACACGCGCTGAATGTTCCTCTCGGTCACGCGAGGCCGTGCACCAAGTCTCCAGTCTTCTAAGACTGCAATAACGTTGTTGAATTTAAAGAATATTGATCGATGTTAGCGTAGGTAGACTAATTATTGTGACGTAAGTCGTATCCACGTGTCGGTGCTGATCATGTTGCTAGTATCGCGTCACCCTGCATCCGGCGCCTGGAGCTGTCCGGCGGGTTGCAGCTGTCGGTGGCAGACGAGCGCGTTCGAGGATCAGTGGATCTTGCCAAAGTTTGTGATGTTTTGTGTGCGAGTCGATCGAAGCACAAATCCCAGTAGGTACTAGGTTAACATAAGTTAGACGAAATCTATTCTCAGTATTGAATAAAATATTTTAATTTAATTTTGCAGTTTTTATTTCAGATCCTATTTGTTAATTTTTTGCAATCATTCATATATTATGCACGAGTATTTTAGTTTTCGAAGCGTTGTCTTAACTGGTTACTGTTCTAAGAAGTGTTTGCAAGGGGAGTCTGGGCAGGTACGAGGGGGGAATAAAATAA
The DNA here is from genome assembly GCF_018135715.1 of Danaus plexippus. Taxonomy (NCBI): domain Eukaryota; kingdom Metazoa; phylum Arthropoda; class Insecta; order Lepidoptera; family Nymphalidae; genus Danaus; species Danaus plexippus. Next base: position 283,471 of record NC_083546.1, on the reverse strand, counting down.
AATAAAACACATTTATCCTTATCATGTTTATTAGATTTCTGAAGGACGGATCCGACCAGCAATCACTGGCTAAATCAAATTTCTTGAACCGCGAGCACTTAATTAATGTAACTTATAAAAGTTAAAACCTATCAGTTTATATTAGAAGTAGTATGTGCCTTTGTGATGAATGACTTGCGAGACTTAGTCATTCCCGAAAGACTAAAACCTTGCAATATTGAGGCAGATGTTGGAGGGCATCATCAGACCGGGTACGAGTATCGAACACGCTAGAGACGAAAAGCAAAGACATCAAAGGGAATTACCTGTGGAGTGGAGCCCTGTGGAAAAAGTCTTATGAATTCTGATACAAAACAGCTAACCGGGTATCAGAATTTATCAGTTAAAAAATATTTATAAGATTGAAAATATTTTCTGATACAGATTTCTATAAGAATCTATCAGTTATGAGAATTTATGAGACCGTTTCCACAGGGAGTGGCCGGAGAAATGAAACAAGGAAGGCGCTCAGACACTGTGTCAAGATTTATTACAATCCATCATACACAGCGAGCGAGCGGGATCACACTCACTCGCCTACTTCTCGTCATCCTTGAACACCATGGTGGAGTGACACTTGCCGCAGTAGTGCCTGTCGTCCATCACGGCCATGAACACTCCGGCGCCGCACTGCTCGCCCGTGCACTCGCGCCGCAGACGGTGGATCTTGCCGTTCTCGTCCACCTGGAACACGTCGCGCACAAACTATGACGTCACTGCTGCACACAATCCGACCCGATCTGAACTTACGGAATATCGAACGTATCTTTCACGAGAAAATACAGTCGTGTTAAGACAAATAATAATCATATCAATTACTTTTTGGAGTAATATCTCGCATTCAGTACGGCGCCGCCGCAAGCTGTGGTCTGAGACACTCCAAGCATTTAGACATGTAATGTAGGTTCATCAATTCGACATTTAATGTTTATCATGTGACGTCACGAGGCCCAATCACAACAGACGACCTCTGCGAGGTTTCAAACCAGCTAAGTGTCGTTGGTCGAGTTCAAATACAATGTTTACGAAATCATTAAAATTAGAAAAAAATAATAAAATATACATTTAAAACAGTACCGAATGTGATAATACTTTAAAACTATTTTAATTAAGTCGGTACGAATTCCGAAGAAACAGAAATAAACAACCTAAAGAGATGTCGAGCTGATTTCAATAGACCTTTGCATGTGAACAAGTGACGTGTTTTGATTTCATTGGGGTCGTTGAATTATCTCGGAGCCTGCACCGACACGTACCGGCTCGAGGAGCCTCTCCGTACGGCGAGGTCATCGGCTTTCGTTTTGTTAGACTTATTCCTAAACACTGTAAACACGAGGATTCCTGTCGGGACCTGCTCTCGCGGCCTTACTGGTATTGATGACACACCGGCTTCTGGCTTCGTCGCATACAGTCAACAGACAGATACAAATACATCAAACGGATTTGTTTACGATATATTACTCGATTACGTCTAACTTTATTCGACGAGTCAATTAAAAGCCCAAACAGTTACTGGTCAGAAAAAATGATTCTGATCGAGGAGCAAAATTGGTGTGTCATGATTTCTATCGTAAGCCGGACGATGTACTTTTTAATCTAAATCTCATAACTTTAAATGTTTGTAAGTACACAGACGCGCCTCGGTTTCGTCCGCGTCCTCCTCGAGATGTCGTTTCACCGTAATTATCTCGAATCATCTCTCCCGTCAGCGCCACATACCTTATAGAACCTGAGTACTGCAAGCTTGACCTTCTTCTTCTTGTGCTTGATCTTCTTGGGTGTGGAGTAGTTCTTCTTCTTGCGTTTCTTGGCTCCTCCTCTGAGCCGCAGCACCAGGTGCAGTGTGGATTCTTTCTGTATGTTGTAGTCTGAGAGGGTCCGACCGTCCTCCAACTGTTTACCGGCGAAGATCAATCTACACAACGAATATGTTAAATTAGAAGTCGCTCGCGGATCATTTATTATATGTAAGCACCTGTATGAACACAGTTCTTACCTCTGCTGGTCCGGAGGGATTCCCTCTTTGTCTTGTATTTTAGCTTTGACATTCTCGATGGTGTCCGAGGGTTCAACCTCGAGGGTGATGGTTTTCCCCGTGAGGGTTTTCACGAAAATCTGCATCTTGGGTCCTGAGATGAGACAATATAATTATGAATACTTTTAGTAATTCAATACAAATAAATTCTGTGACACTTAGCTTTAAGTGTTAACAATGTTGTTTTATTTTTAATTAGTAAAACAGTTTTCAATATTTAATGAATCTAGAACATACTGATATCTGAAATAGGTTACTGTGGATATTTGGTAAATAAAAACCAAATATAAGGGAAGGGATATCCCTCTAACTTCCTCATGTAATGTTGGTTTGATGGAAATATTAGTAAATAAAAATACATTCTTATTAAGTAATTTTTATTGGATGAGCTCACAGAATACAATTTAAACCAACAGAATAGCATTAATGACACCATCATTCTCAGGATTATTAGTGACCTGAGCATACTTCCCCCACACAACTTTACCGGCCTGAGTCACCAAACCCAGTTCTGAAATATTGACTTCGATAACTGTACCCTTGGTGATAACTCCTAGACTAGTGTACATCTGAGAACTAGGGTTCTTCTTCACTCCTATGATTGGTAAACAAAATGTAGCTTTGAGTTCGGGATGTGTTACATGTGCTTTCTTAAACCTCAAAGCCATTGGCCTGATGAACCTTTCAAATTTGGGTGGTTTCCGTGTGAAATTCTCTCCTACGAATGTGACTTTGGTGACCATGCGTTTCCAGGCTTTCCTCTTTGATTTTCCAGATTTAAGAACTTTGAAAACCTCAGCATCAGCCTGAGCTCTAACTTTGGGTATGGGTACGTCCCATTTACCAGCCTTCTCTTTCCTCTTTTGTTTTATCATATTAGACAGCACTTTAGCTCTCGACTGTACATCTCTGTCCAGAAGGTATACTGGCACGGCTCCTTCAGCCACCTTCTCCGTGTTTTGTTTGACATTTTTCTCCTCGTGCGCTTTGATTTTCTTTTTCATCTGAATCTTTTCATTTCGACGCTCCTTATTAAAGATCTTCGCCTTGATACCTCTCAATTTACGCGCCTTCTCGGCTCTCTTGTGAGGCTCTCGAGCCTCCTTCTTACGTTTCCGCTCCTCATAATCGAGTCTCCTACCGTAAAGCTTTTGATGGCGCTCAATGTATTCGTTCTGCGGCATTGTGGTTGCTTTTACGGCAACTACAACAAAAGTGTCACCTTATCAAACACTATGGTGATTCGAATTGAAGTTGGAATAATTCAATGTTTTTAACAAAACAGCATTAATTTATCTATTTCACAACAGCACGGACGCGAGACGTGATTTTAAAATCATTTGTTCTTCAAAAAAACTAAGTAAGGTTATCCGTAACAAGTTAGCTTCGCACACGTGCAATAGCTTTGTTTAATGAACCGAACGAATAAAAACAAATACTTTAAGAAAAATATTACCTCCGGAAATAAATTGTTGAGCCCGTATAACAAATAATTGAATATTTCACAATATTACGCAGAAAAACAAAGTAATTCAACTTTCAAGAACAACTCACCTTATGCCGACACCATGCCACAAGGAAAAGGAAGTTTTGGCAGTTTACCATAAAGTGAAATAAAGATTATAGAATCTTTTAACTGGCAACACCGTCCAAGTAGTTATAGGGAAATTGTATGTTTCAGATGATAATTAACAATGTCGCACAAAAAAATAGAAACACATTGTTTTATTTAAGTTTTTCAATACATTCTAATTTATATAAGTAATAAGAAAATGAACCCTAATCTAATTATAAAACTATGATGCTTTTAGTTTCTGAATATATATACTTATAAATATATTTAATTCTTTTATTCCACTACTGAATTCTTACAATGATATAAAACATTGAAATTGGCAAATATTATATTTAGCAATGTTTTAAAATATTGTATTGTCTATGGTTTATGAACCACATTCCACGCTGTAATATTACATTCAAAGCTCATTGGTTATAAGTAAAGATCCTCAATTGTGATTGGTCTATTTATACGCCATTACTAATAACCACCAATAAATCTTTTTCCTAGATTCGTATTATTGTTTATGACTTCATACAAATTTTTACGAAGCAGGGACTTGTCCGAACGAGTCGACATATTCTTAAAGTACGGTATAAAACGATCCGAAGGAGTGCATTTTACGTACTCCTAACTAAAAACTAGTGTAGCATTCATATTATGAATACAACAGCGACGTATTCTTCAGGTATGTGTGTTTAATTTTTTGAATATAAAATTAGTTGTAATTTTAAGCCTACGATACTTAGCGTTGTCCCGCTTGTATTTTGAAAGTTGAAGGCCAAATCTTTTTGAGCATTATTATTAACAATATGGTTATTGTATATCTCTGTTTTTATGTGGTGTGTAATCACTCTCTCCTATCGGTAATGATTTTGTTTTTACTTTTAAACAATAATTATAAACATCTTTGTCATTCATTCTTGATCAGCAATTTTTTCAAATGTTTTTTTTGATAGTCCAATCTTTAAGGTACGATGTTGCTCTCTTTTATTATTTACTAGGCAGTTAACTTTGTTTTTTAACTTTATTAACGTTTATTACATTATTCGATGCAAATGTTTAGCCAAGGTTCGATAATTTCCTCTTAGTGTAAATAAATAATTTGAAACTGCATTTATTTTGATTACGTTTAATGTAATGATAAGATTTTATTATTTTAATATATACATACACAAAAATTATAGTAAATATAATTTTTGCAACACTGATTTGTTAAAATACCTGTTTGTTTTCACTTTATTATTGACATATTCTTATATAAAACCCGATTCTATTAAAAACTATAGTTCTCCTGTATAGTCTTTGCTTATCATATTTTATTTCGTGGACATATCGTGTAACATTTCAAGATTCACTTCAAACAGAACAGAGATATTATTTGTATTTTGTTATTAATTTTTTATCATTAATTCTATCTGTGGTTCAGGATTAAACTGTTTTTACCAAATTTTATATAAATTCTTGTTACTTAAATATCTTTTGCTGAACTTCCAGAACCCTCATGGAGTCGACGTTGTTCTACGGAGACTGTGTTCAGCATCCAGGGCAAAGAAACTGGTATGATCATAATAATTATTTCTGTTTGCATTTACGCTTAACACTTATTATTTATCCTTCCTATTCAGTGAATAACTAAGTAAGGCTCTAGTTAACTGGTAGGGAAAATATTAGTATATTGTTTCTTTGGATAATGCTTTTCCTTTAATATAATGAAGTCTTTATTGGATATAAATCTAACAGTTTATCTGCTTATTAGATATATATATATATATATATATATATATGTATGTGTATATAATTAAAATGTGATGATAGTAAACACTGTATGGAGGGCTCTTCTGCTTTGTTTTTTCTATGCTTAATCAAAGACTAAGAGGTGATAATTCAATACAAAGTCTCTGCATCGTCAACTCTGTAGTCCCCGTCTCATACAAGTGTTGTATTGGTGCTAACAAGTCTTGACATGATCAAGTTGCGAGTCTGATGAATCATGGCAATGCATTTCTGTTATGACATCTGACATTATAATAAAGGGCTTTGTAACATAAAACTTACATAATAGTTATTTAATTATGATTTGTTACTGCAATAGTTTGAAGCAAAAAAATTTTTAAGCCTTTCAGACTTATCAAGTTAAATATAAAGATGTCAGGTGACTTTGTATAATTGCCATTTTAAGTTATTGTAGTTTTATTGCAGAGTTCATTGATTACTGAATATTAAAATATTGTAAAGTAAGTGTTCAAGGGTTCATTTGAAAAATATATAAATTTTTTCTTTTGAAATGTCCTAACTGATGTTTTACTGTAGACATCAGTACGTCTCAGATTGAGATAGCTTTGTGAATGTTCCTCTCACTTGTAGTTGAATACAAAGCTAGTTAGATTGAATTTCAACCTTATGTGTAATACATGTGGACAGAATATAGTGTGTGTTGCTATCAAGACAGGTCAGTGCATGTTGTATCAGTTGAATGCTTAGTGCTCAGTGTCATTCACTGCATGACTCAACTCGTGCATGTTGGGACACGTCCCTCGGCCCCTCTCACTGTGTCCCGTTCACAAGCATCACTTGTCTGCTTGTAAGTTATCGTTCTTATCGTTATATTGATGACATTTTTGTTTTTAATCTGTTATTTTTTTGGTTACAGTTTTAGTTTTTGTATTGTGTTAATGTTTGTTAATTTTTGTTTGTTTAATTATTTTTGGGTAAGAATGCAGCTATAATAATATTAATGTAATATTGTCAGATGTGTGTTTGGTGTGCTGCTGTAGATCGGCCCCGGCCTCGCAAGAAGATTGTTGAAACACACTTTAGACACATTACAGTGGACTCACTCATATATTAACTATAACATTTCAAATAATTTATTTTGTTGAATAATATTTTAGTGAATCCTCTGGTTCAATGAAGACATGTTTTGTTGATATTAGTTTTATTTTTTCTTTAACAATTCTGTGTGTAATAAAACTTTAACGTAATTATCATCTAACAATAAGCCGCTGCGGGTTAGCGGGTCCGGTTGAGATGCTTTTACATTTTTAATTGACATCAGCTCCCACATTCATTCACAGAGCTTGAATTTTTTTAATAATTGTCCCGATACATTAATAAATTTAATTAACTTTACATTTCTTATCTTTAGTATAATTACCAATCAGCTGATTGGCATTCAACTGATTTAAGTAATAATTCAATTAAGGAGTGTCAATTTATTTAAATTTATTAAAAATTTGTCAATATGAAGTGACCTGATGTCATCGGTTCCCATCAACTTTCCACTTCCTGGATGTCATATGACAATATTTTCAACCATTTTCTCATTCAACAAACTATTGCAATAACTCAACTAGGCCCGGCCCGCACACCCTTTGTAATTAAATACTAGTGTGGTAAGGTTAAGTTTGTGGATTGTTTGTGATCATACTGAACCATAAAAAAAAATAAAAAAAACGTAGTTGTGGTGAAAAATATATCAAAAGAGATACAACAGACGAAATAACAGAGATATCAAAAAAAGTAGTGAAAATATTAATGATAAAAAAGTAGAAGTGAAAAAAAAAGACAAAACGTAGTGGTGCTAAATTAAAAAAAATATATTAAAATCGAGGAAGACTCACGCAGCACTGAAAAAAAGGCAAGGTTCATATAAAAAGATCAGCATTGTAAAAGTGTGGTGTTTGTAGATTTTGTGCAAGACACCACTGATTCAGAATGGGCCAGCGACCACGGCGTGGAGTACGAACCGGTCTCCGAGTCCGACGAGCGACACACGCTGCTGAGCGGATCCTCGGACCTTAGTGATGTTAGTATACAACCATCGTGGCGAGGGTGAGACATCCCTTCAGTGAAAAGACATTCGAATCACACTTGATATTCAGAACTTTCATATTGTAAATTGTAATTCTTCCCTCACCGCCATTGATGCAGTGTAGTATCGAGGTTACAGTATAAAAATATTTAAATACCTATGTTCATATAATACAATGTAAATTCCAGAACGAGATAATCAAAACGCAAGTGATCGAGGTGTCAGTGGAGGACGACGGCGGTCTGTTGCTGGCGGACTCGGAGATCATGAGCAGCTCCAGCGACAGCGAGCTGGACTTCCACGACTACTGGCTGTGTGCACACTGCCACGCCACCAACAACAACCCGCTGTACAGATACTGCGAGAGGTGCTTCAAGGTTGGTACACAGGTGACTAGGTGACTCACTCGGATTGAAACCAGGGCTGCTCATGACACTCATAACCTGTCACGGTGGGTGTGACTCAAAACGAAAAATAACCAAATTCCTGTGGTATTTGTAAATATTTTACATGAATTTTTTGTTACATCCTGTTTATATTGAAAGAGTCAAGTCAAAAAAACTTTGATTTAATATTGAAAAAGTAATAAAACTAAAATGTTGAGATAAGAACCAAGAGATTAAGAAAGGCTTTGGATATTCTGGTTCTATAAGAGACAGAAGACTTGAAGACTGATGGAAGTGACGACATGATGGTAACAACAGATCTGACTTACATTGGAGGATACCAAAAGGATATATGGAGAGAGTTCAGGGGAGGGTTGTACGGAGGTGGTTGGACTAGACACATTATTATAAGAATATAGTACATGGTGTTCACTACGAGGCGCGAGGCGACAGTATAGTGACACAGATAGCTGTTACTGGAGAAACAAAACGTTATGGTGTGCATTAACACTTGATATGTAAACAGGTGATCCCCGGCTCACATCCTGGCCTTTGTGATGCCAAAGAGACTGTACACAAGAAACTAACATGGATAGAAAGCGGAATAATAGAGAAGGGACTGCTTGAGTAAATAAAATGTTATTATCAAAGAAACATGTCCAATAACACAAAGGAGTCATAAGAAAAAAATATCATAATAAGGGTGAGATTTAATTATTAGCCAGCGTTTTTAGTGTACATGTGAGTCCGGGAGTTGTGACTATAGCAGTATATGAATAGAAAGGAAACTGCTGAATGTGCTTAAAGACGGCGCTCAGTCCAGCTTTGAACGTTGACTGTCACATTTTATTTTCCTCATTAAAAGTAACATATGTGTAAGCTATAATTATCTCTTCTAACTAACTATAAACGATGTGACACTCCAGGGGAATTGCTTGTATTGATATCTCTGATGAAGTTTGATGTTCTTGTATGTTCTTGTAAGTCGTCTGTATGTCCAGGCGTGCTAGCGTGGTGTAACTTGTAGGACATTTGTTTTGTTTGTTATTTTTCATAATTTCTTGTATACAGAGACACCAATGTTCCGTCAGCTGAGCTGCTCGTGCACTGCTCACTGGCAGATGGCTATTGTTGAATTGTTCAGTTTTCTATTATAATGTTTTTGTAATAAACTTTGTATAAACACCATGTATATATTGCTTAATAATATAACTTATCTTTGTTAAATATCCAACTGACCGACCGAGACTAATCTTTTGATCCTTCCCATCTCATTACTATGTCGTTTATTATAATTAATATTAAATTTATTTTGTATCTGTTTTAGTATGTGCGAGTCCATCAGTTATCCCTATATCTATTGTATGAACACAGTAAGACTGCACCAATAACATGTAATAATGGTGTGACCCGAATTCTAGGTACGTAAAAACTTGTTCCCGCCGAGACCGAAACGTCGAAAAGGAAAGAAATGCGATAAACGTCCCGGCCAGGGGTCGCGACCCTTATCACCAGACTCGGGGGTCGCCTCCACGCTGAGCCAAGAGCTCCAATCCTCGCAGTTAACTAACACTGACACGTTAAATATCAATAGCGACGACAGGGACAGGGTCAGGTCGGACTCGGAGCTGGAGCCCGAGGCCAAACGTAGGAGGGTCCAGGTCGAGCCGCTGGTGAAGGCGATGAGCGATCCGGCCGTGATGCTGGACACGGCCGCGGCCGACGACGGTCGGACGTCGGAGCTGTGCATCATGTGCTGCTCGGAGCCCAAGTCCGGGGTGTTCGTGCACGGCCGGATCGCTCACATCTGCTGCTGTTATAAGTGTGCCTTGAAGGTGTGGAGTACGGTCAAGCGGTGCCCCGTCTGTAACTGTAAAGTAAACAACGTCCTCAGGGCCGTGGTCATGTGACCTCCCCCCCTCCCCCCAACAGCCACCGGCCGTCATATCGGTGGCGTCACCGTATGTGCAATTGTTATGCTGTATTAGAATATTTTTCACGTTATAGTCACCGCGCCATCGGAGCGTTAGTTTTTAAATTCTCGACAAAAACACGACGTAAACGAAACGATCCATGATGAAGAAAGATCCGCTTATGTAATATATTGATGACCGGGTTGTGTGGACGGAGCCTATATTAGGCGTGTCAGAGAGTTCGTTATAATGTTAGTGTAAATAATTTTGTATATAAGATTTTTCCACCGAAAAGAGAGTAATATATTTGTTGTTTAAGATACGACACGTAGGTTAGGATCAAGCGGAGTACGAGCGACGGGTGTGTTGCACCCGCTGTTGTTGTTGGACTGACTTTGCCGGGAATTATGTAGTTTGTAAGTGAGAAACAAGTAGTCCTGTACGAGCGTCCCCGTTACTCCCACCCCGATATATATTTTTCTTTACGTAACTATCGTAGCATTGTAAAGCGGGAACGGATCTCGATATTTAATGTGTCGGTGTAGGTCTCTCTGTAACATTCGACTTCATGTAATTCATAAAATATAACAAAAAAAATATATACAAATAATAAAGATGATGAAAAGGAAAATTAAAATGAAACGGAAAAGATAAATAAAAAATTTTCTTTCAGGGAATCTGATTTTTATTTCACACCCTCCTATGACATAGAAACACGTCAACCACCATGATTATCTGATGATTCATAAATATCAGTAATTTTTAATGAAATACTGATAATGGTCTAATTCCCTTTCATGAGCCCAGCATTGAAACCAAATGTCGAAATAATTACTTTTGTAATATTTTTTTTAATAAGATAATCACACACAAACTTACATTCTCAGATTACTAGACAATTTGGGAGAATAATAATAACTATAGTGTATTATCTAACCTATATGTTTGTCTGTTAATACAAGAGAAGAGCTCAGAGAATAGTAATAATATAAAAAGTTAACCCGCTTATTGTAAACCGTTTGAAATGACTCAGCAGTCGGCATCTAGCATGTACGTCTTCTGACAGTTGCTGAGCGTCCAATAAGCCCGCTTACCGCTTAAAGATGCTTCAAGACCTAAGTCAATTAAAATTATTTATTACTTGAGATAAATTATCACGCTCCGGCCTTTTATTTATGACGACCGACATTTTATGTAGAACATTCAATTATTTTTACATATTGTAATTTCTTATTGACAGCAATTTACTCATTTTCCCGTTTCTGGGGCTAATGTACCAATAAAAAGTTACTGGCTGAATATTAGAAAAAAATAAAACAAATGCGTTAAACTTTATAAATAAAAATGGTCCTTATAAAAAAATGTATTTTAAAGTGTGTCTCAACGACCTGCATGGGATATCGGCATTAGCCTCGCTCGCGTGAATCAGCTCCGTGTTTATACTTAAAAATTCATGTGACGCATTCACTTTATCAAAAGACGATTGTTAATTACGTTCCATTTATGTGTTTTGTTTGTATGTCCTTTGTTTATTTAATGTACTCTAAAGAATTGATAACAGAGTATTATTCAAAAAGAATTATCGATTCGTCATTTGAGAACCGTAAACTCGACATGCTACAGGCTTTTCTAGTTTAGTTGAATGTATTAGTAAGGTGATTATAATTATATAAACATTTCTATTATATTATAATATTGTCACAAGTACTTTCAATACGTTATCGAATATGAATGAATCATCTGCGTCAATACAAAGGTAGTCGAGTACGGAAGGCGATTTAAGACAATAGAGAAATATGTAACAACTCTAAAGTGTTAGGAATAAGGAGTATATCAGCTTGGTAATACTGTCAACAAAGCCGTCTGCATGTATCGTATCCCCGCCCGCCTCCGTCCACCCCCGCCGCCCCTACTGCGGACTGCAAGCCGGTCGCCACTCGTCGTCACAGCACAATTCGTGCACAACTCTCACCGGCTACAGACCGCACCATCTACCTCCAGAGGCATTTCGCCGGTCGAAGCTGTGGACGTGTGAATTTATATCTTCCTATACAAACTAATCTAGGTAAGTCGATTTAAAACATCCTATTAAAGTAATTGTTTCGCAAACGATTCGGAGAAATTTGCAACATTTTCTTTTCGTGTCCGTTATATAGGAAGGTGAAGACGCCGCAAAAAATACAGTTACGTCGCCTCTCACATATTGTAGTAGTAGATTTAGTTGTGAGGTAATTCAGGATAAAGGTTCGAGTATAATTTCCGGCAGTTTGTTTTCCGACCTAACGGAATTGTTTTGCGGACGGGGAGCGGTTGTATGACTTCATCGTCAATCCCACCATCTGCCTCCGACGTGTTGTTTCTTTCTTCTGAGTCGAGCGATCGAGTGCACTTATGATGCCGGCATTATATTATTTAAATCGCATTTCGGCCGTGACTTAGTTCATCGAAGGTGGACTCAATTCCGATAAAGTCCTCAGACGGCCGACCACATTAAAACGGTTCTATGTATCTCAACTCGCACAACCTACCCACATTCGTTAATGCGCATATAATTTGTTCTAAAATTCTCTCCCCTTCTGTTGAACATGGCGAATGGAAAAAGGGTGACATTTTATGTCTAAATAAAGATGGGGGAGTTATGAGATTAATATTTTTATTTGTTGAAAAAAATATAATTAAAATAACAGTATCGTTGTGGTTCGCTACCCATCGCTCAATTTATGCTAATAAATACAATTAGTCGGCGTAGGTGTCGTTCAACTCTTAAATCTCTATTATTTATTAATACATCTCATCAAAGTTTGGATTCTGCATTTTAAATAACAATTTGACTCGGTCCTTGAAAAGGACGCGGGTGCCGGTGCTAACGAACTCCAATCACTATGTTTAGTTATTTTTAGAAGTCTGAGTAACATCGAGCACATGTTTGACATCGACCGTTTAAGATTTAACTTTATACTGAAACAACGGAGCCCTTCTCGTATCCTACTAACTCTGATCACTTTCATTCTGCTCCGTATAAACACTTCAAGTCATAAGTTTAAGGGACACTGACTAGCTACATATAACAAATTATAAAACCGAAATTAATTACTCCACTGTATGTAGCACATGTGCCGTTGACATAAAACAACACAAAAGAACAATTACATACAAAAGTTTTTAAACCGGTCCCTACTCTGTATGTAATGTCGACTTTCGCCGCTTTCACGCGTCATGGCGGCGCGGCGGTCGATCACTAAAATTTATAATTGGTAATTAAATTGATCGCGATCGCGTTACTGCCGGCCTCGTGATGTTTTTTATTTATAAACAAACATCAGATCAATAATGGCAATACTTTATCGAGTATCGCCGGTAGCAAATTAATAATAAGTTTACAATCAAATAACAATGAATAGATTTTCCTGTTTTGATTCTGAAACGGAACAATATTCGTCCTAATTAGCGTGAAGCTCACGGTAAATGTTATCTGTAATGAAATTCTGTGGAGGGTGAGTCAGTTAGACGGGCGGTGCGGGTTCTATTTGCATGAAAGGGATGTAAAAAAGTTCCCGAATACGCGAATCAATAGCCCTCGTCCGAGCCTTGGGGGTTGTCTGCGGACTACGGCTTGGAATTAGCAGGCTTCATTGTTAAAATTCACGTTTTCATTACAATTCCAGCTGACGTTACATTCGTAGAAATATCTTATATTTAATAACTACGACATTATGTCGGATGCATGTTCTAATAATAATAATAACCACATATAATAAATTCCATAATTAAAAATATTATTTCTGGTAACAATTCGATATCGCAGTAAATATGTATTCCGTGGAGCCGTTATTGTACATTTAGATCGCATTTTCTGAAACATTTTCCGCACAAAAGATAGATGACATTGAGATAGGGCGGGATGTGTACTCCCAATGTCACCCAGGAACCCCGCGTCTGTGTCGTGGATCGATAATGAAGGGGAGCCGCCATGTTAGGTCGCTCAATTATATACGCAATGCGTATTACGATCGCCGAATATCTGTATAGTTGTATTTAGTGTTTATGCTATTAATTAAATAACTTTACATATTATTTGTACTCGATACCGTTACCTTTTTGTATCAAGATGAACGTGATAGGTAAAGATTTAGATAAAAACGACGTCCAGCCATCCATGATGCACATGCTCTTAAAATTCTTAATTGCTTCAAATCTTGACGCTCCATAAATTTTGAACGTAATTTTTGATGTTCGCCGGTTCGATGACCTCACGCGTTCCGAATTTTAATATGGTCATCGATTTCCTCGATTACAAAGATGTGTCATGATTATTATGAGTGTTTAAACGGTTTATAATGGATCATAACTCGCAATATTCCGAACAGTCACTATTAAATCTCTGAAATACTTTCTTTTATTACTATTAACGAGAAAGTTAGCAAATTTTTACGATATATCGTAGCCAATAATAAAATAGTAAGTACATAATCATTTAATTTTCACCTCTTTTCTCGTGAATAATAATTACGATAATATTAATCTAAACGTTAGAACATGTTTATTAGCGATTAAATCTTTTAATTCCGTATCGTAGTCGCAGTGTTCTTGCCAGCTAACCTACAATCAAAGTAATTTCTCTTACAACACTTGTCTACAAGTTGCATGTCAATTGCACGTGAGGGCTTTATCCTCCGTGTAATCGGACAATACCAGTCAGACAAAGCGAGTCTATTGTCTAGAGCTAAATAGACCGCTCTGGAATGTATAACTACTGGCGTGGTGAGGTGATGTTACAATTTTTTGTCATCGTTAAACCTATGTTTTATTTACAATACTCGCCTGTTATGGAAAGCGTCCTGACGCGGAAGTATGAAAACATAACTCGCCAAACATTAACAATTTTAAAGTGGCCAAGGTTTTACCTGAACAGAACAGTCTATCGTTGATAAAGAATTTAATTGAAACTTGAATAAATTTTGATTAATGTTGTCGAAAATAATTATTATATTTTTAAAATGCATTGCAAACAAGTTTGGATAATGTTATTGTTTGTAAGAAATGATAATACTCAATTTGAAGGCAAATATTCAAAATGTATTTATAGTGAAGTTGGCGCAGTGCAAGGCGGGAAATAGAATCACTCGTCATGGAATATTCATGTACGTTCTGGAGATTTATTTAGAACTTGTTTAGGAATTTAGCACACGACTAATGGTAATGACAGTTAAAAAAAAAAAAATATCATTTTAATTACAAATAATAATAATTACATTAATTTATTTTAATCACAATTCTTCTATAATGTCGAAACATTTAAAACATAGTTATTTTTAACTCAATAATGTTAGGAGGAAAATTTTGTTAATTTGCTTTGTTTATAAAATTATTCCAAGTAGTATAAAATTTTCCTCCATGAAACAATTTCATCAGTATTTGGGGACTAATCGAATAATCTTTTATTATTTATAATCTACGATAAGATTATATTTTTTTTTTTACAAAAGTGTTGTTAAAAAACATTGGTACTTGTTGATAAAACTCCATAACAATTGTTTAATCAGTGACTATTTATTCAAATAATTGTAAATAAAGAAACAAAATTTCTTGGCAAGTACAGAAGACGTCTTTATTTATAAATAAAATTATAAGAAAATAATAAATTACATTCATTTGCTTAAAAGAAGTCAATATTCCTTATTTTAAATATCAACTGTGTAATGGTTGTTTTGATTCTTGGGATGTGAATTAGGATTTATAATAGGTCGAGGAGTCGGGACGAGGGTGCGGATGTCCGTTAGAAAGCATTCACTACATCTGGAATGTTCTTTAAACGTCACAATATGTGAAAACACTTAACTTCCTTTCAAATATATACTTTATTAATTTATGCTGTTATAAAAAAGGACAACATTTTTCAACTTACACATTCTTCATTCTCATAAAGGACTTTGTGGGTTTTTTTAATTCGAAATTTAAATGTGCTCCTTCTCGAAAGTCTTACAAGACATTTTTGAAATTTATTACACATTTTATTTCGGTTAAGGGTTATGGAAATTATTTTACGGGGAAACTATTAATGGACATGTTTGATTAAATGGAGAATAATTGCCGTAAATACTGATAGCATTACAATAAGTGCAGCGAAGGTTAGACACGGACGGCATACAAACCGACCTACATAAGTATTTCCATAAAAGGCGTAGTCATGCATCCTTTGAGTGCAGTGCTGAACAGTATGGTATCGTCCTAGACGAGGTTAGAGAGAATCACAGATCAAGTCAGTCGGGAATGCATTTTATATTTAGACTCAAGGTCACTGCGCAAGTCTAAGATGGCGGATATATGGATTCAAATTTATTAACGGCTCAGACGCGGGCACTTGTGATGTCTATTACTGTTACTGTACATTACTACCGCACTTTATGTAGATTGTATAAGTTGGATTATACACTCCTAATGAAACGTCGTACGGCTGTCTGCGGTCTCGCTGAAAGTTAGGTTCAATAATCTGCGAGCGGCGTATGGGGATTAAACTTGAGGTGAAATTTGATAATTCTAACTTTCTACAGCTGACATGGGGATGTGATTAAAGAGCAGTTCTGCTTTAATCAGTAAAGTAACTCTTTTTAATTATTTTTGAAATATATTAAAAAGTATTAATTTAATATGCAATTTGAATCTTAATATTACGAAACATGGCCGCCCGGTGAATAATTTGACGCATGAAATTTATTGTCAAACCTTAAATCCTATAAATTACTTTGAAGTGACGGGAAACAACATTTCAAGTTATATATATTTGCGTCGCTGTACATGTGCATAATGTTAACGTTACATTCAAATATTCTTTGCTCGTTTCCGCTGTGATTGGTTTGTTAGGATGTAAAGAAACTTCTGAAAGTGTGTGCAAATTATTAATGTTTATAAAGTGTATAGAGCAACCCTCTCCTCGCGGCTCCACGGTCGACTCGCGACCCACGCGGGCCCCCGGCACCCTCGCTCGGTCCCCTCCGACGCGCCGAATGCTTTATTGATCGATAAATCGTTGTCTGCTCAAATATCAGTATTCGAAAGCAGTGAAACTTTTATCTTTAGTTAGTTTTTACGACCGCTCATCGGACATACTTTAAAATGACTCACGACACAGCTCTCTTATCTCACAAGGAAAGCTTTGTGCGACCATATGGTGAGTGTTGATATTTTTTATCTTGATATTTAAGCCACTTACTTGTCCTGTCCTCGGTCCGCGTCCATGTATGGTGAGGAAAGCCATGACACGCTGTACCGTTTATATAACACACAATCGTTGATTTCATTTTTACCTGACAGATGGTCACCATTGTTAATTCTAAACATGTTCTTAATTTACATTTATTCTTACCAGATGTGTGCTTGTAAATCTTTTTTTTTTTTTTTAATAAACTGTCACGATTATGCCTAAAAAACATTTATCTTATCGCAAATTGACTGCTCTTTTAATATTAACATGCAGGGGTTTACCGATGTATACAAACTAAAGGTTAAATCACAAAATGTTCCGGCGCAAGTTGAGAACTGCCGAATATTGATGACATTCGCACGTTATATTCGTATTTCCTAGAAATGTAAATATTGCATTACTCTGGTTGTTAATCTATTAATATAGCGAAATTGTAAAACGACTAGTGATGATACCAGGTACACTATTTTAAAGTCGCCTTCGTGAGATTACAAAGATACAAAAATACAAAGATTAAATATTTGAAATCCTAAATATGCTATTGCCTACAGCTTGGTATTCCTAGCACTGGAATTTATACTGGTTAGCAACATTTTATATTAAAATATGGATTATGTGAAATTAAAAATGAATCAGGGTCGGAGCACGTATTCTAAGACGGAGTGTATCAGACCGCATCTAGAGCGCCTACCGACTACCACAAACAGTTACAAAAACAGTATATACAAATTAAATCGTATTGTCTGTTTGTAATGGACATGATACATATACAAAAACTGTTTTCTTTTTTTTACAATTGTTGTCTGTTTGTTCTGGATGGTCTCTGAAACGGCTGAATAACTTTCTTTCACTGGCTGATAACGGATGTAAAAAGGAGCAACTTGGGCTAGTTTTTTTGAAAAATAATATTTTAAATAAATATTTAAAAAAATATGCCTCGGCTGGCGGACACATTGTATACACACACACATCAAGAACTTAGTGTGCGTTTGTGAGTTACTCATTACTAAGTATATTTAGATGTACAAGCCGTTATAATAATTAGAAGGGTGTCCACGGCCAACAAGCTGTACGGGATAAACCATATTGAATAACTTTAGAGAAAGCATTTTATCGATGCAATGATATTATTTATTATTATACGATTTTAAAAACACATACATATTATTTAAAATGTGCTGTTTCAAACTAACGAAAACTATTGTGGAATGTGTGAAGTAAGTAGCAAGAACTTTAATTCTCTGGAATCCACTCACGCAAAGATAGTGTATATTGTTATGAAGTGTCAGTAACATGACAGTATGTGATGACCTTATAATGACATATTAGTATGTAGTTTAAATATAGACATAACAATACATGGTCTAATATTATTTATGACGACTGTATAAAGTCATGAAACTTACAACCTCTAAAAGAAATGTATAAACTTATTGCGACAAAAACTAAAATAACACAATTAAAAAAGTATTCAAACATTTGTAAATCCTCCATGTACATACTAATATTATCCGCGGTGGACGTTTCTAGAATGCTCATGCGATATGTTTCTCGTAGTCACATTGAATGGGTGATTGTTTTTTCCTCGGCACCCTCGGCATCCTCCCTTCATTAATGATTGTTTTGCTAACAGGATGTATTCTCATTTGGTATACATTATATGTCCATCGACAGTCGCCACAGACAACAATCACAGACGACTTCGTATTCATACCGCGCCGTGGCAGCACCTGAACGATGATCCACCGACGCTTTTAATATTCTATTTTCGAACATATATTTTTTCATAAACAATACATATTCAAAAAAAGTTTTTCCTCGTCGGTTTTATTAATATTTTTTCTCGGTAACCAGAAACACCGGATCGTGTGAATACTATACATGTATGTTGTTTTCGCAAGAAAGCCGATGTTGCATGAAATCACGATAACTTATTTTATAAGTTTAAAAACAACTCGTCGGACCGGTGACCGGCGAGTTACGTCTACTGGTGACTGTCCATGTAATGTGTTGATAGTTATTTAAAAAGGATAGTTAGGTATGAGTCAGTGGCGCCGTGCGGGCGCGCAACGGCGCGCTACAGAATACTTACTGTTATATTACTAATAAAAATGTGAGAAAAATATTAAATAAGAGATCCTTACGCGGAGGTTATTAAATTTCAAACATTTGTTTATTTTAAGGTTACAAAAATAGACATTTTCGTCTCACGTTGTTAATGTGAGCTCATAGTTTATTAATGTAAACATTTGAAGCACATTCGAACCGTTTAAACCACCTTATCAGCCTATTTTGAAAATACTATAAATATTACTTATATTATCAAAGTTTTTCTTGAAAATAACACATCAAAACTTGAACTACCTCCAATCTACATATTCTAAATACATATGTAATGCTTATGTGATATATTAGTACTGTATACCAGTTGACCGGAAGTTACGAAGTCATTTTAATAAGTACCATTATACAGATCTCAAAGATGGCGTGTTCAGTGAGCGACACCCCCGCCCTCAAGGACCTCCCCAAGGTGGCCACGGACCTGAAGAGTCAGCTGGAAGCCTTCAACCCTAGCTGTCTCCGAGACGTCGACACCAACGAGAAGATAGTGCTGCCTTCTGCTGAAGGTTACTTTCATGTTTCATCTAACGTAACTTCAGATTAATAGCAGTCTGTCTGACTTCTAATGGAGCAGAAAATGTACTAGATAATAATACCATATAAATATAAAATTTTATAAAAATACAATAAACTGATAAGACGTTCAGTATACTCGTATACATACGTGTCGTGTACACGGGCGGAGCCAGTATCGCACTTTAATAATTGTTTTGTATGATGATAAGTCGTTGTGGACTTTTGGATGGTGGATAAAATGACCACACAATCAATCTTCAGTGAAAAGTATCGGGAACCTTCATAGTTTAATATCCGTTTAATTTAATAAAACCATTTCATGTATAAAATTATTACGATAAAAAGGTCATTTTGATAACAGACGTAGCACAAGAGAAACAGCACACAGCGCTCCTACAGGATTTAGAACATTTTCAGAGTTCCTCTCTTAAGAAGACGGAAACCGTCGAAAAGAACATTCTACCCAACGCTATAGGTACAGGCCGCGGGAGACGAGCTGTGTGCGCTTGATACAAGTAACGGAGGCGCTTGATTCAGACGACGCTTTATAAATCGCATTAACTGTGCGTTCATATTAATAGTAATGATTTAACCGTGTGGTTTATATACTAAAATAAGTAACAGGCATGTTGTTTTAACAGCTGTCTCTTCATCAGACAGTGTCTGGTGTCCGGTGTCCTGTGGAGTGTCCTACAAATTCAATCTAGACATGACGTTTGTTTACAGATGTCGCCACTGAAAAGACTCAGAAATCTCTGTTCGACGGCATCGAGAAGTTCGACTCCAGCCAACTGAAGCACACAGAGACTCAGGAGAAGAACCCGCTACCAGACAAAGATGGTACGGACCCTGGACTTGCCTAAATAATGTTTTGTTTTGCATTTTATTACTTTTTAATATCTATACTTGAACTTACGAGTTTGTACTCGACTAAATCAGTTAATCTTGCTCTCAGCCGAGTTCATGACTCCCATGTAACTCGTGAGCTGTTAACCTCGTAGTATACTGCCTGAGCATACGTCAATCGTCACAGCACGCTAGATATAATTTCGCGTATTATTTACTGGCATGTATGTATGTATGCTTAACGACTTGCACGCACGGCTTAGTCGTGGCGGCGGAGAAGCAGCACCAGAACCTGCTGGATGGAGTGGAACACTTCGACAAGACCCAGATGAAACACGCACACACCGAAGAAAAGAACCCGCTGCCGCCCATGGAAGGTTGTGTGACGCTTTGCTTAGCTTGGTTTTATTTATTATTGTAACATTGCACGTTTTCTTTTTAGTTTTGTTCCTTCGAACATATTTCTTTAGACTCTTACATATTATATATAATACAATGAACATATTTTATACCCTGAGTTTAAACGAATAAATTTTTATAACGTACAATCACACCAAAATATCTGTAACCTCAACTTGGCTGTGAAATCCGAACAGCTATCGAGGCGGAGAAGGAGAAAAACAAATTCCTGAACGGCATCGAGAACTTCGACCCCACCAAGCTGAAGCACACGGAGACCTGCGAGAAAAACCCGCTGCCAACCAAGGACGTCATCGAACAGGAGAAGACGGCCTGAACTCACTCGCATATTTATAACGCAACTATATAACGCTAGTATCGCCGTATTTTAGACTCGATATAAGTTTTATACTACCGGTCGGCGCTCCCGTTCGTAACTCATCAACTGTCACCTGTCACCTGTCAATATCAACACGTCAGACTGACGTCCGCGGTGACGTCGGCCGGCCTATCATTAGAACGTAGGAACCAAATTTTCTATGTCACTTTTAATGATATATATATCTGATAAGTGTATTTTATGAGCATTATTTATAATGAGACGTATTAAATTTTAAGATTGAGTACTGATTTTATTTAAGTTGGGAACACACTGCACTCCGCGATTCGATTCTTTTCCTCCTCGTGCTTGTGTTCTCTGTCTTTATATTATTGTAAGTTTTATTCTCGAGATTCATAATGGCTTTGGTCAGTTTATTTAGGAGTGTAGTTACCAATACTTTTGGATCGAAATTGTTTACTTATTTAAATGTGCGATAGTCGCGATCGGATGACGTAGACTATACCTGATGCTCAACAAAGCGAAAATTGTCTAATTTTAAAGCAATAATTGTGTTTTTATATTAAAGAGCGAACAATAAATTTTTATACTGTCGTATTACATATTATATCCATATATTCATAAACACATTTTTTCAATTTTATAAAACGCTGAAGATGCCAATAAAACATTTTTAACAAAAATTTTGTATGTTTTACAGACGGTGCTTTTCTAAATATAGAATAAAAAATATCTCTTTTTTTTATTAACCCAAATTCTCCACACAACATTATATTTAGATCAGAGCAAGATGTTTAAAATAAATCATTTTTTACTAAAAATATATTTAAACAGTTTTTATAAATATCGTAATAAATTATTTATTTGATTAGAAACGGTGACTAGCTATATAACAATGTGCTCTCCTATGGTTTTTTTTTTACTGAAACTTGTTCGTCACAATCTTCACTTCACATTTGACAACGACCAACGTATTCTTAAAATACCAACATAAAAATCGATTCATACAACAGTTCCCAGTACGTTGTTGTTATTGACACCATCTAATATTTCGAGAGTGATAACTATATAAACTTTTGATATCCGCAAACGTGATCACGGGGAGACGAAATGTCAGTGTCAAGGGACAGTTTCATCTCGTGTTCCCGTATAATGTAAAATAATACCTACACGAAGTATGTCCAAAAGTTTTAATTTTTTGAAATTATGTCCCTTAAAATGAGATGCCAATTTCCACCCTACAACAAAGCTTTAAACTTCTTATTGATATTTTAGACACCGCCTAAAATATCAATAAGAAACTTCAAATTAACAACTTAACATGAAAAGTCTGTTGAACTAATATAGAAAATTATATCTTATTGCATATTATTTATTGCAGTTTTTAACTCTTTTAAAAAAAAAACGAATAAAATTTTCTACATAAATCACGATTTTTACGTAATCATTTTAAGTCTTCATAAATTCAGACGCTTCAAGCTTTGGGCGTGTAACTATTATATTGCACTTCAAGATCACAATGCGCATGGCTCATGCAAAAGTCAATTATGTAATATTTGCTGTTGTTACGGATATGTAGCTTGAAATTTAGGTTCTCCCGTAAAAAACATTATTATACTCAGTGGTGTGTGATTTTAAATCATCTTCAACATTATGATGGTATGTAATAAAAGTAGAAAAGTACTTAATTCAGGTTTTTAACCTTTGTCCAAAATTTTTGGAATAGAAATTAATCATTCTATTCAAAAGGTGAAGTTTTAAGCTATTGCATTATTAATAATAATCGATTTATTTACTCTTCTATTTGAACTACGAAAATTTTATAAAATTTCTGAAAGCATTCATTAAAAAAAAATTGTCGATGTAAAAAAAAGATTTTTTTACTTCTTTTGATTTAATTTAATATTTTTTTAAATATTATTCTATATTATAATAAAATGTGGGAAGTTGCAGATAATCTAAACGATAACATTCAACAGATAATCCAAACTGCTGGTGCTAGAAAATGTTGTTATTATCTGTAGAAATATAACAATTTTGCAAATTGGCATTTTGAACCTATTCTGATATATTTTGATTTTTCCCTTCCCGCCGGCTCTTGACGGTTGGTTTTGGCACGTGCAGTTTTTTCTCAGTCGGTATTCCTAAAATATCGAATTTCTTTCCAAAAGTTTAATACTGATGCTGACTGTTGGAGTCAATTATTTCGGTAAGTGCTTTCATATCAATATATCGCATCGTATGTGTTATTATATCTGCACGTGTTTGTGTATCGTAGACAGCAAAACAACCATTTGCATTCTGCAGTTTAGCTACGATATGGTTTTGCGGATCAATGACGGATTAATAATTCTATGTTACATGCGACGATTTCTTTTGTTATTAACTTGTTAATTTCTGATAGTCGAGTAGAATTATTTGTTTTTGTTTACCTTCAGATTGTTAGCAGTGTTTAACAATGTCGCCTTCCCCGATCCGATGCCGCGGGCCGTGGAAAATACATAAACGTTCTTCTGAGCCCGACCGTTGGCTCGATGAAATGGGGTTTTTTCGAAAGCATACGGCCCGCGACTCAAGTTGTCTGTTTAGAGCCGTGTCCGAAAACGTTTATAACACTCAGCGATATTTCCATAAAGTGCGCCTGGACTGTGTTCAGTTCATGGCTGCTCATCGCCACCTCTTTGAAGGGGTAGGATGAATTCTATCTCCTTTGAACTTTGATTATATATTGTCTTTAAATTATTATCTCATATTATATAAAATGTTATGTTTTGTTTATAGTCATTGTCTTGTCCATTTGACAATTACCTTAAAGAGATGTCTAACCCATCAGAATGGGGTGGTCCCATTGAGATATCGGCCATGAGCCATCTTTATAGGTAAGCTTAGTAATGTTCTTTTATTTACCAACTCAGTCCACCCTTACAAAATAAAACCGATCATCATAATGAAAAATACTGCCTTATACAATTGAGACATACAAATATTGGTAATCATTATAAGATATGTTTCTATTATTTTTTTGATTTTTGTTCAAGTGAAGTTACTTTTAAATTTTCACAATAAACTTATAACATGAAAAATTTGTGAAGGTATTTTTTGACATGAATCATTTATAATTAATGAGAAAACATGCACATACATACATAGATGCTTTAAACATTTCCAGACGTGATTTTGTTATATTTGAAGCTAACAAGGGTCCTCAGACTAAAGTCTGTAACGGCTATGGGAACACCACTTACCTGTTCTACTCCCCCGACACTAAACATTTTGATGCCGTTTACACTAAAGATTTCATTAATGCATCATCCTTCTGTCAGTGTAAGTGAACTTCCGTCCCTTAAAATTCTTCAAACCATTCCCTCTGAATGTGTGTTTGATTAAACAATCTCACATTGGATTGCATTATAATAAGTGTATGTTTTATTAATGCAGATACACCTCTTTTGAACGTTAAGTCAGCATCAGACAGTGTTTTTATTTCTGTGTATTAATTCATTTCATTCTTATGATAAAATTTCTTTAGTCTGACATATATTTTGGTTTTGATGTATGTGGACGGGTAAATGCAAATAATTTTAAATGAAAAGTAGGAATCTTTCACTTTGTGCTACATTATTAAATAAACCTATTTCTGTTTAATGCTTACGACATTTGATACGAACGGTAAGAACAGTTAAGTTTTTTATTTATTCATAAGAGAGCGGAAACTCAAAGTTGTCACTGTTTGTAGCATTGGTATATGAAATACTATATGACGGGGTGTACCAACTCAAAGACCTGCCATATGCTGTAGATAAAATGCTACATGATAAGGTCCCCACCAACCACATAGAATACTTCATGTCTGAAAATGTCGAACGTCGCAAAAAACAGAAAGAGAGAGCGAAGATCTTTATAGAAGCGCCGAGCGAGGACGACAAGGACAGAAATAATAATGCACTGGCTCTCAAATGTAAACACCACACCCAAGACTTGGAGAGAGCCAGTCTCCTGAAGGAGTCTCTGAGCATCTTCGTCTTCAACCGCAGTCTCATCCAGCTCGAGAACGTGTGCATGAACTGTCTGAATGTGAATAGCGCCAAGGACCTCCTGGAGAACGGCATCACGCCCTTCCCCTACAAGGTGGCCAAGGCCCTAGACCCCGACATATACCGCAACATAGAGTTCGACGTGTGGAGCGAGCTGCGGAGAGGTAGGTCTGTCGTATGTAGTCGTTGTTAGGCCCCTAGTGACGGCCGCTATGTTTGCAGAGCTCCGCTACGGTGCGAGATACTGTGACGGTACCACCTTGCAAGTCGGCGTCAAGTGTCTATGTAAGCTGGACTCCGACCAGTCCGCGCCGTACCACTGCCACATACAGGAGATGCGGCCGGACGGGCCCTGCCTGGTCTTCGTCGAGGAGTTGGGCGAGAAGAGGCTCGTGAACTACGACCAGTTAGAGCCCCTGCCGGTAGAACAGATCAAACCCTGGGCACCTCCCTATAGATACTCTCGCACGAACTCCCAAATACTTAACTTGAGCCAAATGTTGCAGCAAATAGGTGCGCTACTCGCCTGTATATCGTTACTGTACTTAGTCAAAGATTTTATTATTTCTATGGGTCATGCTAGCGACACCTTCCGTGCACCGTTTGTCACCTTCCACCACAGTCAGTAACCGAGCCCTCGGTGAACTGCATGTCTATCATTCATACGAATAATAAAACTTTGGAGCCGTTCTCTCCGTATCATGCAAAGCTGTTTATCATTCCATACCAGGCAATATCACACGAAAGCAAGGATTGAGGGCAAAGAAGACGAAGGAGGAGTCGGATAAGGGTCAGAGAGAGTCCGGAAACGAGAAGGAGGGCGAGGGTCAGGAGTTACCCCTCTACTGTCAGAGCGTCTACACCTACCCCCACACGGACTATATCAATTTCCAGCCGATGCCTGTTAGTTAGTGAGCGGTAGTTAGGAGCGACAGTCTCAAAGCATGTCACTTGTTTAACTGTCGTCACAATAAATCATCATTGCCAGTCCCGTGTTTTTTTTCTCTTGTAACCTGAACACTATTACTTTTCACCAAACAAGTGAGATGCTCTTAATCCATATCGTGGCTATTGTAGTGCTCTAGTTGTAGATGTATCTAGTGGTTGTCTTTATAATACATGTCGTTCTGTAGTTGGTTGTGTTGTGGTGGCGTTTACAAATAAGTTGTGCCCAGTGAGTGTGAACGCTGATATCCCCCGTGGTCGCGGCCGCTGGTCGTGGTCTACTGTGCACAGTTTGTTTGCATCTATATTCAATGTTTAGTTAACCCACTAACGTGTAAGTCGGACCGGAGGTCGTCTGGGGACAGTTTGAATGGTGTCAGTCAACGATCGCTATAGAGAAATATATTTTCAGGTTGAAGTAAAAGCACTTCCCCTGATGGTGGACTGCCGGCCGGCGGGCGCTCCGCCCCACGACATGCCCCACAACAACGGGACCGGCGATAACAGCCATCAGGTAACAACAGAGACCTCATCGTTATTGAATATGATGCAGCCACCCCCGGCCGGAGCCGAGGCCCCGGACACTAATGATGGCTCATTGTTAATGACTGATACACACAATCAGGTTTTATAATGATGTCCCGCAGTTGATTAACTAATGGCCTTCGTTAACACGTGATTTTAATATTATCGAGTGTTTAAGAGTGTTTATTAGTTATCGGTCAGCGGCGACTGAGTACAGCTCGCTTTGTGTCCCAACTCCCGAGCATTTAGTCGTATACTTTTCTGTCAGAGAAGTGTTCTCTGTGTCTGTTGTGGGTATTCAGTACAATATGGAACAAGTAAGTGTCTGAAATGATTTAAATAACGTTAAAGGTAACAGTTTATCTGTAAGTAGGAGAGAGCTATTGATAGAGTTATGTTTGTATATCGAGTGCGTCGCGTCACGTGTCTTATAACGTGTGTGTGTCATGCAGCAGGCTCCCAGTGGCGAGCTGGTGTCGCACGCCCGCGCCTCCACTCCCGCCGCGCCCACCTACCAGCACGCCTACAACGGTGAGACGAACATATACAATATAAATGAGAAGGTTTGCGAGGGTGCATGTGTGACGTGTGTTGCTCCCTCACGGGAAATATATTGAACGGATTTGGTTGAAACTTTCCCGTCACGCAGGTCAGACGGCCGAATAACCTATTATACCTTATAACTAAGTCCGAGATCGCTCGCAACGGTTGTATGCAGTCTGAAGTCGTGTCACAGACGATAGATGGCGCTGACGGCTAGTTGAGATATCTGAAATACAGAAATGAATGTGTGCTTAATACACATTAATTTCTGTCTGCAAACTATACCGATGTCAACACGTAAGAGTTAAAGGACGGAAAGTAGTCGGTTATATTTCCGTATGAGACACTTATTTTACGGAATCACTCCCTGAATAAAGACCGCCATTTAGAAAATATCTTAATTGTTTTGTACTTATAGGTGCGATGCCATCCGTTCCTCCGGTGGGCGTGGGTGGTGTGGGTGGCGTGGGCGTGGGCGGTGTGGGTTACTGCGCTCCATACGGGTGCGGAATGAAGTCTGTGGTGTGGTGCGCGCCCCACGCGCCTCCTCCTCCTCCGCCCGGCGTAAACCCGCACGCCTACAAGAGCCTGCAGCCCAGCGGCGCCGACCTGCCCATGAACGACATGGCCACTCTGCGGTTCTACTTCAACGTGGGCGTGGAGTGCGTCTGGGCGGCGTACGGTGCGCCACAGCCGCCCGCCCAGCCGCCTCAGCCGCCCGCCCACAGACACTACTCGCCGCGCGATCTGGCTCAGGACATGGCCGCCGTCTCGCTCGATCACAAGAAGGACAAGCCGCCGCCGCTCAAGGGGAACCCGCAGAGACCACTCGTAGGACCGAGGTCAGCCTCACTTACACTATAGGATTGTCTTGATTGTCTTGATCATTCGTCAATGTACCATACAAGTACGTATTTATTGAATGTGATTGTTGCCGGTTGCAGGTTCAAACGCAACAACAACCAGGATGGGAATCCGAACAAGGGGCACAACAACAACAACATGCCCAACAAGGGTCCCAATAACCGGTCAGTATTTCCATGACCTTCGCATTGATTACGTTGTCCATGGAAACATTTTAGAGTAACTGTTTATTTGTTATTCTTATTAATATGACATCATACTTGTAACATTTTTTTAAAGAAACTTTTCCTTTATAATAGCTATATAATATATTAACTATTTGTCATCCCGCAGTCGCAACTCGCACGTGGATGGTCGCGTGCAGTACATGGGCGGCATGGGCGGGGGTGGCGTCGGCGGTGTGGGCGTGGGCGTGGGTCTGGGCGATGAGTGCGTTGAGCCCCTGGTGCCGTTCCCCTACCTGTACCCTCCGCCGCTGTACTCGGTTCCCTACTACCCCATCGATTCGGAGCCTGGTGAGTACATGTAGAATGTTTTCGTTTGTCATTGCCAAGACATACGGAACACTTCATGGCTTGGTTTCTATCCGTTTGGCACTGACCTAGAAAAATATGTATACCAAAATGCCAGAATTATCCATCATTCCTTGCTCCTTGATAAGGCCAGTAAGCATGTCCCAAAGCTTCACTATCATTTTATCGTGCAGTACAGCCGTACAGACTCGTCGGCATCGCGATGCTGTAACAGGACAAGCGACACGAGACACAGCGTGCGAGCTAAACGTGAATGAATGTAGCCATCAAGGCAATTAAAGTTTAAAGTGGAAGCTAACAAACGTTCGCACATTTCCAGCTATGATGGGCATGATGAGCGGCATGGGCGGTATGGGCGGCATGGGCTACGTGCCGTACGAGGAGGGCGTCGAGTACGCCCCGGTGCAGCCGTTCTACCCGCCGCAGTTCGCTCCGCCGCCTCACGGCATGGGCCCCGCGCCCCCGGCCGCCCCCGCGCCGCCCGCGCCGCACGCCCCGCACGCCCCGCCCGCTCCTCTCCACCATCAGGAACACAAGTAGGCGACCGCGAGTACCTTCACACCATCGTGACCGTGGAGCAGCTCCAGGTCACATTTCCACGACCCAACATGTATCCTATAAGGTTTCTGACATATCTTTTGACGGTGACATTTTGAATGGAACCAGCGACTGGTAACTCTGACGAGGTGGATGTCCTCTTGTAAGGTTTTGTTATACACAGTGTCACGTGTCCTTCGTCTGTCTGTCAATGACACTAAAAGACTGATTAGTAACCAGCCGGTGAATCCAGCAGCCGCAGGGGGAGGATGTGTGTGTGTGCGTGTGTATGTCTGTCTGTGTATCGTGTCCGTTGTCCGTGTCCGTCGGTGTGTCGATGTACTTAATGAAGCTCTATGTTAGTGTCTCCGCAACCCCCGCGTCTTCTCTCTGTGAGGTCTCACCCGGCGACATATCTCGGGGTCACCCTTTTTGGTGGCCTTCTCTCTCTGACGTTATCTCTAAGTGTTCATCGGTGCTGCGAAATTGCTAGGTCGACAGGGTTTTCCAGGTATTGATGCAGGGTTCGGAATATACAGTAGAGGTAAGGCGCTGTGAACTCCTCGCGTGTCGTTATAGCTCGTGCCGGTAACAGCCTCGTTCCGAGTCGGCGCCGGGTCGATTCGGTTCGTCAGACAATTGCTCAAAATGGAGACGAAGACTGTTGTCAGTATTCATTGTACAGTTGTTAAGTGTATGTAGGTAGCCCGTCCCCGTCCCCGTGTCGTGTCGTATCGTGTCGTGTCGTGTCGTATCGTGTCGTGTCGTGTCGTGTCGTGTCGGGTCTGCATGTTACACCATGGGTCCGGACGCCGTTTCCAGGCCTGTGGGCGTGTCGTCGATCTCATGTCTCCGAGTCCGTGTGCCAGGCTCTGGTAGTGTTGGGTGCCTCCTGTCCCATGAGATGGGCGAGAGGCGAGCTGGTCTCCGCGTCGATACAGCCGTACCCCCGACCGTGGGAGAGGACACACCCTGTGCATCTTCTCGCCGCTCTGTAACGTGTACATTATATTCGCTTGTGACTCTCTATTGTTAGCGTGTATGTTTTCGTGCTGTGTAAAATTTTTCCAGATGATATTTTTGGAAGGTTTATAAAAGTTTTGGCTGTGATTCGGACGCAATTTTGCAATTTTGAAAGTTATCGTCCGCCGCCACCACGTTGGAAAGAAGCGAACGCGCTCATAGCGACCCTCGCCCCCCGGACGCGAGCCTGTCGTCGATAGGAATGTTTTTATTTTTCATATCGCAAGTGTTCCGTTGCCCGGAGAGACGGCGGAGTCGGCCCCGGCCCGGGCCCGGGTCCCCGTGAGCGCGTTCGCCGTTGAGAAGGGTAAATTTAATGTTTCTAAATTTTCTATATCTGATTCTATGTCCTTATAGTCGTATGTAGGTGTATGTATATCTCTCATATTATGTGACCTTTATTCCGCCCAACGTTTCGACCCGAGCTCTAGGTGGTAAGTGTCCGTGTACTGAGTATGTAATCCTCCGTTGTTTGTACAGTGCGTTGTTAAAAAATATATAAAAAACAAGAAAAAAAATCTAAGTGTAAAGCTAGTACCTCGTGGTAGGTGTGTGTGTGCGTGCGTGCGTGCGTGTGCGTGCCTGTGTGTGTGTGCAAGTCGAGTCCGGTGTTTCAGTATTAGTTTTAAATCTCTAGGGGTTAGTTTTTATGTTAGTCGTTAATTATTAATATTTACTTTAAATACTTTAGTTATTTTTTTAAGTGTACCGTCAGTAAGTTTGAATCTTGTCAGCGCCGCGGGTATTAAGTGACTTATCTCGGATAGTGTAATTGTTTCTCGTGCCAAGTCTTAGTGTACTTTTGTACCGTCGTTCCATCGAACAAAATTGTCCGTCATATCACAAGTTGCCAATGTAAGTGTAAGCGGTACGTCCTGATGGTTGTGCGAAGCTCAAAGCTAGCGCGAGGTCTGCCTTAGACTCTTTGTATTTTTTTCCAAATTCCATCGAATAAACTGATTTTTCTATTTGAACTTGTTTTCTTTGAAACCCTTTATTTTAATCAAAAAATGCGACGTATTCTGTCTACGAAACGAAACTTCTCGGCATTCCACGGATTCACGGTGCGGGCGCCGGGTCCGTCGTTTTGCAGGGATAGTATCTTCAACAGTGCCCGGGAATGGGGACCCAGGTGTAGGTTTTAGAAGCCCCTACCTAACGCCCGTTAAACGCTTACCACCACCGTCCAAGCTCCCCTCTCTACCTAAACAAATTTGGGACGAACCTATTAGGGCTGCCTTTGGAGTTCGTTCTAAGAATGAATTGATGTGAGTTCTGGACAGGCCCAAGTCTTTCAGTAGGTTGTAGAGAGATTTAGCCGTTATACCTCTCACTCCCACTTCTACCGCGTATAAATCCACGACGAACTTATTTCGAGTGAGCCTGTAATTTTTGTTCACCTTGATGGTATGGTCTTTGGGGTTGTTGGTTTCCCAAGGAACAGTGAGCTCTATCATCACAACGCGCTTTAAAGTTTGTAAATACAAAAAAATGTCTGTACTGGACGCCGGTTCGTGGATATCCTCTGGGATTGACTATTATTTCTCATACGTATCCATCATTATAGTCCAATCCAGAGAAGCTTGAATGTTAGAGTAAGGCTTGACGTTTGATTTTGTAGCCAAGGCACTAGGCCTTCTCTCACAAAACTTATTGATAGCTTGTTTGTGGTTATTTCCCTTTGCGCTCTGGCTAGCGAAAGACCAACCGCTTCACGTATGATTTCTAAAACCCTATCGTAACGACGCGAGTATTGACCGATATCCAGGAGTACCCTACATCCCACCAGCATATGCTCAACAGTTCCAAATGCCTTCCTGCAAATGAAGCAAGTTTTTTCGGCACCTTCATCCCATCTTACTAAAATACTTTGATCTGGGAGACTCGTCTGGAACACTATACTATAGTTATACTTTATTAATAATGGAGAAACTTCTTTGGAGCTTTCAATAAATATTGCCTTTTTGTAAAGAAAAAACTCTTAAATAGTTGTTTTGTTTCTACCATCTTATTCTTTTTAAATTACCACGTAAGGAATAACTAGCGCTCCGCTTGTAGGCTGTAATTTATATTTGAGTTGACTCCACTTACAGAGAAATCTTTTATTTTCTCACATTTTCCTATACGTGTATGTTGATCATAGCTACGAACTACGTGAAGTGGTAGGTCTTTGTCATAAACAGAGGAGGTTTTTGTTTAATTTTATTGAAAACATTTTATAATAAAACCCCAACCCAACAAAAAAAGTACGCAGTTATTATGACAAAAGATTAGTGTTTCAAATGTCAGATCCCACATATGCTTGCGAGGAAACTTTGCGTGTAACATTCCTATCACACCTAACAAACGACCTGATGACCTCGAAGACCTGAACCGATTTCCGCCAAACATAGCTAAGAACACTCTCGACGGATATACCTTTCAAACAAAAAAAGAAGCCGCATTAAAATCGGATCATCCGTTTGGGAGCTACGTTGCCTCAGACATACACACACAGACACGTCAAACTTAACACCCCGTCGTTTTTGCGTCGGAGGTTAATTAAATAACAATATAAAGATGCAGCCTTAAACCAGGAAGAGGCGAGAGACCGTACATCACTATCGGACAACCTCTGCCGACACGGAACAGTCTAGTCGCTCGCGTGTATATTTAAGATTGTGATACTTAAGAGACATTTAAAATTTGATGCGAAACGCTTGATTACTGTATCTTTATAAAATAAATCATATAAAATGTTTTTTTGTAAATTCCTCCGGTTGTCGGTAATGTAAATGACTTCATAAATAATAATAGTGGCTCGACCAGCTTCATCTTTACGTCTCAAACTAATCACCGCCAGTGTAACATGATCAATACAATAACATACCCGCTATTCACTTGTTTAACTTCCGAATATAGCATATGTTTAATAAAAATAATTTATTTTATTACGTGTATGACTTTTTCATGTTTTGGACGAAATTAAATCGATTAAATCATTCTTATAAAAAATCGATTTTATTATGTATCGGCAACAATAAATACCTACCCACTTGTTACATAATACATATTTTATAGAATATACATTTATATTACTTGCATCTTATAGTGATCGTTTTAAATACTCCTGAACGAGATTTAGCATTTTGACTTATTACTGTCCTAAATTTTGGTCTTATCTCACAGAATCGCAACATTTAATAAAATGTTTTTTTCTACACTATTCGGAAATAAATATTATGACTTTTAAACAATTTGTCTTAATATATTCGTCTTATCATTTTTCTATAACTCTTAGTTCGTCAATGTTAAATAACTTTATTTTACTGTTTATGGTAACTCTAAATAAATTAAGTATTATGAAATTCTAACGTCTAGCTACTCTTAGTCATTTGGATATTTGTAAATAGTGTTAATGTTGTCGATACATCAAAAAATTCAATATTAAATACTTTGTCTTAAAATATGTGTAAATCATTTCACTATATCGACTGGCGCTAATATTGTTTTTGTTTTAGAAGTCGTTTAACAACAAACATGACACACGATCGCTGACAAGGCGACCACTGATCACTGACTTAATCGAAGGGACCGATTACACTGTACGATGACTTACGTTTTTATATTAAATAAAAAGATTTTCTGTTCAATGGTTTCGTATATTTTTTTATTAAATACCACATTTAAATAACTTGTTTCAAGAGTCGCACATGCAAAATATTTAGCGTTTTGAAATGGAATTTCTAGTTTTGTTTCTTTTGTTCTAAAGTATTTGAATCACCAGCTATGTAAATTTAATTAAATGAATAGGTACAGTGGCATGTGTACATGTAGTAGGTAGGTAGGTGAGGGTATGATGTGGGTCACCGAGGCCAGTGGACTACTCTAGATAAGAAGCGCGTGACGTGAACCGCGGGTCACATCAAGTGCGTTGTATTAACGGACCCTCGGCGATTTATTATTGTTAATCACCGGGTAATAATGCTTAAATATATTTTAATAAATATTTATAGCGTGTGTCGACAAATATGTCGTAGCTTTTAGCCATTTTATCGTATTCAATATTTTTCTAATAAGGTATATCATGTTTCTCCTCGGTGCGTACCGCGTCAAATGACAAAGGTTATACATATACTTATAGGTTTATCTTAATCTTGTACACATAATACGCATAATGATTAGTAAAACTTTACATCCTTAAAGTATAAACCGAACTTACAGCGAGTTCTATCCAAAAACACCTACTTTGATTGCGTTTTATAAAATATATTAAATAAATTCATAACTTGAAAACCTAGAATATAGGGCTCATGAAAATTTATTTACCTAAAAGAGGAAATTGATTTATTTTCTTTGTTACGATGGAATGAGACAGTTTCAATGTTCTGTTCTGTGTTATAAAATCTCCCAAATAGTTATTAATAAATTTTGCTATGCATTCTTTAAATTACAATTAGTATAATTCGCAAAATGTCACGTAAAATCGAGAAGACACGAAAAGCCTTCTTCGTTATATAGTGCTGACTCAACATCTTCGATTGAAGTGTGCTTATTTGTCGCATCTTATTTGGTAAGCGTGAAATAACAGGACTGTAATAGCAAGAGTTCGTTTAATGGAGTGTCTATTGTAGTATAATAGTATAGTATTTATACTAGGCACAGAAGTTACGATAATAAATTTCTGAAACAAACAAAGAGAAATGAATTATATAAGGTGGCAACCGGAGGTTCCTGGAAAACTACGAAATTTACTTATATGTATTTTATAATAAAAATTGCATATTAAAACTTATAACCTATACCTAAGACTACATGATTGCCCCGATGTTAGGATAGCAATGCCATTCCATAGCTTGTGTGGTATCAGGAATCTTCTGGTACACACGGCTTGGTGTTCGTTCCATACAACGATGTTACCCCGGCGATGTTCATTTATTTCATAGTATGTCGCGCGTACGTAACAAATGTGCTAATAGAAATGATCTATGTCTATAACTTTAAGAAAATAATATAAATAATCTTTATAAATATTTGTAAGTATAGTGACAGCTTAGTTATATATATATTTGTTGTTCATTTCAATAGAATTTGACAATCTTGTAAACAAAGCAATTGACCAGGATTACTCCGTTCTTTCGTACAATTGAACGTCAGTTCTTATTATAATTACATACATCTCAATGAACCCACCACTTTTTTTTTGTTCATTGTTTAATGATGAAAACATTGTTAAAAACAATTAACGGTGTTTATAAGTATATTTTATAAAAAAAAAAATTGAACACGAAAATTTAATGCATTTGTCAAATTCACACGATCATTTTTTACTCATCAAAATCTATTTGTCTTTAAAAAGTGAGTGTTGTACATGATAAATATACTATATATGTGCTACTTTCAAAATTAGAAATAGCTAGCACTAAACAGTACAATTTAGACCTTGATGGCATGGTCTTTGGGATGTTTGATTCCCAAGGAACCGTCAGCTCTATTAAGACAACGCGCTTTAAAATTTTTTAGGTTACAGAAATATGTCTGGTCTCGACGTTACCGGACAAATATCCTCTGGGATTTAATATTATTTCTCATACGTATCCATCCTTATAGTCCAATACTGAGCCGCTTTAAGGATAGAGTAAGGCTTGACGTTTGATTTTATAACCCTAGTGCTTTCTTTCACAAAAACTATTGATCGTTCGTTTGTGGTTATTTCTTTTGCCGCTTTGGCTACGAAAAGACTTGGGCTTTACATATGATTTTCCAAACCTTATCGTGATTACGCGATTATTAACCGCTATCCACGAGTATCCCACCAGTCCACCAGCAAATTCTCAGCAGTTCTAACTGCGTCCCTGTATGTACAGAATTTTTTTTCGGTACTTCTACCCCTTCTCACTAAATAACTCTAATCTGGGACATTCATTTGGAACGCAGTGAGATATAATTTTAGCAGTACTGGCGACCAATCATTTACTAAAATGCGTCATTTTAGTGCTATTAGGATGCAAAAATCTCTTATGTGTAACCACCCGTTCTGCATTTCTAAATTCATAAAAAATCATATAAATTAAAGTTTTTTTTTATATAAATATTTTAATATAATAATTACGATTAAGTTTCTTTAAGAGTACTCACATCACTAGGAGCACAGGCAAGTCTCTGTTAATATCAGCTGATCACGTTTGTTAACAAGATTGTTAAATTCTATTGAAATGTACTATATTAACTAATAACAAAAAGTCAACATTCCATGGACCTGGGATTATTGATTGTTTGAGAACTAGCTTTGAGGTCACGAGAAAATTCCTAAGTATTTTAATCTTAGAAAAGTTTTTATTCTCCCTTCTCGACTTTACCGGTTAGGAAGAAGAGCCAACGCTACATATACAGATTCAGAGCCAATTGAGGGAAAGCCAGCCTTTATTCTATATAGACGTGTCTTTTTGTAGAATTGTCCACTGAAATGTGAAAATAATTTGGCCTTAGGTCAGGAATTGCAAATTCAAACATACCTATTATTAAGGAAATATAGTAAAATAGAAAGCCACATCAGCACCGAGAGGCACGAGTTTACAAAGAAATATAAGGTATTTCTGCGGATACATCAGAAAGGACAGCAGAGGTCATGTTGACCAGAAAGAAGGAAGTGAACTATATTTGGTAGACCAAAAGTCATAGCTGGTGGAAAAGGTGATGACAAACCATGATAGAAACGCCAGCCGTTAATCACCTGGACTGATCGATTGTTTTTCAGTTTCATGACAGAACTGGAATAAACAGTTAAGATCATAATACGGTTGTTAAAACAGGAACTATGATTGCAAGTGTCTCCAACAGATAGATAACCCATTTGTATTTGAGGAAATGTTTTGCAAGGACAAATCTCCAGGAAACATTAGACACATTTTCCTGTTGGTGGGTTGTTTTTAATATGGCCTTCATCCGTACTAAGACGTGCATAGTATGTTCTGCCAGAGTCGTGTAGAATGGAGATGACACGATCCGGAATTAACTTAGGAATGTAGTAAAATTTAACAGCTCCAACCGAAGTCACAAGTAGGAACTTTGTAGAAAAACCGTTTCTAAAAGTTTGTTTATCCAATCTGTCAAAATGTTTTTGTCAATGAAATCCACAAAATACGAACGATAATAATGCTGATATGTTTTAATATTCAGTTGAGTATTTACTTGTTCCATATAACAAATAACGTAATATCTGTGCTATAAGTGAAATTAAGAAGACTTCAACTTCAGTACTGACTTACAAGTTAATTTACTTACAAGTTACAAGACGGTAAAAGGTTTCTAACAGGGGTTCGATGAGGAAGACGAGCAGTTGATTATATTGTCTTTATTTAGTTCTTTCTCACTAGTCTTTTGTTCTGCTCGATTTATATCATTGGTCTGAGATTACAACAATAATATTTATATAACAACGAAGCCCTCAAGACACCCGGATGCGCGTCTCTTCCGGAGCTACGTAATTAATTTAATTTATTATTTATATAATATTGTTCCATTACCGATCTTGTTGTTGTGTTTGTTATGTCATTCGTTTTTACTTTATACTAAACTAGGAACCAGCCCTGGCTTTTTAAAAGTTGTAAAATGGACATAGTGTATTATCCTTAAGGTATAGACATGCCACCGCGGACTTCTCTGTAGACCTATAGGTCTATCTTATATAAGATGCACAATCCCACCATATATTACTTTATTATATCTCAGACTTTAGACAGCGTTATCGTTAAAGCTCCCAGTCGGGTCATGTTTTCCCGACATCTTAAACAAATATCGTTAATGTACACAAGTAAATATAAAAACTTAACAAATTATATACTAAAACCTTCCTCGAGAATCACGCTATCGAGTGGTGATAACTGTTTGATAATTGGTGCAGTAGTTTTTCCGTTTATCGCGAACAGACAGACAGACAGACGCGGCGAGGGACTATGTTTTATAATATATATGTATGTATTGATGATATACAACTAAATTTTTTTCTTATATTTGTTAATATAACATTAGTGTACAATTTTTGTAATAACATTTTGATCGGTTAGAGTTTAGACTAATGGGTGAGACAAGTATTAACATACAAGACTAGAAACCGTAGGATGGAGGGCTGATGGTCTTCCTGACGATGGCTGACCCTGGCGTACCACCCGGGGGTGACTTTTGTGATGTTCAGAATCTATCGCGAAGACCGTGTCAGACAGACAGGAATATAAATATAGAGAATTATATCCGAGTAATTAGAAACATAGGTTAAAGCAGTCGCGTTTATATTTCAGCACGGCGGACGTCGCCCGCCCTGCGTGA
Organism: Danaus plexippus; assembly: GCF_018135715.1. Classification (NCBI taxonomy): domain Eukaryota; kingdom Metazoa; phylum Arthropoda; class Insecta; order Lepidoptera; family Nymphalidae; genus Danaus; species Danaus plexippus. The sequence continues at coordinate 244,995 of NC_083546.1, read as the reverse complement.
CGCCCGCAGCACGCGGCGCGGCCTGGACGACTGTATCAGAGACACGAGCCACCTTACAGCGGCCGAGCGCGAGGACTGGTTCAACTCTACCCTACGGCGTGGGAGGAGGAGCATTCAAACAACGAGCAATTAAAATATTTATTTATTTATTCTTACATTACATTACCCTATGTATCACACGCACTTTACAACGCGCCCTACCTCCCACCACAAGTCCCGGGCCGTCCATACTAACGTGTGAGAGTATTCATGAGTGGAGGTGAGCGGAGACGCTTGAGGACGAGGACTTGTGCTAAGGATACAGAGCGCCTGAACTAATGAGTCTCTCTATATATGAAGCTCCTCCGCCCGTCGCCTACACGAGCGGGTAGGAGGCGGAGGAGGCGATGCCGCAGTGGTTGTCTCTGTTGCGGGCCATCTTGATGTAGCCCTCGTCTCCCCAGGACGGCCCCCACGAGTTCTTCACCAGCCAGTAGTCGCCGCCGTCCTCGTCCGTGCCGTAACCCACCACCAACACCTGGGGGAGGTCGGACGGGTTAATACACTGACACACCTGGACCTGGACGCCTGGAGTGTGTTCGGGGGAACTGATAATGAATAATGAAATATGTTGATGACAGAAGTAGCTCGTGGGGTGTTCGGCGCGGTCACCTCCCGGACAGGCCGGTGACGCACTGACAACTGGTATTGACCCCTGTGTCCTTCATCTAAACCTAGCCCTGGTAAGGCCATCACCCTCCCTTTACACTCTTAGTTCATGGAACTGATACATTCACTATGGGATATGTCTGTGAATGTGGGTGTGTGAGTGTGTGTGTGGGCGGGATGGAGGGTGTACTAACTCCATGGTCGAGGTTTTCGGAGGAGCAGTTCTCGTCGTAGTAGACGCCGTCAGAGTAGAGCTGGAAGGACTCCTGGCTCGCGTCTATGGCGACGGACACGGGTCCCACGGTGGCCAGCGCCAGCATCAGCTTGTGCTCGTCTCCGGCGGGGATGTCCACGAAGCCCACGTCCTCGGCGCCCGAGTTCTTGGGGTTGTACCTGGCGCGGACAGATCCCTCGGTTACATTCATTACGCTTGACAATACACACAGCAGACCCTCGCGAGTGAGGGAGTCAACAACAACTATACGAATGATAATCTCGAATCTCTGTGTCTTTAGTGTGAGGAGCCAGAGCTCGTCACCCCTCACCTGCACTTGTCGTCCACGGCCTCGTAGGGGTAGGTCTTCTCGGTGTCGATGCCGTCGTTGTCCTTGATGTACTTGAAGGCGTTGTCCATGAGGCCGCCGTTACATCCGTTGTTTCCGTACGCGGAGGAGCAGTCGATGAGGTTCTGCTCCGAGAGAGACACCAGGAAGCCGCTCTTACGGAAGTGTTGGCCCTCCAGTGCTCCCGTCTGTGAACGACCACGTCTATTAGGACATCACAAAACATAAAGCAGGATGTCTCGCGCTCAGCTGTCGAGCTGAAGCGACGGCCTCGTCGCCGATGTAATTATTAACATCTATGAAGAAACAAAATACAGTAAACATTAAAATGACCGACTGCCGGCGACTGTTCACGTGACGGAGGTGTTCAGATGTAACCACTTCCACCATCACACGCAGCCGGGGATGACTGGACGTGGCAATAACAAGACAACATTGCGTCATATTATTATTGATCGTGTTGTAACATGTGACCCTCGCGTGGCTTCTCCTCTGCCCCCCCTCCCCTACCCGCACCCCTCCCCCTCGTCTCCAAGTCTCTCACGAACAGGAAATCCGTACTCCGAGTATAACATGTATGTTTTATAGGTCATTTGTTAGAAAAATATGAATCATGGTTGTCGATGAAGCGTTCGGTGACGACAGAGACAATAACATGACTCACGTGGGGTCGCAGTGTGATATGAATAATGTGGGTGTTGTGGATCGCTTACAAAGACACGTGCTGAGGGTGTGACACAGAGCACTGTACAAATATATTGCTAGCTGGAACAACAACAAACAATTGTTTCTGTGATGTGGGTCAGGTTCGGATGGCGCTGTCGGTTCTGGGGCTCGCTGTTGTTGGCCGTTGCTATTAACGAACCTTTACATTTAATCTTGTAACGCGATATACGGTTAACCTATTGAATAAATCTCGGAACGAAACAAATTTTCATTTAATATTAGGTATTTATAATTGAACGTCATATTGCGTTTTTTCTCTAGTTGTAGCATTAACGGAGTTTAGCACCGGTGACAACATAGCGGGAGTAACAACAGACATAGCAGGGTAAAAGTATGCTAAATACTCACGGTAGAGAACGACCAGCATGATCCACATTTGCCCTGGTCCTTGACGGGGGTGACGGCTCCGTGCTGCCTCCAGTCCACGGTGGGAGGCGCCGCCACGTTGGCCGGGGACACGAAAGTGGCCCCGCGGATATCGTTACCCTTCGCGTACAGCCCCTTGTTGTGTCTGATGACGGCAGGACACAGCGATCGTCAGAAAAGTTTATGAAGAGCAACCCAATCGAAACTAACTTCGTGTCCCATAAAATATCCGAAATGAACTGAGTACGTTTTTTGTGTACTGTATGTATATTACTAGGAAATTACGTAAAATGAGTAAAAAAACTGAGTCAGCTTATTATGATATGATTCGTGCTGCTTACTATAACATCATTATCGAACGAATCAAACTTAAAAACAGCCCCAAAACGAGACTTCAATGTCAATGACCTTCAATTCTCAGTTCAGGCAACTGTATGTAACGACCGGACACTCGGTCGATGTTTATCAACTGAATGTTATTGATGTTCTTAGTGAGTGACGCGGTCGGTTTAATATATTTTACACTAATGTCCTAGTAATAATAAGGTCACACAAGTTGCTCGTGAGCTCGTCAGCGGACATGATAAAACCTTATCGGAACTCAGATGCTCTTATTATAAACAACGACGTGTTTAGGGAAACCGAAATCACGAAAATATTATCAAAAAACCCACAAGGCACCGTCAGGACGAGCGACGGACGGCCGCCGACATACACTTTATATAGTATTAGCTACAATACATTTAATTGACTTTAAATATATATTTCAAGAGTGAAGTCAATTATCAGCTATAAACAATACGCATTGGAGGGGGCGTATTGGACACGTTGTGGTACTTACTTCACGGTCTTGTTGAATCCGTTCATGGTGTTGACGAACTCGTGGTGCAGCATGTCGGAGTACTTGTTCGTCTTCAGCCTGTAGGAGACCAGACCCTTCTGGTACCGCTGGTTGTGTTTGGCGACCTTGTGTTTGTTCTCCGCGTATATCTTCATACGGAACTTCTCCTCCGTCTCGCTGTCGTACTGCTTCTTGTGCTCTAGCTGAGTTCACACAGGGATGGAAACCGTTTAGAAATTATTAATAATAGAACATAACACTTTATAAGTAGTTATGGCCTTAGTGACGAGCAGTGAAGGAATGATAATTTTTGAGTAGCGAATATTCAAACTCAAAACTCACAAAAAATATACCTATGTTTAAAACACAAAATGTGTAATTTAAAAATACGTAATATATTAATTCAAATCAGAATCACTATTTTTTTCGTTATTTTGAGTGAGAATATTTACTTTATATCATAAAATACATAACAAAAATATTATTGCACAATTCAAAATATATATAAAAAACATGACGAGGCGAAAAAAATAATATCAGCGGTCTCGTCCGTAAACAAAAAAACGCCTATGGACATAATCTTTGAATTAATCGACCGTGTGCGAATACGCTACGAACGACTGAGAAGAAAAACATGTTTACGGTTTTTTAATACTACGCAACGGATTAATGTTGTGAAGTGCGCAAGTAACGCATCAATTACAGAAATTAAATCACGTTAGCTGTGGAGGAACGAAAATAATGATGACTCCAAAAATACAATTTACCTTAAAGGTGTTCCACTCCTCGCGGACGAGGTCGAAGAAGCTGACGGCAGTGCCAGCCGCCACCACAGCACATAATACGAGTAAAATTTTCATTGTAACCCCTAGGAAATAAAAATTATATATTTTAAAATACTAAATAAAATTAGTAAACGGTCTTGCGTGTTGTTTTTAAGGATTACTCAATAATTACTCAAATAAATCATCACTCTTCGGTGTTATGTGCAGGTATATTAAGGAATCATTATAATTTTTTTATCACTATTTAAATGTTGTTATAAAAGTAACAAATCACATCAGTACTCAAGATTTTGTACTGATTGTAATTAAACATATTATTAAAATTGTAAACACGCAAAATATCTCAGCCGTTTTCTAATGACAAACAAAGGAACAGGAAGCGAAGTTGGTTGTTGAATCAGTCGATATGTAAGACGTGTTTACAAATATAATGTAAAAAATTGTGTTACTTACTTTTTGTCCTCTTTTTTATTTGTATTTAAAACATACAATTAAAAAATTAAACGCACTAAGAAGGAGACGCGGATATTATAACTTTGTTACGTGTTAAAATCTATTGACTGCGAAAACATAAATGACTTGAACTTTATATGTTGGGTATCTCAGAGAACGCCCCACTTCCCCCACTACTTTCAATTTTAAAATCGATTCATGGGTTATCGATAACAATACAATGGAATCGGTATTAATATTTTATAATTTTTCTTTTTTTCAGATAATTACGATGTGAAGTCAACGAATGTTTTCCGTCCTTTATAACAAAATATATAATGTTATGCACAGATTAGATATATTATAAATTTGTTCCATAAAATTATAAAAACAGCGAAAAGCTGAATCAGTAAAAATAATTGTGCTGAAAATTAATTAATTATAACAAATGAAATTAAATAATATATCATATAAGATAACATTAACAGTAACTACATCATTAAAAGTTTTGTTGCTTACAACTTTTAAAATCGTCGTTTTTTATAAGTTTTGTCATGTTTAAAAAAAATGCAAATATAAAAAAATAAAGTAAATTTAAAAAACCTTTAACAATATCTGTTTATTTTGAGTAAATTAAGTAACTAATTTCCGATTCGACTTCATCTATCAGAATGAGAATAAAACGTCAATGTCATAACAAACCAACGTGCGTAAAGGTTTCAGATCCATTTTAAATTTTCATAATATAATGAAGAAAGACGAGAAAACTGGAAATGTGTCTGATAAAAAGAAAAAACATCATGTTTTTAAACATAAAAAGAAAAAACGAGCAGAAGAAGATTCGGCCATTCAATATTTACAGTCGCAGTATAGCACGGTATATGATGTTTAAAAGCTAACAAGTCAATAAGTTAATACTACTATTATTAAGCTGGTAATATATATAAGTTTTTTTTTTCAGATTAATCCAGAAGAAATCAAAACATTCAAGGATTTACCGTTGTCGCAAAAAACATTGAAAGGTTTAAAAGACAACAACTATATCACTCCAACAGATATACAGAGACAAGCAATAAGCTATGCTTTGCAAGGAAAGGACATTTTAGGCGCCGCAAAGACAGGCTCAGGAAAAACATTAGCTTTTCTTGTACCTATATTAGAACTGCTGTTTTGTAAGAAATGGACTAGGTTGGATGGGGTTGGAGCTTTAGTCATATCTCCGACAAGAGAACTGGCTTATCAAATTTATGAAACACTCAGAAAAGTAGGCCACTTACATGATTTCTCAGCTGGCCTGATTATCGGAGGACAGAATCTAAAATTTGAAAGAAAGAGAATGGATCAAATCAATATTCTTATATGCACACCAGGTCGACTTCTGCAACATATGGATGAGAACCCATTGTTTGACTGCAGCCAGCTGCAAATATTAGTTTTGGACGAAGCCGACCGTTGTCTCGATATGGGTTTTCAAACCACAATGAATGCTATTATTGAAAATTTGCCTCCAAAACGACAAACCTTATTGTTTTCAGCCACACAGACAAAGTCTGTCAAAGACTTGGCTCGATTAAGTCTATCATTTCCAACATATGTTGCTCCTCACGAGCAGGCCAATACTGTTACTCCTGAATCTTACAGCAAAGTTATATTGTATGTGAGATTGATGAAAAGCTTGGCATCTTGTGGTCTTTTATAAGGAACCATTTAAAACAAAAAGTTTTAGTATTCATGGCCACATGCAAGCAGGTCAAGTACACTTACGATTTATTCTGCAAACTAAGGCCAGGTGTTAGTCTACTGGCTCTGTATGGGACATTACATCAAGAAAAAAGAGAGAAGATATATGAAGAATTTTGTAGGAAATCCAATGTAGTACTCTTTGCAACCGATCTGGCTTCAAGAGGATTAGACTTCCCTCGAGTCAACTGGGTGTTACAGTTTGATTGCCCTGAAAATGTAGATACATACATACACAGAGCTGGTCGCACTGCGAGAGGAGTGTTTGGCAAAGGGGAGGGTCTTTTAATGTTATTGCCTCATGAAGAGAAGATTGTTGACGATCTAACAAAAAGTAAAATTCCAATCAAAAAGATCTCTGTTGATCCATCTAAATTACAATCCCCTCAGAGAAAGATAGAAAGTCTCCTGTCTGACAACACAGAATTAAAGCAAACTGCACAAAGAGCATTTGTCAGCTATGTGAAATCTATATTTCTTATGAAAAATAAAGAGATATTTAACATTCAACTTCTTGACACTGACGCTTATGCAAGATCACTGGGTCTAATAAATCCACCTAGAATAAAGTTCATGCACAAATTCAACAAAAGTTCTACAGCCTCAAATGGGACTGAGAGCAGAACTACTACTACTACTGACATCATTGAAAAACTTGAAGCAAAGTCAGTTGAAAATGAAGAGTCCGATCGAACTGACTCTGAGAAAGAAGATGAACTGAAACCCATAAGCAAAGCTAAAATTAAAAAGGAACTTCCCAAATTCAACTTTCATGATGATAATGTTGACAGCGATGAAGAGAGCTTCTTACAGGTGAAAAAGAAAAATGTCGATGTTGACATCCCCACACCCCAAACAGAAGAAACGACGACATCAAAGAAGAAAACAAAGCCTCTGACTAAAGCGGCCGTCGCCAAGAAAATACTTAAGAAGAAAATCAAAGTTAACACAACAGTCAAGTTCACAGAGGACGGCGAAGCAATAGACGACGACAAGAAAGATGTCAAGTCAGAACTGGCTAAGCAGTTTGTTAATGAAAATGTTGGCGGTATAGATATTGAGAAAGCAAAAGAAGTACTCCGAGAGGAAGACAAGTATGACAAACAGAGATTCAGAGAAAAAGTTAAAGCCAAGCACAAAGAACAGAAAAGAAAACTTAAGAATAAGAAAAAAGAAGAAGAGGAAGGAGAAAAGGATGAGTTTGGTTCGAGTTCAGAGTCTGATGGACCAGATCTATCATGGCTGCCAGACCCAGACAAAGTCTATGATAGAAATAATGAGCAACAGCCTGAGTCTGATGAACATTCAGAGGGTGATGATGATGATGATGATGGTGGTGATGATGATGATGATGATGATAATGAGGATGATGATGTGGATGTGGGTGATGACAGTGAACTATCTGACTCAGAACAAAAATACCACAGGTAGGCTTAACATAAAGTACAATTAATTAATTTAACTAGATTAGGAAAATTTCCTCAAATAAGAAGGTAGACATACACAGGTGAGATGTTATAATGAACAGTTCAGAAACACCAAAAAATTTAAAGATGATCCATAATATTTAAAGTAAATATGTCATTGTAATACAAAAGTATATATCAGTCAGTAAGGTTAATAAATTGAAGTTAAATAATCTACTAAGAAAAATCTTAAATGTTTAAAAAAACAATCAATAATTTGAAGGATTACTTGCAGCTGCAATCATAGTTTAAAATTTATCTAAGTCGCAAGAATAGTGTATGTCATGAATCGTTGTAATGGGTTAGATTATCACTTACTTCAGCTTGTATAATTAAAATCTTTATTACTAATTATAATAACCCTTTTTCAGGCCAACAAAGAGGAAACTAGTGGAGAGTAAAGGCATACCCCAAGAGAGTATAAACCCTCGCAAAATCAAAAAAATTGAAGACGTATCGGCTAGTCTTTCAGTACAAGAAGCGGAAGCCCTCGCCATGCAGTTGCTGAAGTCCAAATGATATATTATACTTCAAATATTATTAATAAAGAGTTTAATAATTTATTTCGCTCCATCCAATGCCCATTCTATGTTTATTATTTATAAAATATTTGAAAGTAATAACTAATCTTTAGAAATCAGATTAGATAAAATCAAATATTGACGCACCTACTTAATATTAACTTATTGAAATATATAACTCTAAATAGCAAGTAATTGCTACTATTTAATTGGTTGAAATGAAAATTATATTAAGAGGATTTCAATTTAAAATGATAGAACAACTTGATAGCAAACAGGCAAATAAAATTCATAGATTCATGTCTTTCAACTCTCACAACAATGTTGCTCATATCAAAACTCACGTTCAGTTTTAAGTTACTGATAGAGCACATGAGGGAAATAATTACTAAAGATATCTTAATTGTTAAGTGTGATTAATATTTAAACATTTTGAGTCGTTGAAGTTTCTCAAATTATTAATTTATATGTGGCAACGATACGCCTACCTGTCTTGCTTGTCGCTTCTCTGTGTTGATGACTGTCTGTGGTTGTCAGATCGAAACGGATCGTTGTACTACAGAAAAGCTGAATTGTATAAAATTAATGATTTTATATGGATCTAGAGTAATTAAACGCTTTGTACTTATTAATTTTAATTATGTTCTGGAGCGGTAATTATATAGCGAATAGGGAGTTAAAGCTTCTCCTGGAGGAGAAGGTGCGTATTTCTTAAAATGCAATTGGTGGTTATAAGTGCCTACATTATTGAATTTATCAATGATTTTAATTATTCTGTGATTTCCTATTTCAATAAGTTCTGTTCCGGGTTTTGTTGATTACAAGCAGAAGTTTTTATACTCTTATCAACCAGTTGTTTTGTTGTAGAACGTAACGTTGACACAAGTTCTTGAAGCCGATGATATTTTACAAGAATGCAAGGCAGACAACCAGGCTCTGGGACAATTGTAAGTTTTAGTTTATAAAAATAATAAAGAAGCGAAATTATATAGACTTTTGGTTTACCTTCAAAAATCTTATCCAAACTCTTAAGTGTTAACTTTCGAAGTTTTCAAAATTTAATATCAAGGATTAAAAAAAAATCTAATATCTTCTTCCATACTTGAATTCTGTATATTAGAACTTTATGTTGTTTTGAGTGATTATTTATATTCACAGTTTAACCAGACCAGATATTCTGGCAGAGCTTATAACTCTGATAACGGAAGAACCTCCGAAGGATGTAAAGTTGTCACTACAGTATCGTCATGCCAACATAGCAAGTGAGGTGCTGACAAGTAATCTGTCACTGTTGAGGGCTCGACTCTCCTGTAATGCGGTGCAGATGAATCGCCTCTGTGACTTTGTCAGTAGGGACCCACCCTTAAATCCGCTGTTAGCTTCATATTTCAGTAAAACAATAGAGATGTTGTTTGAGAGGAGTCCAGTTATGGTATGTATACCGTGATAGCATCAAGAATCAGGAAAATGACAATATTTTTATAGTTGTGATAATTTTAGGATTGGTATCTACACCACATAGTTTGTCTCAGAGTTCTAGACTTCTTTAAATCCCGACGGGACTTCCTGCCCAACTTGTTGAAGCACATTTCAACATCAGCCATATGTGATACATTCAGGTGTTTCCTGCAGACATTCAAGGACATCAAGATCATATTAGAGGTAACAGTGTTCGCTTTATAATAAAAATATGATAATTGTAGCATATTGGTTTACACGGCATGTGGCATGAGACGTGTGTACTCAGGTTACAGATAAGATTAAAGAATATAATACAATTAATGAATTATTTGTGAATTTTGCAAATTAATGAGTGTATTCCAAAATATGTTTCCGTATCTCAGCTCGCATCCCTTCAATACCTTTCAGGTTATTTATTCTTTACTAAACTAGTTAACAGATCCGACACGGTCACTGTATCATATTTAAAATGACGATTAAGAGGAGGTTTCATTTAGTCTGTTAGAACTTAAAAAGGTCAACGTTTTAGTATCTGCGTTAAGTTAATTTGAGGGACATTGTTATTTCACTACATAGTATTTAGTTCCCGGGGGCGTCGTTACCTCACAATGCTTGCATTCATTCTATCATAAGCGAGTGTGTGATATAGCTCAGTAATTGTAATGATCATTTCAAGGTATCCAAGGTTTCATATAATGTGCTTCCTTCTCAGTGGCTGGACGAGTATCAGTTCTTGGAGTGTCTAATTCAAATCATCTGCGGCACCTATGATCCGGAGGAGCGGCATCCACCTGTCCTGGACACGGAGGAAAAGGCCAGCAACGAATCAAACGAGAAGTTAGACACCAATCATAACAGCGAACCAGAGAAAGACGGCCCAGGTACGGGAGTGGGATAGCTATAGAAGAAATGACATACATAATATAATGATATACGAGATGGTCGCCCGTACTCCTGTAAATGATGCTAAGTCTTCGGATCAGTATGCGATTTTTATTAGTCTATTTAAAGATTTGCCGATCCGATTGCTGTTGCTCGCTGAAAAGTTATAGAAATGACTACTAAATGTTTTAAGAAATTATAAAAAATCGCTTAGCTATTCGGAAAACTAGTTTCGATTAACATATGTCGGGTGAATATGTCAGACAGACATGTAATCGTGACGAGGAGTTCGCTCATATTTAATATTTTGTTTCATCGCCAGTGGTCGATAACAAAGGTGCCGAGACCAATGGCGAGAGGGACGAGGTGGCCGGCGGCAGTGGCGGAACCGGGCCCGACCCGGACCTCGAGGGCCTCGCCGGAGACGGGCCCGGGAAGGAGGAGCGCGCGAGGAGGATGCGGGCCGTGGCAGCATCCAACGCCGCGGCCCTACTCTGCGATATCGCCCTGGACTGTGCCCTGGACCCCTGCAACAACTACTTCGGCAAGCGGTGCGACCACACCCAACACGGTTTATAGGAAACATTGTTGGCAAAGAATTATGTGATGTGGCGATAAATATAAGCCGAGTTTACTGGAGCCCTGCGTGAATCTAAGGCTGTCCGCCAGGTGGGGCGCGGGGCACGAGCTGGCGGGCCGGCTGCGGAGCGAGGAGACCGTCCGCCGCGTGCTGCAGGGCTGCTTCACGAGTCCCCCGGAGGCGCGGCGCTCCGCCATCGTGCACACCTGCCGCCTGCTGCTGGCGCTGCTGCACCGGGACCCGCCCGCAGACGCCGCGCCGGTGTTAGTACTCAGACGCTCAATCGCTCGAGTCCCGGTCTTGGCGATCAGCTTCGTCGCTGCCATGTCGGACGCGCTCTAAGAATCATAATCGTTCCATATTATGCAGTTTCAGTTTGAGATAGCCTTGAGTATGTATGATTATTTCCTTGCCAGTGTGGAGGCCGTGCCCCCGGAGGCCGGGGACGGCGGGCCGGCGCCCGGGACCCGCACGGAGGCCGACCACGGCGAGGTCGAGCGGGCCATCGCTCCTCACCTGCCGCTGCTGCATCATGCGCTGCTGAAGGACGCCCACGACGACCACGGACAGAGACCACGGTCAATATACACACGACGCACCACTCACCACTCGGCTCGAGCAGTCCGTGCTGGAAGCCCGTTCTAAATGTTTGTAGTTTTGACGAGTTATCATGTAACCCGCAGAATCCGTCCGCCGAGGCGTCGAGCTCTGCCGAGGGGCGGGGCCGGGGGAGGGGCGCGGTGGGCGCGGCCCGCGTGCACGTGGCGGCGCTGGTCGCTCGCCTCGCACTCTCTCACGTGGACGACGTGCCGACCGCTCTCATCTCGCTCGGTATCAACGTGACGCTGTTGAAACGAATATTGCTCATCTCCAAACATTCCTTAAAGCGACTGTTTCCGTTGACTTACAAATATTGAATTGTGGTACATGAGTAAGGGCGGCCGCACTGCGCGAGACCCGAGACAGTAGACTGTAACATAGGAGAGAGGCGCCGACGGATGCCCTCACCGTGCAAGTTCTTGTGACGTCATGACGCGCATTTTCCGGTTGCAGGAACGGCGGGGGTGTTGGTGGAGCTGTGCCTGTCGTGTCCGCACAACAACTTCCTCCACGCTCAGCTCGTGGCCTTCGTCAGGAACGCGAGAAGCAACCAGAGGTTCGCCGACAGATACAACACGCACGTATGTACCCTACAGCATACACACACACTCACTCACACACACACACACACACACACACACACACACACACACACACTCACACACACACACACACACACACACACACACACACACACACACACACACTCACACACACACACACACACACGAACAGAAAAACATACATACACGTATAAGGTCAGAAATACACACACATATGTTACGTGAGCACAGCCGAGGAATAACTTTATAGTACGTCCATGGTGTTAAGCACCAAATGCAGAGCTCGAGCCGGCGCGGGAATGGGAAATGGTTTTGACACATATTCATAAGCCACTGACATAAACACACACGCACAGACTACATTACGAAACATTTTTGTTACTACAGAAATATCGTTCAGAAAAATTGTATGAGCAAAATGTCTTTATACTAGAAAAGTAAACATTGAACTCCGCTCGCTTCCAGCTCATCCAGGAGTGTGATCTGCTGACCAGGCTCATGGACGTGTTCGAGGAGAACGGACCGGGCAGGTGAGACCTCGCGGGCGAGACTCGGAGGGAGGGAGGAGAGGAATATGCAAACCTCTCTGAACTTAATATGGGAAACTTATACATTTATTATTTTCTACTACGGTTTACTTCACCCCCCCCCCCGCAGGTCCGCCCCCCGCGCTGGCTACATGGGTCACGTGGTGCTGGTGCTGCGCGAGCTGGTGTCCCCGCCCCCGGCGCTGCCTCCCGGTCCGCTGCAGCAGCGCTGGTCGTCCTTCACGCAGCACAAGCTGATGCCGTTGCTGCAGCTGTACGACTCGCCTCTCGTCAGTACCCAGCCTCGCATTTCTTTGCCTCATTTACATCAGCCGACATCGTCTGCGCGCGTTCCTTGTGACGATCGTGTGCTTGTCGATGGTCACACGTCTTCCTCCGCCATATTAAATAAGAACTCTTAACTTTACCATACCGTGTCACCCGATCCCACTAATGTCGTCCGTGTGGTCGTTCCAGGGCGGCGTGTATCCCGGGAGAGACATGCAGGAGGTTAATATGACGTTATATTTGTGGAGTGAGAACAGCAGTCCCTGGATAACTAATTAATGTGGGTCCCTTACAGGCGGAGGCCAGCTACGACGCGCTGGGCGACGCGTACGACGTGAGTATCGGGCGGAGTGCCGACCTGTCTATAGGGTAGTAGGTACCGAAGTATTGACCTGCCACTCCTCGCCCCACAGATGTCGGAGCCCGCGGCGCCCATCGACGAGGACGACGGCGACCATCAAGCGGTAAGCTGGCCGCCGTGACCCGCTCAGGAACCGCCTGGCGACCGGACACGCGCCGCGAAGTGAACGACGGATTCATTTGTAGAGTAGCATCGAGGAGAGTCCGCTTTATGAGGTCGTTGTATGTTTTCAGCTGGACAGCGCCAAGAGCAACTTCCTGGAGTTGGCCGGACAGAGGTTCGATGAGAAGTGAGTTTTATATGTTAGCGTTCTCCGGCCGCGACTCCTCCCGTGACTTCCCGGTGACTTCCGGGTTGTGTTCAGAGAGAAATTGACGAAGTCTACTTAATATAACACGAACCGACCGCCGGCGACATCTATCGGCCGTGTAACGAACTGATACGCTCTACGACTGTCACAAAGCGTTGTCGTGAAAACTACAAAGTTATTGTGAGGTCTGAGCCATCGTACCGGAAAGCCTGACTAGAACGCCTTCAGGATAATTCCCCCGAGGGAGCGGCGGACATCCAGACATAGTTTGACATTTATATTAGTAAACCGTGACGACTCCTACTCATTACTGTCTAAATATTTCAATTCTAGTATGTGGGATGACGCGGACGACGCGGACGACGAGGCCGGGGAGACCGGAGAGACCGCGGACCTCGACGACGTGCAGGGGGAGGCCCAGAGGGTCCTCACACAAACCTCGCGTACGTACACACGACACGACACCCCGCGCGAATGTCTAAAATACGTCCGACGGACAAGCCTCAGTGGCGCTCGATACGTGACTGCTGTGAACATCTGATCCTTGGATCTATCATCATTAAAGTCTATACGAGAGTATCTGATGTTCTGCTATGTGTAATTCCAGCCTGGGAGGAGGCGGCGGGCGGCGCGGCGTGCGGGAGCTCCGGGGACGGCGGCGGAGGCGCGGGCGAGGGCGAGGGCTGGGCGCACTTCGACACGCCGTTCACTGGAGGAGACCCCTTCTGGGGCGCGCCTCATGGCAAGTCCTCACACACGAACAGTTAGTGCGACAGAAGACACGCTGAAGTTACAAAGAGAGAAGCCGAGTGGTCTCTCTCCACAAGCAGCTTAAACATGTCGAATGTTAACCAGTACCATCAGATACACCTCCTCGCATGAGCACCGGTTCATTAAACTAAATAACTACGCCCTCTCCTACTTCCAGACGCCGAGAGTCCTTCTCTGTCGGACGCGATGCAGAACCTGCGAGTGGCCGACGACGATAAGGACGCGCTCACGATACTGTTGGCGCACAAGATGCTCGCCTTCCGGAACATGGCGCCCGACCATGACGCCCACGAAGATTTCGCTCACGAAGATCATGGAGACTTCACTCACGACGAACACGGAGACTTCGGCGCGCATGACCACATCGACCTGGATGCCATCAGAGGCGGACTCGGTCTACACCCTGACCACGGGAAGGATTCCTCCGACCGCGAGCAGCACGAGGAGAGCGGCGGAGGCCGGTCATCTAGTGCGGTCGCAACTACGAGCGCCCCCGACTTTGACGGCGCCCACAACTCTACAAGCGCCCAAGCGTCTCCCGGCGCCCACGACGACCACGTAGCGACCGACGCCGACAGATGATACCTCCCTCCCTTCCCCCCCCTCCGCTACATACACCCGCACCACTACTGACCGGAGAGTTATTTGTTTACACCGCGTCATTCATTCGCACCATGTCTTATACTAACAAGCCCGCGGACGGCCGAGTCACCAGCTGACCTGCAACTGTCAGACACGAGCTGGAACACCAACATGGACCAGAGATAGAATGCTTCCTTTATAATAATATATGAACCGTGGTTACTTTGGGGTGGGGGGTGTCTTGTGGGGGTGGGTGTAACTCTACAGACTTGTATATTTGTCAATCAATGTAACAATTATGAATTCAATTATTGCGATAATCATCTGAGTGTGAGTTTCCTCGATGCTCCCTATAGGAGGGTCCGCTGCGGGGCTCCCAACAACGCTCCTTGGAGTCGCTCGTCGTATGTATATAACCTGTACTGTACTGTGATGTGATGTGTACATAGTATGTAAATACCGCCAGTCGTCAGTCAGTCGTCAGCCAGTCGTCAGCCAGTCGTCAGCCAGTCGTCAGCCAGTCAGTGCGTAGTTCGTGATTTCGCAATATAATAGTCCTGTTATCATATCCATTAATATATCATTTAACATATCGCAACCGATGAATACGCCGCGCCCAGACCTCCCCGGCCCCGCGGCCTCCCCGCCCGCGGCCCCGCGGCCTCCCCGGCCCCGCGTTGAGAGCTTATTGTTTATGTTTACTGATTAGTCTTTAGATTACGGTTTGCGCCTCTGTAAAGTTAAGGATATCTTGACCTCCACAGCCGTGACTTTTCGTTATTCTGTTAACAAGGTCCTCCGACCCGTCCCCGCCGCATGTCCTGTCGCCTCGTGCCCCGGGAGACGTGTCTCTGTTCCCCGAGCGAGTAACAGACGAGGAGTGACTTTAATATTGTTACAAGTGTTTATATATTTGTCCTCGGCGGTGGTCGCGCGTGCGGCGCAGTGTTGTTACAGATTCTCATCGCGGAGCCGAGCGCCTCGTGACCCGACCTGGCTCGCGGAGGCGCGGCGTCGCGAGCAGTGCTAGTGTCGGTGCCGTGTAGGGTACTCGTGGCTCGCGGGGAGTGTCACGGCGGGGGCTCCTCGTGTGGTGCTAAAGTGTACCTCCGTCGTTTCTACTAGGACCCGCGGGTTGGCGCGCGTCTCGAGTCCGGATCAATTATTTTGTCTAGGTGTATTTAGCCGTCTTATGATTTGACTAATTAAATGGAGCCGAGTTCCTAGTTAGCCAATCGGACGAACCCGCGTCCCGCTCGCCGCTCAGTCGCGCTGCGCTCGTCCTCGTAGTGTTAGTGTTGTGGTAGCGGCTGTAATGTGGAGTTGTTCACGAGTATATTGAGTGCAATCGATTGCCTTTTGTATTGTTGTAAAGTTTTAAGGGAGCGTGTGTCGTCGTTCCGCCCCGGGTCGTGGTGCGCGTCGCCGGCTCCGCCCGCCCGCGGCCCGGGTCCGGACGACACTCCTCGTATAGTAATATATGTAACGTTAAGTGTGTTCCGCACTCGTTGATAGAACAATTGTCGGCTGTCCCGCGTCCCGCGTCCCGCGTCCCGTGTCCCGCTTCCCGCTTCCCGCGTCCCGTATCCCGCGTCCCGTCCGCATCCCGCATCATATCCTACATCACCCGTTCGCGGTTCGCCGACGGATGTCATGTGATTTTTATAACTTTTTGACTATAGAGCCGTTTTAGTAGCGAATTATACGATTTTTGTATTGTGATAGCACCATGTGATCGAGACCCGGCGGCGGCCGGGCGCCGTCCGCACTCTGGTAGCGCTTACACTTTTATAAAACATAATTTAGATTCTCATCCCTATTTAGTGCCTCGTCGTCGTTGAGATCAAACGTTATATTTATTTGATGTTCTAAGACTCTGCGGGGTTCGTGAGTTCACTCTGTAGAGACTCGCACTCTAAGAGTCGGTCGAACCCTCAGCCGGCCCGCAGCTGACCTCGACCTCGTCTTAATGTCGCTGCGTCGGTCACGCGATGTTGTTGCACGTGTTATATAATACTCGAAACATTAAAAGCGACAGTTCAAAGTTTATTATCTTGTTTCCTTTAAGTTTAAAATCCGTTTAAATATTTCTTGCGTCGGTACAAATTGTATTTTGGAATATTGTTTGTTTAGTTGGTACGTCGCATGGCAGTAGGTGCATCATGTTTAACATGGTCTCTGGAGCTGTTCTGACAGGAAGGACGGTCGAGTACCACCCGAAGAATCATTGAGGGTTCCGTTGTCTAGCGTCTGATCCTGGTCGTAACTCCCGGTGGGTGGAGTCCGTCATGTCGTGAACAGCTCCAGAGACGATGGTGAAGCGGTCAGGTGCGCCGTCGCTAACGAGAACTGTGCCTTGCGGGCGCTCCTCGCCCGAGTCGTGATGAATGCTCGTAATGTATTCTATTGTATTTACTATATCATAGTTTAAAAGTTTATTATAAAAGTTGCTCAATAACACTGTCGTTTCATTTCGGTCTCGTCCTGCTCGCATCCCTGCACAGCGGTATCGATACGGGACAGAAATTATTGGCACTGAAGTTTTGGGTATACATAGCTGTTAAGCTCGAGGCTCATTCACATGACACGAAAAAAGTCTTTGAGCTTCAACATGCTGTTTGTTAAATAATATAAGCCGCAGCCGCCAGCGGAGGAGCCAGGTATTAGTTAGCCTCACGGGGTGAAAGAAAAGTCATCGTTTGTCATATTTGGTTGTATGTCTCGAACTGACGAGTCTATTAATATTGTTATGACCTCATATCAGTCACAGTTTATGGTCGCCAGACTTCCGTGAATATTGAACCGTTAAAAGGTTATGAGTCATTTATTTAACTATGAATAGCTTAATCTTTCCATTTGGTCACTATCCTCTGTCCCTCGACTCCCCTTCAGGGAAGACGCGTCCCAGATCCATGCTCTTATTACGTCACGCCATAACAATGACAACAATATCAGTGACTTTTATATGAATGACAATGAATTTTATTGAAAATTGTTAAAATGAAAGATAAAGGTTTAAGGGCTTGTAATAAATTTGTTCGGTAGTCTCGTCATTCCAGGCGAAGTTCATTCAAGAAGTTATTAATCATTAATGTTTAAAAAAAAATCTTTAAAAGAAAAGAGTTTGGAAGTAACAACATGTACTTAGACGATAGGTCGTACAACGTGTAGGTATATTGTGAGTATATTTTAAGGATGGACCCTCGGTGTGTCTGCGAAACAAACTTAGTCTATTGGGCTATGGTGGCTTTGAGAATAGTGGGGTTTGATATGTTCGTGGAAGTCGGATTTTTCCTTTAAGATATTACACCGAGAGACTTGATGCTTTGCAAGTGTCTGGGGTTGGAGGCCATGGTGAAGGTTCCTCTGTTAGGCTTTAGTACTAAACTAAAGTCTAACTTCTCCGCTTCAGCCAGTGACCGAATAAAATGCAGGGTTATTGCGATTGAGATGCTATTTTCGGTACTTAAGTAAACTTATGTTTTTAATGTATAATTCTTATTTGTCAAAGTATTAGTAATTATCGTGGTCCAAGTACAACCTTAAATGAGTACGTTGGCTGGGTGTGTGAGCGCGGGTAAACTAAATAAGTATTGTATAGGCTATCATTGAATTCTGTATTAGCGGGGTTCTGGAACCATGCAGATGGCTTTTTTCAGTGTGGTAACCCCTTGAGTATATTTAAAGTGACCTTACAGAACAAAAAAACGTTTAGTTGTCTTCCTTGATATTCGTTAAATTTGGTTGAATCCGGAGGTAAAGTCATGGACACTAAAATATTTGTAAAAGACGAAAAAGTTGATTTATAATGTTGACACAGAATATTTATTTATAGATAATATTGATTATGACATTTACAAAAGTAAAACCGTTACAACAGAAAAAAATGTGTTTCATTTTAATTATAAGATGAAGTAATAAAGGAACAGTCAGACGGGGCTCGTGAAATAAAACGCCGAGTCGATTTGATATAATTTTATTTTTCTTGTATTTTTATATAATGACTATGATCATCTATCGTCTAATCTAAATAATATTATATATGTCAACAGCATACCTTATATACAGTTGTAAAGTTAGTAACGACTCCCGCCTCAACGAACGCAACGAACGAAACATTCGTCTACCAAAAAAATAACTTTCAACGGAACTACGATCATTAAATTTTAACAACTAATAATTTGCCACAAGTTTTGGTAATTATTTATTTACAAATCTTACATTAATTTAGTCCCACAATTTCCGAATCGACCATCGTTCATGGGAACCTTTAGTTAGGATCGTGTTGTAGGTAAGTAAGCGCATGCGTTACGTTCGAGCAGCGGGCGGAGAGCGCCGTAACAACGGATAGACCTGACAAAACTTAACATGGCCAGTGAGGGGGAGCGGCGCGGAGGCGGCGGACGAGTCTCTACTACCTTACATTGGGGAATTGATATTGTATTGATACCGATAGGACAGTAATTACGTTTGACTATATCGTGCTGCGACGGGACAAACAGAGTGTCGACCAATGTAAGGCGGTCGAGACGAGCTTACTGCAGGCCTCACTCAACAAATGTAACATGCACTTGTATCATATACTTTGATTATAAAATATTCAATTTCCAACAAACTTGACATAATTTATCGTAAAGGAACTTATCACATCATTTAATTTTAAACATCAAATATTAAACAATATTTAAAATAATATAAAATTTCTACTGTTTTTATTATATGGTAGATAACAACTAATTCAATATATTAGAGGTCGCTGACCTCCGCCGTGATCGCTAATACACATAGGAAAATATTCTTCGGTTTTAAAAAGTGCTACGTACCAAAATAATCTGGTTATAAGTAAACTTCACCATGTATTATCTTAAAGACACCTTCCATTCACAGTAACTCGGCTGCACACGTCACCGTTAAGATTATGAGCAGTCATGGAGACTTTAGTGTCGGCGTGCTTCATTTGAAGTAACTTTTAGTTCCTTAGAATCATAAATATATATAAGCCTTTAACATTTTAATCGACTATAGGTCCGATCTACGCCGAGTTGTCACAATCACAAGATGACTAAACGAAGTACAACATATTCTAAAATGATAAAGAGGTGACGCTTCAAGTAGACATATAAAACAGAGCTCCAAAATAGTAGACAGCTTTGGCATCCAACATTCATAAATAAAACTAGCAACACTACTCACTACGAAAGTCGAAGCTAGGATTCGCAGACGAGCTAAGCTTTGAGCGTTTGTTTCGACCGCACGTGACGGACACGGAGACGATACGATACGGCGCACCGTTACATAAAGCGCCGCGTTGATTTGTACAACAGCTTGATGGGGTGCGCGAGGGAACCCGAGCCGACTAGCGTGCGGGGTACTGAGGCAAGCCGCAACCACAAGCTCGTCCTCGCTCGCAACTCACCGAATACTTTACATCTTATATTACATATTTCTTTATTCTTCTCTATCAGGTAACAGTTAAGTAACAACATCGACACGACACCGATTGGTCAGCCGCGGTCTCCCGCACCTTGTATTGCTATCATTGTGAGAGGGTGGCACCCTCATTCATCAGCCTCACCCGCACTCAGCCTACACGATAAAATTTATAATCGTACAACATTCAAAAATATAGATCTGTATAGGGAAGGAAGAGAGACAGCTTCGAAATAAGGTCGGGGAACGGGTCGAAGTTAAAAACAAAAGTGAGGAGTCGAACGCTACGTGGCCGACGTGTTCAGGTAGTGAGGGATCGTTTAACACGAACGGAAGCACCAGGCGGTGGGAAAGAAAACGTCTTTTGAAGAGTAACAAAATTATTGTCATCCAATGCTTCAGTTTTCATCTTTTTAAGTTCGTAATATTAAGGTTACGTTAACTATTTACAGATCAACAGCATCCACAATCGCTACAGTCCGCGTCTTCACGTTGCCTACCTCTATCGGTTACATCTACTTACTCGACGGTCAAGTCGCCACTTTAATTAATCTCATAGTAATCGATACTACAACGTAACTTTAGAAATGTCCAGTAACTCAAACGCAGAGTACAATCCCTTGTCCTGGATATGCAGCTCGTGCTTAAACAGACGTCTGGTGGCTCCAGTCGCTCTAGGACGCGTCCGGCGGGACGAGACGAGCGTCTGATGGAGACGTTAAGAGTGCGATACGGAGAAGTGACTACTTTCATATAAGGTTCATTGTATAAAAAGATTAAGTATAGTAATCATATATTATTTACATTATCACATGGCGAAGGGCGGGACTACGAACGCACGAAATATGTACACGCGAGCGACACGACTCCGCGGCCTGCTCCCGCTGTGCGATGACACCCGGGGAGGGGGAGGGCTCGGACAGGAGAATGCGCCGTCGGACCCTCGAGTCGAACATCGGCGGTGTGACAAGGGAGCGAAGAGAAGTAGGATGAGGCACAGAGATAATTGAACGACACGAGCGCGGTCCGACTACGAGCCCGTCCGACGCGAGCGCTCGACCGTCGCCTGGAGACGGGGCGCTCACAGCTGGTACCACTTTTTGTCCTTGTATTTCAGCATCAGTTGGTGCGCCGAGGAGGAGAACTCGGAGGCTTGGGAGTGCATTCGTTCGGCACGGTCTTCCAGCTGCGACAGCTTGTCCCCGCGCTCCACGACCAGCTGATGCGCTCGAGACACCTCGCTGCAGGCGGCGCCGGCGCGGGCTCCCAGAGCCTCCATCCCCGCCGGGCCTGGAATGTGTTTAGCGACTGCGCGGCTCGGTTTACCGCTGCTCTCTCCGACTGAAACGCCAGCGATAACATTAGAATAATTTGCCATTCAATAGTACTAAGCTGATGTGGTCTATACAACGGAGCGAAACGACATAACTCACAGAGTTCCTCCCGGTCTAGGGGTCTGGAGCCTCCGCCGAAAAGACCGCGGAAGAAGCTCTCTTTCGGCGCTTCGGGCATGTCTCGAGGAAGAAACAGTTCACCTATCATCTCATTCAGCTGTTGACTGAAATTTGATGGACACTATTAGGAACCTCGTTCTTTTCTAAGAACATGTTAATTTAGTGTGATCATATTCGTATATGTATGGTAAGACTTACCAGAATTCTGTATCTAAGGTAAACTTTTGTATTTCCGTCGGCGACGCCAGGTACAGCCCGTGGCCGCGGTTACTGAAGCAAAACGTCTTTGCTATTCTGCAAACCGAAATTAGGTCCAAGCTTTATATATTTGTATACCCCGTGAGCGGGCCATCGACATGTGTAATCAATTTAACAAACGTTTTCTTTTACATTAAAACACGTAACCAAAATTTTAGTCTTCTATCAAGGTTTTCTTGTAAATTGTTTAGAAAATAACAAGAATAGTAATTTTATTTGAAGGCAGAAAGTAAACATTACTGTGAATTATCACTAGCACATTACTCAGGTCAGTAGATCAAACTTTACGCATAAGAAATAATATTAGTCTTACCTTTATCATGTTCTTCACGTTCGTACTTAAAAAATGTTGAATATTTTAATTCTATTCTATTTAGAAAGCTTTATCGTGCTTGTAAAATTAAATGACAAATGAAAAAAGACACTTAAGAAAGCTGGCATGCTCTAAGACAAGACAGAAAATAGATACAAGGAAAGAATTACTCGAAAAACAAAGAGGAGAATATAGTAACAAGTAGTAATGTCAGGAAAACAATGTACATGGCAATGTAGTGTTGTGGGATGTTGAGTGTTCGTGTGGGTCTGGGTGGTACTGAAGCATTGATCGTGAAGCGGCGGACGGGAGGGAAATGCCGGTTTTATAATTTTCATTAAGAATAAAGATGTGTTTTGAGACATTATAATTAAAACTTGTTTCTACGAAGTAAGCTAGAATTCAACTTTGTTTCATCTAAGACTACAAAATTCTTATTCTTTGTCGAATGTCTTAAAACAACTCGGAAATTTCAGATATGTGCCAACAGTAGTAAACATCTAATTTAGGAAGAGATTTAGTGAAATACCAATTAAAAATGATAACAAAGGATTCGTCCATGTCCAGGGCGGCGCAGGGCGGGGTGGAAGCTGACGGGGATATAAAACACTAACGAGTAGGGTTCGGCTCATGAGGGACGGATACATGACTAACGCAATTCCGATATGAACGAAGACTTACTGATCCGTGTCCTCGTTAACTATCAGTTGTTGGCCCCAAATGGAGAGCATTGGGTCTACGATACCCCTCTGTTTGGACTGTGTCTGGAAGCTACCAGGAACACAGGCACTGGTCAGTTCAGCGCTCGTGACGCGCTGTGGTCGTGCCACCAGTGACGGTAGAACAACCACAGCGCTCGCGTCATCGATTCACAATTGCACTAGTAATGTACGGTTAGAACAAATGTCATAGTGGCGTATGAGGGTTTCGAGTCACCATCAGCACTATATGCAAACACATGTCGGGCGCATACCATGGTCGTCGAGCACGTTCAGGGTCGGAGCTTACACAAATCAGCACCAAGTTACGAATACATCGGTGTTCTTTTATTGTTTAGAAATGTGTTCTGGATCGTGTATTTAGCTGTTTATAAAACATAAAAAAGATGAAGAGTGCCAAATATCGAAAGCACAAGAGGTGCTCGATAGATTTACAAAATTTTGTCTACTTGTGATTGCAAGTAAAGTGGCGATAGCCACTAACACTAGCAGCTCGGTGCTGGCCGTGTCCCTTATTGTTATTTCACTTGCTTGATGCTTTGATTTCATTGTCAAAAGGTGTAAAGGTATTTAAAATCCCCAGAATCTCATGCACCAAACAAGCGAACATGTCTAACATTCATTATAAATTATAGGAAGTCTTATGGCCGGCTCCCAAATGATAAAATAGCGAATGTACAAAGTGATCTGAATCATGACAGTTGATGGATGTAAAATTGTAAAGATGACCAAATCTTAAAATCTTCATTAGCAGAAAAATACAGCATTATATCCGAAAACGCAAAGCTATTCGTATCTAGAGAATGTATAGGTAAAGAAGCCGTTTATCATTTAGTGCCTGGTACAAGTGCGTGGAGAAACGTCCTGGAGCGATTAACGTCCATAAAAAAAGAGAGAGGTGATCGGCCCCACTTCTATTCGGTCTTTTGTCTAGTTACTCGTTTTAAGTAACTTTTACCGTATAAGTGATAAGCACCGAACCAAGAAGAAATTAAACCCATTGCGATTGTTGTAAGTGAAACAAACCGGAAATTACATACTAGTCCCACGAATGTACTCGTTAGATACAATTTCTTGTTAGCTCAGTAGGTTCTCACTCGGGAAATGTTTAGTAAAATAAAAGAGACGTCGAGTGTGTCATGATACCTCAGCTCTGTCAACGGGAGGAAGTCTGCGTGCACCAGCGGGCGAAGTGACGGCAGACTGTAGGCCGCCAGGTGGCCCGTGGAAAGATAGTTTACAAGACAGACGCTGTCTGAAATAGAAACTTCAACTTGAACGCTTGATTAAATTTAAAAATAAAATCCTCTTACATATTTTCCCCACTTTCATTTTACTACGGTAAATATTAATTGACGTACCTTTAAGACTGACTATCTCAGACTTCACTACGAAATCAGTATCTACAATTTGCTGTCGATAGACGCAGTTTTGACTAGGCAACGCGACGACCCGGGCCTGTTTCTCAGACGCGATGACTACGAATTGTCTGTCGGCCGCCGCCTCTGCGCCGGGCGTGGGACTCACGTGGCTGCTACTTCCCGACGAGCTCTGTTTGGTAGGAGTCCGTTCGCGACGGTCACGAACCTATTTTGGGTAAATAATAGTTAAGACATGAAGATACGTTTTAATGTAACGAATGAAATATGGAACTTACGTCTTTGCTATCGTCCTTCCAACTCTCGTAGGAATATGGGATTAAAGCACCGTTACAATCCAAGAAGGACATTGCCAATATTGAACCCTTTAGCCTAAATATAGGACCACCTACAAAAATTTATTGAGGTAAAATTTTAAATTCAATGAAGAAATTTATGTACACTTTTCTAACTATGAAGTGTTGTTACCGCTGGTGGAGACGACCACGGGTTGTGTGTGACGCATGTCGGCTTCCGGTAGACTGATCATCATGGTGAGAACGGAACCTAGAGTAGTACCGATCCAGAGAGTTGGTAGTAGCGTTGAAGGATCTACAATATTTTACATATGTGAATTTCCTCGTATATTATTTTATTCAAAACTACTACCAACTTATAATAATTAAATACGATAGTCTATAGTCAGTCGATTGATTTTTCTTGACATAATAAAACTTAATGTTTTTTTACACACTTCAAATGTCTTTAAAGTAAATTATTGGCTTCGTTTAGACAGAGCGAACTTCATATCAAAGTATGATATTCTTCTTGATTTTTGTCGTTTTTATCATACGAACATTTCCATTTATTTTGTTCTAGGCGAACGGTAGCTGGCCGATTTGCTGTGCTCAAAACAGTGCTTATAGTTTAGTTATAGTTTGTAGTGTTAACTTCCATCATGTGGCAGTCCTCTGGTTGGTGGGTTCCGTCGATTGATGGGTTATTGCAAAAACGCCAAACATTTTTGCGTTATCATCAGAGGTGTAAGTAGAAATGTTTAGTAATTAATTATTTGTCCTGGGCCACTTGGTTGCCAACTTATATTCTTAATAATGTTGTTTTCTCCTATTATTTCTTTCTGCGATGATACCTTTTCTGGTTTATTTGAGGAATTTTTGAGTTTGCGCTGTACCGTAAAACTTTTTTACCTTTTTTATATTCTATATATATTTCGAGGTTATTTTCACTTGTCTTATGTTTTTAGCCTTATTGCCTTCGATAGCATCACGGGGGACGGTGGGTGGTCCCATTGGGACTTAACCTTGAAATTGAGCCTTGAAGAGCCAGCGGAGGGGGTGATCCGCCAATCCTATTTGTGCTTCTGAGAGAACCTCGGCTTAGGGCATCGGAGAAGGGAGGATGGTTGTATCGAGTTTTATCAGTTTTTAGTAAATAATTTGGAAGCTTTGACACGAATTGAGTAAAAACAACAGTAATAACGTGGATTGTTGTAGTTTTTACTCAATTCTATTGTTTTGTGTTTAACAAGTTCTCATTTTAGGAAGCTTTATACTTTATTCTTGTATTTTCCTTCCACGTTTTCGTCATTAGTAGATGTCACTGTTACCTGTCAATCTGTTTCTTAATTTCTTACCAAGCTTTATATTAGGAGCAAATCTTAGCCATAAATATTATTTTGGGCAATTTCAACATTTAAAAAGGTCTTTTTTCACTTTTCTTTGGGGAAAGCCGCCATGACTTAACAGTTTATTTACATATTTAAATAGCATTGATATTTCTCATTCAAAATGTCATTAACAAAGTCAAATGATTTGATTGATTCATACACTAAAAGAGATGTATGGGTTCTAGCATTGTATGTATTGTATAACATAAGTTTAACTAATTTTATTTTGTTAATCATGTGTTGGCGTCCGCGCATGGGCTTCTTTGTAAGGCATTGGTGTTTATGTACCAAAAACTCAAGTTCTTGAAAGTTTTGATAGGTTATAAGAATATCTGAGGTTAGAAAAGTTATCGGGAGGTATAGTTACTTACCAGACTTTTTAGTGTAACTATCGGCAAACGCTAGACACTGAATTCCTTCTTGAGAGATATTCTCCAAGCTTGACATGCTGCTGGATCGCGATCTTGAAAACGAGCTGTCCAGCTTGTCTACGCGGCCAGTTGGTGTAATACACATAGGTTATTCCTCCGCTTTGTTCGAGAATCAGCTAAAAGTCCACTAGCACGGAATGCTAGAGAACCCTTAGCTCCCCCATCATAGTGGTTGTAAATGATATTGACACAGAAAACGATGAAACGACGAAGAAAAGAAAACACTAACAATATCATACAAATGTGTACAACAACCACTATCATGATAATAATAATAACAACTACAAGGTTGCACGCTAGATCTAGCTGGTTATGTGCACTTGTGAAATTGACTGAGCTTGATCCAATAGTCTTTTTCGTGCCACATAGAATATTAAGGTAGAGATTTGGGAAATGTTTCATGCTCCATATTTTATTGCATGCCCGTCCAATTTCAGCTTAATTTCAGAACATAACTATATAATATTCAATATATATATATATCAAGATTAGCTCAATGTTTTAGTCTCGATTTGTCGAGGAAAAAATAGTTTTAACAGCACATATACATGTTATTTCAATTAAAACAAATTAATCCTTTTGGGTTTACAAAAATATATATAGATAATGGTACAAACAATGATAGCTAAAAGGATGGAAGCAACATATGCGGCGAGACAGGACGGAGACCCATGATACGTGATGTAAAAATTAGTATTTTCATTAGATAAATTACATATGGGAATGAATAGGCAGAGGCGGTTGTCATAGCAAACTATTATCTAGTGGTTGGTTAACTGGCTCTAAGACATTCTTCAACAATTTTATATTTTTACTATATTTTGCAAAGCCATCACTCAACTAAAATAAAGCATTCGTATGGACGGACAAACAAGGTTGACGAAAAAATATCACATCTAAAAATGTTGTACAGCATCAATGCTCTCCATGATAGCGCATGCGACTAGTACTATTAATAAGAAGATTACTTAAGCATACATAGACATAAGGACAGCCGAATATAGAGGCAGCCAAAAACGAGCCATATAAACTTTTGTGGTCGAGCTAGAAACAAAAAAATAATGTCATGTACTCAACAGCGGTTAATAATTATAGTAACACTATTAATAACGATCGAGTGATCGCCGCCAGAGTCGTCTCTGCGGACCAGGCGCTCGACGTTAAGTTTGACACTGAAGTAGAAATAGGAAAATATGATGCTGCTAGAGGCAAAGAAACAAAACAAGTGACTGCTCGTGATAAGTAAGATAAATAGAAACATTTGGAAAACTTAGAAAAGGTTTTAAATGATAAAGATCGTGTCTCGTTTACAAAATGAAGCGTCGCATATAAAATACACATATTACATGGATTCCGTTCGTACAATAAGAGAGTGATAGATATGAGAGAGAGGGAGAGAGATAGTTTTTAGTAGTAAGTCACCTTTTGTTACGTGTAAGAGTCATGCCGGATACAGTTCGTGAGTGCAGTTGAGGTGCAGTGTAGGAACAACATAGTAGTATAGTCACAGCCACAATTTCCATCTAACGGATATAACAAACCAGCTACTGTGTAAATATCGCACCGCAGCCCGTGACAAGCCACACAACAGAAGGAAATAAAATAAACAGATTATGTAAAAGTAAGTCGATGCAAAAGTCATTCGGATACCATTGGGTTGCACAATTTGTAAGTACTCCATAGATGCGAGAGTCTGCGGAATAGTCGGTTCTGTATCGACAAATAAACCACAATAGGTTACAAGCGAGATCTTCAATCCTTACTCTATACTTTGACATTGTCGCCGTCTACAGTCTTAGAGTAATCTCTTGGCAGTATTTGAATTTTGCAAAATATTTTTTGATATGGAAGGCATTAAACATTAGTGATTACATTAAGGCTGTAGTATTACGATATGATCGACGATGAGGTATCTGGCGAGACAACTACTTCACTGCCATGACAGGGACACACGATCGAAGAACTCAGTGGATAGACGACAATGGTAACAACACAGGAGAACAGAAAACTACTTGGAAAATAACTAGAAATAAAATAAACAAACACATGTTACTGTGATGATTACCGATGAAATGATTCCGATCTGAAATTGGAAATTGATCAAATAAATAATTATACAGAGAGGAGAAGCCAACACATGCTCCACTGAGGATTACGGCGCTTCTTAATGGATTCGGATTATGTAACTTTAAGTGGGTTTATCTTTTTTGCCAAAAATAGTTTACATTCTTTTTATTTAACTTGATATTTAACAGAAAACAATAATCCAGTATCTAATATGAGAAGTTACGGACATTGAAGTGGTTATAGTGTAGAAAGTATATTAAAAAGAAAATTATAATAACAACAAAAGAAGGGAAAAAGAAGACGAAACAGAGGCGAAGTCGCTCGAGAGTATAGCGGCGCAGTAACGACTAACTAATTTACTTTCATATGATGCACAACAAATGCAAGGCGCGTTATATAGTCAAGCCATCACCGGCCGATGCTTCATGACCTCAATACGTAAGCGTCTCAAGATGCACAACATACGCTTCCGACCCATTCCAATCGGCACTCGATCCAGCGACTCGCCGTAAGAACAACTCAAATAAACAAAAAAAAAAAAAAACTGAACATAACGAAGGAGAAATTGCGACTGCGTTAGATTGGAAAGGCGGGACCGAGAGGTCGTATAAAGGTGACTGTACTACCAAAACTGCAATACTGTCGCGTCGTTAGCAGAGAATGCTGCGGGGCGGGGGGCGCGGCGTACACGTCGGACGCGGTGGAGAGGCACTTGTGCAGTTTGCGGGTACCTTGCGAGCGCGAGCGCCGCACCGCACGTGTTCCTGCGGGGCCCCCCGCAGCCGGCGCCGGCCCGCCGCTGGCCCCCGTCGGCCCCCCGCCAGGCCCCGCAGGGCCTCCGCAGCCTCCGCCCGGCCCGTTCATCTACAACACACACACATAGGTCCGGTCCGCGGCCGACCTCATCTCGGCGCACCCCTACCGACGCACGCGCACACGACCGCCTCCCCTACCGATTTACAACACAGGTCGAGATTCCACATTATATCGTGACCTAATATATTCCTGCTGATATAAGTTTATGTGACGATACAAACCAAAAATGTCAGTTAAAACCCAATATTACTAAGCGAAAGTAACCACTGAACATAAAATATACAAAAACAGGAAGGAATGTGATAGACCCGCCACCACGCTTACAAAGTAGGATTACATATTATTGACTTAAACACATACAATATATATAAGATTAAGCCTAAGTAAGAAGAACCCGACGCGGCACATCGTTAGACGGACGAAGGAATCTCTGCCAGATGGCTGGAGTCTGTATTAGTGAGGTGTG
The DNA here is from genome assembly GCF_018135715.1 of Danaus plexippus. Classification (NCBI taxonomy): domain Eukaryota; kingdom Metazoa; phylum Arthropoda; class Insecta; order Lepidoptera; family Nymphalidae; genus Danaus; species Danaus plexippus. The sequence goes on along the minus strand of NC_083546.1, from coordinate 214,983 downwards.
AGCGGACAAGTCACTGTATCCCTTCTGTTAGCTTTGTGTGAGTCCTTAATCTTTGGTCCATACCTATTCTGGTGGGTACTTCTATCACTCGCTCGATTGTCTCTTCTTCCGTACTTTGCTCATTTCTTGGGCATAGTCTCCCTACTAAATCTCCTGGAGAAAGCAGATCGGTCAACAATATACGTATATTTCGGTTAGGTTGTTAGTGTTCCTGGCGCGTCTGTCGCTCGGGATGGGCTGATGTGAAGCTATCAAGCGGGAAGGTGCACAGCTAGAGACCGACTACGTAGCTCGTTACTCAAAGATCATCAAACGGACATCGACTATACAAGAGGTTGGAACGCCTACTACCGATGCATAAAAATATAAAATGAAATTATCAAATTACCGAAGAGCTCTGATAGGTATTTAAGGCAGTTCGACTCCTCGTCGGCTGAGTCCTTGTCCTTGGGAAAAAAATATACCAATTACCGAATGTATTATATTGGCCGGTCAGCATATAATAATTGTACATATTTACTTACACGTGAATGTTAAACAAATATATTATGTATGAGTCTTTGATACCGGGCTGCTCAAAGTATATAATGAAATTAAATAAAAAGCTAAATATCACAAGAAGCGGGAAGCATGATGTATCGCTTGTATCACAGTGAATAATCTCGATGAATACTTTAAAACTAAACTAGTAGCACTCTTTTCTCAGAACTGTTAGTAAATCAACCAAGAGTAAACTCCGAGGTCAGAACTCTAACTACTTATTTACGAGCAAAAAGTCTATCGTATGAGAACGTATCTACATTATTAAAGGATATAAATTGGCCAAACCATTAGCATTCCAAACCAATCCCGGAACTACGCTATGATACATGAGGGCTAGTGCTACCACACGACACGGAACAACCGCCCGCGGTGCCGCGAGAGTGAGTGGGGTGAGGTTGATGGATGGCTCCCGGGGATACTTACTGAAACGACGCATCAGGTTGCCGGCAAACGACTGCGGTTGCTGAGCCGCGGCCTGTTTCTTGCGCAGATCCTTCACTGACTCTTGCTTAGTGTACTTTATATTAGGCACCGAGAGGAGTCTTTGATCTCTTTGATCTCTCGTCTCCTCTTTTCTCCTACTTTTGCCTCGGGGCGGCCGCAAAGGTTTGCCGTCTTCGTCGAACAGAGGAAGGTTATCCGGTCTCGTGGCTTTTTCTTCTTCTCCTAATCGAGATGGTGATATATCTGGAGTGTCCTCATTCCTCTCTTTGTCCTGCCATCTCTCCTGCAACTCTTTATGCATTCTCTCGAACACGTCCGAGCAAACGCGTAGCGGGGAAGACAGCTGGCTCTTATCTTCTTCTGTCACTTTAACACCGGTTTCGACTTCGTCTGGTGAATCCGTATTCATTGCTTCAGTCCGGTCTGAGCTGACTTGTGTCGGCGCGGACGGCTCACAGTAGAATTGTGAATTGCCTTTTTCATTATTATCTTCGTTCTCTGGAGCTGCAAACGCAGCTTTGAACTTAAGATCTACTTTCGAGAGTTGTCGTTTCAGATTGAAGTTCTTCCAGGGGGTGGATTTTCGTCTCATGTCGAGCTTAGGATCGGGAAAAGCTTCCTCGACGGCGTCCGGACTGGATGGTGACTCCTCCAGCTTCAGAGACAGGGGAATACATCATTTTGTAGAGCGAGGCTCAGTGATCATAAGGAGCTGCGGACTACTGGGCTACATTACAGAAATCGCAGTCCTTCTAGAAACTTTTTGGAATAAGGGTCGATTAAAAATTTACCATATTCTTTTATTAAGATTTCTTACACGAAATATGAAGTTTATTAATATTTTTATAGCGACAGCAGTGTAAACTATATTCGGTCCAAGTTTGCTTACTTTCATGTAACTGTACTTGTCTAACAGTTAGATAGGCGTTATAGTAGAGACAGTACAAGGCAGGCCGTGTGTAACAAATGTCTAAATGCCATGCTAGATGTCACTACGGGTAAAGCGGGGTTTCGAGTTAGAGCTTGGTACTACAAAATTAAGAAAATTATAACGAAATACTATTTGAGGATAGAGCCAGAGAAACATCTCCGGCCTAGCAACTAAAACGTAATAAAACAGAAAGGCAAATAAAATATAATGTGAAAGATTGCAATTTAAGTTTCTAATTTGAGATGTATGCTCTTATATGTAAACACAGTCGCTTTAAACATCATTTACAGTGTAATGAAATTGTCAGTTATAATACTTTTAAAGTTACGTTTCCTCTACTGGTGTCTGTCGGCCTACTGGACGGTCCCATTGGACATCCTTCGGTCAGCTTTTAACGAATCTCTTACCACAAATATAACCTAGATGTCCTACGTCCTACCTCCTACCTCCTACCTGCCGGGCAACGGTCACAGAAAAGATAATCGACGACCGCTTTGAAAAAATAAAACAGGTTAGAAAATGACGCACGATTCGCACCGAATTACCACAGATCATATATTCGTAGACCACTATCACTACTAGAGTCTAGACTGACCTGGTCTAGGTCGGGCGAGCGCCTGTCGTGACGGAGGTGTGTGTGTTGGTCGGGGTGGGGCAGGTAGAGAGCGTGCGCGGGCAGAGCTGCCACCACACAACGACGCCATACGTCCACGACCACCAGGCCGCGCTCCCCGCCCCACGCCATACTGACGGATCGTTCACATTAACGACAGTCAGCGATGATCGGAAACATTGAAGGTGTCACAAAAATAATTAGTTCAGTGGCTACACGTCCCGTAAAGTGTAATATACTGCCTCCGCTCTACAGTCTACACACGATACTCACAGGCCATACGACGAGTTGATGGTGAGTGTGGTGACAGGGTGGGGCGGGCCGTGCTGCAGCGCCACCAGCGCGGCTTGGAAGCCGGGGGCCCGCCGCGACCCGCCCGTGCCCGTGGACCCCCGCACACGGAGCCCTGCGCCCGCCCATCCACCCGACTAGAATGTATCACAAACACTTGATGAGAAGGAAGGAATCAGGGTTGCGCTTACGGAAAATATGTGTTTGAGAACTAATTGATACTTATTGTTAAATAAGATGAAGCTATTTGTATACCGTGTTCTTTAAAGCTGGGGCTGTTGTTAGTAGCTCTTGAGCTTCGTTTTATTTTCTTTACGCTATAATGTATCTTTTTTTTATTCATATTTACAGTGTTGTGTGTTAGTTTGTTTGTAGCTCGAGTAATACAGCTGTATCAGACAGACCTTCTTCCCGTCTCCTTCTGCGGAGTCGGAGGCGCGGCTGAAGGAACACGAGCGACTGTTCTCCACTTCTGGAGACGTCTCCTCCTCGACCGAGTCACTGATGACAGGTATCTCTATGACCTGGAAGGATGGCGTTGAATAATTATGTTACTTTAAAAATATCTTAGCTTTTTAGGGTTTCTGAGACGTCCTGTATGTGTTATAAAGATAGTACTTGGCTGGGACGTCGAACACACCGGGTCTTATTAACCACACTGATATTATAAATGTACGTATGGACGGTTGTTGCTCTTTCTCGTTCAATATACTGAACATATTCTGATGACACTCTCACATAATGTAGCTTGGACAGCCGGACCACATAAGAGGAGTCGCAGACGGTCGGTTAGCCGTTAACGTATCTATCACATCGAGTTCACATTATTCACTTCTCTCTGAACCTGATTCCGCGGATTACACGGACACAGGTCCGTCACAAAGTAGTGTTTTATAAACTGACATGAGTCTCCGCGTGCATCTCCGTCTTCCTGAACTTGAACAGCACCACGTGTCCGTGAGGGAGAGCCACCGCCAGCCGCCGAGACTCCGCGCACAGGGACGCCGCAGACACGCACAGCGGGGACTCCTCCTCGTAACCCCCACGACGCTCAAACACTGCGGGGAGGGGAGGGTCAGTATGATGGAGCAAAGTCAGTAGAACACAACTATAGAGAAGAGATGCTGTATTCATGATTAAATAACATTGACGTGGTCGAACAGATACTGATAGCGAATAACCGGCGAGGAAGCAAACTTCACAGACGGTGGGACGGTGTTGAGGTGGTCAGAGCTCTCTACAGAGGAATGAGTTCAACAATTACCTTTGGAGCATTTCAGTTTATATAATATTTGTAAGGTCCCCGCGCTCGCGTCCCAGAACTTGATACTGCCGTCAGCGTGCCTGCACACGGAACGCACAAACATTGGAGACACACAAGAACAATCAAATCAATGCAACTAATATAAGGAATATCAGAGAGCACTCCGTGTTTATCCGTTACTGGGCTCAGGGCTGTTTCTCTTGTAAGGTAAAGTTTATTTAGATATGCCGAGTGAAATTTCTTACTATTGACGTATGTGTATAAGTAACGCTCCCATTCCAAGAACATGATCTCAAGATTTATCCGAATACTAAGTTTTTTTTAATTTATCTCTTCAAAATTAATTCCTGTATTAAAATTTTTGATCTAAATCCCATAGCAAAATATTAATTCTTGCAAATAAATATTATTCCTCTGTGTATTATTCTATGATAGTATACTTCCTACCCGGTCAGTATGATCTCGCTGTAGGAGCAGGAGGCCGGAGCCCACTCCCCGCCGTTGATGGGCCACAGTTTGTCACTGAAGCCGGCCGTCTTCTTGTTACCTTGACGACCCACTGAGTAGAATGCTGGGATCTGGAAACAGAGGCTCGAGGTTAAAGTTGTAACAGCAGCTGTTTGATCTGCTCTCCCGTTTGTCTCGACAGGGATGTGTGATGTGCGATATGGTGTGGTCTGGCAGGCTCGATAGAAAACAGCATCAAGTTCTTGACTCATAAGAAGTTGTTTATATAGAAATTCGTAAAACACCATCAAAAGCATGTACCAAATCTGAAGGACAATCAGCGAAGTAGTAGCAGCAGGTAACTGAAGACTCGTGTATGTCCATGGGGTAGGGATTCTCGAAGCAGGGGTAGCCGGGGGAGAGCAGGTCGATGACCACCAGGTCATTTTGGAGGAGGACCACGATGGCGTATGGCTCCTGGTAGTCTGAAATAAAAACAACAAAGTTAAAAAGTATTTCAAGACAATCAAACTCAAACGATCCTTTCCGGGATATCCTATAGGAGACATTCAGTAGAGACAGCAGAAACACGGCGCGATGAACTCGACCACAACTGATATCACTGTGTGTGGGTGTTTCTATGTATGTGTGTGTGCGTGTGCGTGTGTGTGAGTTGTAAGACGATGGCTGTATGTTAATGTCTCACCAGCAGCGTGTGGACTCTCACAGAGCGTGACGAAGTCGACGACGGTGTGTTCCATCTCTAAGACGGTGGTGCTCTTCCCGTTGAGGACCGTGATGCTGTGCGTGCGGCCCGCCTTGTCCGTCGGCAGGCCACCAGAGAAAATCACCAGACTCTCGCTGGAAGACACACAATGTACATTAAAAATAAACAGTTCCTGAAGATGTTTCAATTCACTTTGAACTCAGCCGTTACCCCGTCCTCGAAGTCTTCCATTCCAATCTGTGGATCGGTTTACATGGCTCCGGTTTCCCCTCCTTGTTCGCTTTCGCTGGAAATCGTAATTAATGAAACATTCCATTAATTATTTTCTATTGTTCGCACCGTTTGGATACCGTCTTATTCATTGAAAATGAAAGGGAAGTACCCAGACTTGGGTTTGGAAATGATTCCACATAACAACTATGTAATTAATGAAAATCTTATTTGCCTATATTTATGTTTTCGAGCCGATTCTAGTACTTTTATTTCTCGTATCAATTACTACTGGTGTCAGATTGTACTTTAAGTTCTGTCTGTTTCATACCATGAGGATAGGACAACGAGGTGGGTCTCGGCGAGCGTGTGCTCCAGGTGGCCAGTGCTCCGTCTGCATGAGCCGTCATGAGCTTCCCGTCGTGTTGCCAGGCGGCCGCTCGGACCCCATCACCTGGCCCGCCGGTGCCGAGCGAGCCTCGCCACTCGGCGGCGCGCGCTCGCAGATCCCACACAACCACCAAGCCGGTCTCAAATGCTATCACTAGCTACAAGATTTTACGAATTATCCGACTGACTATTTATTTTAACAATAAAAGTATTCAGGTAGCGGGGTCGGGTCCTGTTCGTGTCAGTGAATTTACCTTTTTATTATCTATTTGAATTTACACAAGTTTTAAACATTATAGTTAGAGGTTTCACACCAAGTTCAGTTAGCATCCAGGTTAAGTTAAATATTGATAACTTAACCCATGTACATATATACATTAAAGAAATATAGTATCGACAAGTATTGTAAAGGTGTTAAAGAATTGTCCGCTAATTTTATTATTGCTACAACGATCTGACATCCTACCTTGCTCGCATCAATAGGGTTTTCACTCAAGTCCACAACAGCACCAGGGTGGACTGCTCTTGTTCTGTCGACAAACAGTTGTTTATATTTAAACACGAACATTACAAAACGTCTCTAACGTCTCAGCAATACCTTGGACGAAATTATTGCATGTATTTAGAGTCACATCAATAAGCCAATCTTAGAGGCAACGGTATAAGTAAGTCACAGACATATGACAAGAGTAAATATAATAAGTAATAATAATGACAAAATAGTAACGAAGAATTTTGAAGGACCATGTACCAAATGACCAAGTGTGAGCACTTCATTTAAAAATTTTACGCAAGAAAAATATTTAATAGATTGAAAATAGTCGAGTCCTTCGAAGGTTTTAAGTATATGAACGAGAACCAACAACCTTTTGTAAACAGATAGTGTTACAATTATTATTTTATATCCAACAGAGAATTGTCTTCTGTGTTTACAAACCGATTCCAGTCTCAGTTTTAATAATGTCAATATTTGTCCTCAAACAAATCTGTAACACAATTTATGTATCCGACAATAAAACATAATGAATCCTGATCCGCGTCATATCCATATAACGGCGCCACTTGTTGCGACGTCTCGGCGACATCCCCCCGTCGTCTCTCGTCCTCCCTCACCTTCCCCCGTCTTCCCTCGTCCTCCCCCATCCTTCCGCTCTCCACGTACGTAAAGAAAGCCTGTTCTTGATTAAATAATAAACTCTCGATATGTAAACATTATACATTCCGACTGACCGGCGATCTTGTGTTTCTAAGAAACCAATCTTCTGTAGCGATGGAATACAAGTGAATATGAGTTACAAAGGATCTCGTTAACGATTTACGTTTTCCTAGAAGTGTATACGCTCCGGTCCACTGTTCGCTGAAATGTTAATGTTCGGACTTTCTTGACATGCTTTAATAAGTTCGAGGGTCTCTTCTCCCATACTAAACATCATTTATACATACAATGAAAGATTTACGTGACATAACGTGTGCCGCCCTGTCTTCATAACACACCACACTCGACACTCTATGAAGTGTGTTTGCTGTCCAGCAATCTGTTTTATGACTATTAGTCCACGGTTACATATCGAGAGTGACGTCACACTTGTAAACTGCACGGTTATCAGAGTAAACGTTCGTTAATATTCTGGAAAGACTGGACGAGTATTTTAAATTATATATTAACAATATTTAAATTATTCATATATTTTTTATTTGTAACAACTCCTTATAGGTTAAACAATTCGTTGTACAACAACTTGTAGATTCAGCTGAATCTATACAGAGGTCCTACAATATACTAAAGTATAAGTATAACATTCTTCATATATTTATAACTGGATTGACTACGTAAAGCCATCACATAATTAAAACATGACAATTATAACGAGTCAGCTATCAACTCGTCTAAGATCAAAAGCGAGTCGGTTTGTACTAATCTTTATCTTAATTCCCAATAATAAGGTGAACACATTCGACTATAACCCGTTAAACCACAACAGAACTCGTTGAAGATAAAACGAGCCGGAAAATCAGCTTCGTGAAAATCTCTTAACACGCTAAAATCGCTCCGAAGCCCACAAAGCACTTTTCATTGCTGGACTGTTTAGTGCATTTGAAAGGTTATGCGAGCTAACCGAGCACATTCCGTTAATAGGGACGTTCATTGTAATTTCATATCAAACCATTATTGTCAAGTGGCTCGTTACTTTTTCATGAATAAATTCATATAATATTACACCGCCATAATGTTGCGATAAAATAACATAAATCGAACCGTATTGTGGTCCGTTCCACAAAGCACATCCGGCGGCCATGTTGCCTTGCCGCCATATTGCCGACGCCATTTTATATGGCCTTATCTTCCCAGTTGTTTAACTTGTCAATACAGGTACAAAAGCTGTTTATTGTCAATACAGCTTTAATATTCGCTGGGAGACTGTTCTCTAGTATATTCGATGCTTATCGTATTGGGATATTTACTTTCTCATCTCACTAAATAAACTATTTTCTGTTTACAGAACAATAAGGTAAGGGCGGAAAATGAGACTCGTGATGAGGCGAAGGTTCGTGTGGTCTCTATTGTTAAATATTAAAAATGATTCAAGTCGCTCTATCAGGAAGTTCATTGACAGCGATGTTTTTGAATTTGGTTCTGTGATTCGTTACAGACACCCAGAGGGAGCTGGCTATGCGAAGAAAGAAGAGTGAATGAGTCAGTATAGCGGAGAGGACAGCCGCGGGCCAGGCACGTGACGCACACCAATTAAAATTTAATCAACACCAGAGTATTGTGCGTGACGTCGGTAATTCGTTTATATAATTGCGGCGAGATCGCAACCAACCTAACAATAACAACAACAACTGACCGAACCAAACAAAGCAAATTATTCATTTAATGGGAAATCTCGTTACATGCGTATTGAGTGCTTTCAGTAAAACGAGAGATAATTTTACTTTTTAATGAACAGTTTTGAAAATATCTATTTGGTGTAGGTTAATGCATTTGTCATTATAGTATTAATTTTTCTCCAGAATTAAGGAAAACTATCTACAGCGGTTTTTTTTTTATTAGACCGCAAAAGTCCCTACATGAGTGTTGTAGACATGAGAGGATGGCTGGGGATGGCTGGGGATGGCACTGCGCCGCGTTCTATAAGTGACATTTATAATGATGAACAGAAACACAAGGCCACCCGGTCTTCCGATGTGTTCTCTGGCATTGATTGGCATTATTGGGAATAATGTATTACTTCGACTTTCTCTATACATTGATCTTAATATTTTTCAGTGTCTCACTAAGCTTCAAGTACTGTTGGCTATTGAATTACTTAACCCCTTTCTCTGACCTCGCCGGTCACTAACAGTAAACGTGAAAACTCGTCAATTCGGATGCAGACGGTGATTAAAAGAAGTGTTGAATATAGAATAAGTAGTGGACGTTGAACTCTACGTGATGCATATATTTTTACAAAGAAAAGATCTGACTCCAAACTGAATTATGAAGTAAATTTTGAATAACTTTGTCGACGTTAGAAGAACACGGAACATTGAACACGTCGCATGAGATCTCGATCAGTGCACATCACCGCCTCACGTAACATTCCTTGTTCTTGTAAATAACAGCTTCTTTGAAGAACATACAAATGTCTGGTACGTTCACATAACTATTACGCAATTTATATGTTAAATATTGAGAATGAGGTATTTACAATTAGTTGATAGACAAACACACGATGAAGATCTCTATACATACTTATGAACTATTAATTTATAATGATTTGAAATTATAAAACTATGTATTATTATTAGTAATTATAAACTTGAAATGATATACAACAAAACTAATTCCTGCTAACAAGGAACGCGTCTCTCGCAACACATGAAGTAATCGCCAACCTAAAAGACAGATACGGAAATTGAAAATTAGTGTGTCTTTATAAAATATTTTTTGATAAAACCATATCAAAAGCAATAAATTCAAGCCGAACATGAGCACGCAATACAATATTGATACAGGTTACAGGACGAAACTCGGTACGCTTCATGACGCTCTGTTAAATTTTATATTCTCGCCATGGAAGCAATCATAACGAAATTGACAATTTAGCTTTCATACGTCGAACGTTTTATGATATATGTTTATAATAAAATAGTACGTCGTTTGGCAAACCATGGAGAACGAATCCTTTATGACCGGTCCTTAAGACTGATAACAGACATTGATGGAATAAAAATTTAATTTATATGACAGAACATAGAGCACACACCGCGCTGCAGTATATCGAAGTTTGACACTCACACGGGGGACGGAGTTTGTTCATCCTTAACACTATAGCGATTCAAATAACATTTTATATATAATGATAGGAGAAGATTATCATCAGTTGAGAACACAAACAAAGCCGCTCGACTCCGACTGCGTCTCACACTCGCACGTTATCACAGCCGGGTCGGAGGTCGGACTGAACTTATTGTATCGGTGATAATGACATTGTTAAACATCCTTCATCTTATTATAATGACAGCGGAGTTATCATAAGTATACGGACAATAGTTTTAAATAATATGCTCTCTCTGTACAGATAAGAAATTCTCCTAAATTTCGTCACTTCACACTGACCGTCGATATTTTCTACGAGTACGAGAAATAATATCTGGCAATTTGATTAAATTTTCTTTTCCAACACAATATTCGACTTGAATCAGAATAAGTACAGGCTGTTGAGTGATTGTCCAAGCCGAGAGAGTTTAATTTTATTGAACAACATTACCAATTGACTTAACATTTGTAATCTTTCATTGATCAACGCTATTACTTCTCATAAACGTCATAATCTCGTGAACACTGCTGTTATAAGTCCAGTGAGTCGCTGGATCGTCCTAAATGAAACTCTCGCTGTATAAAAGTGTTTCAATACACTACTGACTACACTCTTTGATGGCCTCACATTTTAATTTAAATTAATACACATTAATATTTTTCGTAAATAACTGTTCACACTTGACTCACAAAACGAGAATGTAACAGATGCCTTTGAAGTGTTCCAATAGTTACACTAAATAATATTACAACTTAGAAGGGCTATGGACGATGTTTTGTAGAACATAATTCCAGTACATATGAATCACACACCACAAAAAACTTCTGCTGTAATAATGTCTATGACAGAGTTGTCATATCATTTATATTGTCGTTTAAACAAACTGTTACTAATTCAGTAATAAAAAAATGAAAGGCTTTTTTGTTTAATATGGAACTACACATTTACCCGTTTCATTTCTCTTTGTCGAATACTTTCTCTAAACGAATATATTAATGAATGTAACTTTCAAAGTTTCAACTGAAGGAGAAGTTTCAAGACTTTTGCTGTTTATTAAACTTGGGGTTTTCAATTAATTTCTCAAACGAAGGTTCACTTCCCGGAGATAGCAATTATATAACTAGTCAGAATACTATTGAAGTTGTTGTGACTTGTAACTTCCGATAAAGTAAGTAATTCATTGAAGTGCCTTTTACACAGTAAAAGGTTTCTCTCGCATCTTATGAATATAAATAATCGAGAGTATTGTCTATAAGCTTTTCTAAATACTTTGTACTTGTTTTCGGTTTATCTTTAAAACTATATTTTTCTTTAATTCACATTTATATTGATCGCTTTGATTCTGTGAAAATCTTTCAGTCAAAGGAACAATATCTCTATTAACATAGACACCGACGAGACGACGTTTATTTGAATTATTCTATTTGTTTCACCAACAGTATGAAGGTAAGGAAATATGAAGGTAAATAATCGGTATGCAGGTTAATGACCTCGGAGGCTTTTATTAAATTACTGCTAATAATAATATATTTAAGTAAAATTATCATTAAGAAATATATTTAAATAACTGTCATAGTTGATGAACCCATGTTAAAGTTATAAGTCTGTCTGTCTGTTCGCCCTAATCTTCCCTAGTTGCTGAACGCTTCACTTCCATGTTCGAAAAGTAATTTGTACTAATTCAATACAAATAATATTTCAATCAGAACAGTCTGGTGAGTTGGAGGAAGGAGGAGCTCATAACATCGTATTGATCTACGAACCGAGTAGTTTAACCTCCAGAGCGAAAGTTATACAGCTGAGGAAATAAGTAGTTGTTCCCGTTTGATATTTAACGGTCTTATAGAAAAGGTCGATTGCCTTTCATATTCTTTACAGGATATTTAGCATCACCAGGTAAATGAAGCGGGTTTCTGTTTCCTTCACCCTCGCTTATAAAGTGGTCACGTTGAGTTTAATAGTTGTGATTACACTGTTATGAGCTCTCATTAAAACGCTGTCGCGGCACTGACTGTCTCAGGGTACAGTGTATAATATAACAGCCATAAAAAGTTACGAGAGAACCGTCCAAAGTGTCTAACGCCTCGTATACTTATAGCGGGCGAGCTCGCTCCACACGGACCGCTGTATGTGTTAAATATATTTTTATATGCATGAGCGACAGTGACGGTAACTTGTAACATTATCACGCTGTGTGATGTCGTTCGATGACTAGTTTATATTTTATAATAAAAACATTTAAACTATCGCCATGTAATATTTACGAAGCGTTATCTATTTCAGATTAGTAGTTGACCGAATGTGAAACATATGATTATTCGTCTTTAAAATATAAACTTAGATGATATAAATTGCTTTTTTAAAAGGACACTTGAAATCTTTGCTAGATATTTATTTCGTAACTAAACTTTTTATACCTAGACGGCTGAGATCCCAGCATGAGCTCACCGATGGACGTTTAAATGGAATTGAATTTCTTCTGCAGAGCGTGTCGTCCGATCTCATCCAATATTCGACACACAGAAGAGTTCCATTCTGTAAATGAGTCGGTCCGAGTCCCGACATTATAACATCAAGTCCATTACATTCAGATGTCTGTCACGAACACTTTCAAATTATCTTCAACACATACATCACCCGAATCAGCCATGGTAGTAAATCAATACACGACTACGCTGACGAGCCGGCCTTTACAAAACAAATAAGAACATGAACCCGGACTGTACAAAGCAATTTAAATTTGAAACACAAATATCATAATCGTAGCAGAACTTCGTAATTTCCTTAGCCGGCCTCCGTTTTTATAGCGAATGTAAATAGACCTCCTCAGGATCAACAATAACTGTCAAATATTTTAAAAGATTCCTTTCATAAAAGCTATAGACCGTTCTCAAACCGCTGAATAATAAAAGGGAGGGCTCATTAAAACTTTGCTCGACTTTTAAAAAGAAAATTGCACGCGCGGATAATTTCACGGCGGGCAGCAAGTTTGTGCTGTTTTTGATAAAAGTCCGTTTGCTCAAATTGTTCTCGAGAGCTCCTAAAGAACGCTTAGTCAGCTATTAATAATTCCTGAAACATTCCGTGATTTCAACAACGACTTACTTCATTTAGAAAATACATGTATTATACAATACTTTCTATGAAAAACGAAATAAGCTCATTTTGTAATAAAACCTCAGCGAAGCGCAGGGACGGCACCAGGTCTGTTATAATAATATTGATTCGTTTATTTGCAACCTGTAGACCTGTTATATTTTAGTCCGTGTGCTGCAACATTGTGAATGTTTTAATATAAAATCTAAAATACGATCTGTTAGTGATATCTTGTTTAATTAAAACTCCGCTTTCTATTTTTCTTTTTACTAAGGAAAACGTGATAGCAGCGAGGCGAGATGAAGGTGACTCGAAATATGTTTCATAAAAAACGAGTCATGTCAGACCCATAGTTTGGCTTGAAAATTATTAAAATTTAAAATACAAACAAAAACAAGAATGCTGTTAGTCTGTGGCCTGTGGGCAAGTATAAATACGACTATGTGGCTCGTCACTCAACATCGAAACGGCTAGCAGTTTTAGCTTTTCGTTGATTTAAAACGGAGATTGGAGCAACAACTTGTAGCGAAAAAGGTTTAGGTAGAAAATTTCAACGAAATCTATTTGACACCGGGTCTCATCCGACGAATCTTCCTAACCGGATAAGACAAGGAAGATAATCCGGTTTGCAAGGGGTCGGGGGTTTGGAACGTCCCTTAACGAGATAGCGTATGCTGAATAAACAGTTGAGATAAAACGTGCTTCAAGAATTAATGATAAAGAACTCCAAGAATGAAGAAAAAGAGAACGTGAAGTGCACGTTCACTAAGAAATCCTCTGTTTAACATTTTTACGAATGTTATAAAGAATATTTAGAATGAGCGCTATTGAAGGTGAGTCGATAAAAAGATTTAGACAAATTATTGATAATGATTGCAGTATGTTGGAAAAGAAAAGTTACACTTTAATAACGACGACGAATGATTTGAATTGTAATAAATCGGAACACATCCGGAAACAAAGAGGGAGTGTTAGGGGTCTACAGAGTCGCTCACCTGTTTAATAATAGGATCCCTTAATTAAGAGCCTGAAGGTCAAAGGGTGAGGGCGCAGCCAAATATGAGTGTTAAATAAATAGAGCCTTAAACGATGATGATTAGCTTTATTATTTAACTTGCGAATACTTATTTGCGGTCCGACGATGTTTCTTTAGCATTGCAGCTATTTATTTTAGATATACCTGTTTCATTATAATTAACATCTGTAAAGATATCTGTTAATATCTGTTGAGCTATGAACGCCCGGGCATGCCAGGAACAGCCCGAGCGTCGACATCGAGCTATCACTTACACGGATCTTAAGAATAGATAAGAACAGTGAGATACTTACACTTCTATAGCCTTGTTCCAGTTGATGACGTAGCCGCTGAGCGCGAAGGTCTCTATGTTGACGACGTGGACGTTCCCCCGCTCCGTGCCCACGTGGATCCATTTGGACTGAAGAGGCAGGTGGAGACACGTGATCCTGAGGACAAATGCAAACATTATTACACGACATGACAGTTACACAGAGGAGACTGGCTTATATATCATGTATGTGATTGTTCACTTATGTATTTTAATACTAACAAATGTTTTTGTATCATTCGAATATCAGAAAAAGGAAAAGCAGTCATGCTTGGACAGGAGTAGCGTCCGTAGGGATATATGAATCACATGATACTTATTTGCTGGCTACTAACAGCTAATTACGAGGACTCTTTGATCGATTACAAACTACTTTACGAGTGCATTTCAGTTAAAAAAGGAAAACAGCAAACTAAAACAAATACAAAACGCAACTAAACGAAGAGCCATTCTGTAGCGCGAGCCTATTCCGGAAGCTATTTGAGCGTAACGTACACTGAATGCGACGAGCAACAAAGCAATGGCCACTAGAAAACAATTTCTATGTCGACTTTTCTGATAATGATTTTAATAAATCCTAACTGAATATAATGATCTCGCTGAAACAATAATTAAAATAAGGACTTCACAGCGGAGAGCAGGCGGCCGAACTAAATCCCAAAATCCCCATTCAATGAGTTACAAAATCCTATTTGAGGCAGCTAATATGGAAACCACGAAGCCGAGCACAATGGGCTTTAAAACAAAGTCGAGCGGATAGGGCTGAAGGTCTCGTTAGTGATACAGGTGTGTGCCTGATTGCCTTCCAGCTTATATTAGAACTAAGTTTGCGTTACTTTATGTGAAATTGGCATTTTACTTGTCATGGCTCAAAAAAACCATGTGGAGATGAAAATCAATGTTCATAACAATATGAAGCCACATTCATTAGTTTGATGAAAAAGTTTTAAAAGCCCAGTCGTCGTTGACATTTGTCTATTACAGTACAAACAGTGATTGTGGTAACGCCCGTGTCGCGTGTGCTCTCAATGTTTACTTCAAGTCATTTACCGATCGGGAACTTCAGTCATTAGTGCAAACGGAAATAACTTTAGTTAGTTATCTGACGTCAATAATTAATACCTCGCTAAAAGGTTATTACTTTACGTTTCAATTTATAACCGGCGAGTTCATCGATTTCGTTAAACGTTTGGCAATTTAGAATTAATGAACATCCGCGGAAACCGTGCAATTAATAACATGAACTTTGAAAAACACCGCGCTCAATAGAGTACAATTAGTAAGCAAAGGGAAGTTGAAAACCTTTCAGATTCACTCGCTGGAATTAATTAAAAATACGTACGTTCTGAATGAACGGCGATTGCAGCCAGCTGGGAGGGCTCTTTCATCGTCTCTTGTATAGTGTTTAATAGATGCATTACATCACCTCCGATAAGCGGCAAATTAAATTTCGCACACAGAAACTGTTCATTTACGTACATTGAATCGGAAACGTGTTTCATCAGACCAGAACCAGTTTGACAATACCAATAGAAATACAACATTGTTGTTGTTGACTTCACTCATTCCCAGACCAGCTGTATCAGATTCGTATCATGTGTAAGTATATGTCTCCCCTTCAAAGTGTATCGCGTGGCTGAGCGCTGTTTATACAAAGTATATTTCCCTATGACTCTCAGCAACAGCAGGACCGCAACGTTCGCATAATTATAACGTGCCTTTAGAAAGCCATCGCTGCACTTAATGCTGCGTTAATTCTTACGATATTTATTTTTACCGTCAGCTCCGCGCTCCGTGTAAACTGCAAAGCAAACATGCTGACCCTCATCTGGTGTTTTCCGCGTGCGTGTGCCGATCTCGCTTTTACAGCTTTACTGTGTCATTATAGACGTGACCTCACTCTATATCCTCTACGATTTAAACAAGTACTTGCAAAATTTCGTTATAAGTCAAAAAAGTAACGTTAATTCGCTGTCGCATTAGAGCTTTGGAACCTCTCAGAACAGAGGCTGCTCGGATGAGGCTGCTGCTGATTAAAGACTTCAAATTCGAATTATAAATCATCGTCTTGCTTTTTAAATAGTTCAATTTATCATAGACAGTATTTCAAAGAATTATTTTAGAACGTGTAAGATCCGATCAAAAGAAAGTTATATTTATATTTTTATTGTAACTTGAAAATAGCATATTATGGTTTTAATCTTTTCGTTACTTTAAGTCGACAATTAAAACGAAACTAGCGGTCGTTGTACGCGATCGCCAAATTTTGATAACCTTTCATGTATCCGCCGGGGAAAATTGCTCGTTGTAAGTATCGGAGTACACGTCATATTTCTACGAAGGCTGTTTTCATTATCGGATATCATAAAAGGGTCCAATATCTATCTCATAAGAGCCGAGATGTCGTCCTCACGTCCAGTCCGCCGTTCGCTACACGTCATACTTACGGTCGTAACGTTCTCTCCAGTTCTTGGAAACGTACCAATAACTATTATGCAAAATTTATTGACACTCAACTCAGTCGTTACATTAGCACATTGAACTATCCTAAATTCTGTGGGTCACATTACCTTAAATAATATTTTATACCTCACTAACGTATTGGCAGGCTGGCAATCTCGGCTGACGATAGAAAATTTCGTTAAACTTTTATTAAAAAAACTTCTGCCTACAGTGTACGGAGCATTTGGGACACATAAAGCGCATGCATACGTTTTGGTAAACATTATAAATATTTAGATCATTCTATAAATCTCTCTCGAGAGAGGCTCACGGATGGTAATTCAGCGGGGAAGGATTACATATCGATTTACTCTGTGGATACATTCTTACTGAAGCCTTACAGGTACTATGTACACAATTTTAGGAGGTTTTCTAAGGAATATTTGGAATATTGAAGCCTTCAGCGTCAAGAGAGCATTAAGTGAAAGTTAAGTAGATAGAGCGATTCTAGTCGTGCAACAACGAGGACAGACATTCATCGACATCAATCTCACAGACACTCACCCCTGGAGTTCGTCTGTCTGTCGTGATAGTTTGATGTTATATCTGTAACAAGGTGCAAGGACGGCGAGTAGTGACACAGCAGTAGGAGTAGTACGAGTGACGACAGGGAACAGCAGAACACAACAGCACGGACACCCTTCGTCGTTATAGTGTTACTATATATTGATATTACAAAATACATATTTGAAAGCATTAATTAAGTGGAAGTATTTGCGTTCCACAGATAACAGTTTATGCTAATAGTAAAGCTAGGCGGTTACTGGAATTATTTACGATGTTGTAAGTATCTAGTATCTACAAAACACATATTTGTTAAAAGAACGTAAAATATAAAAATTACGGACGCGAAAATCACTGTTTGTGACAGCTAATTGTTTCTAGCTAGAAACAATTAGCTGTCACTTAGAAGACGAAATTAAGAATGAGGTGTGATTGACGCCTGGCTAGAGAGACTTCCGCGCAAGCCCAGTGTTGTATTGCGTATTGATGATGGTACCCATTGAATCTCTATTCCGACAGTTAAGTTTGTGTAACAGCTCGCTAGAGCTCGTCCCTTGGGCCGTAAGCGACACTCAGCAATTAATTACAGCCGTGGTCTCCCTATTCCCCGGCTATTATTGTGCTGTTTAAACATCTACACCTGATTCTGTTTTGTGAGTGTTTGTCGTCTATCTAGCGCTACAACTTTGTGATAAACATCTGATACATAAAACCTTATTCATGTGCTAATAAATACCTAAATGTTTAGTCTCAGCGTTAACCCCCTCCCTCTATCCCTCCCCCTCGCTTGAACCGGTCAACCCTCGTCCTGTTCCTATACCGACCCCATTTGTATGGTAATTACTAATTATAATAATTAATGTCCAACGAGTGGTCGTTACAATTGGTACAAATGATTTATTCTGTCATTTAGCGTGTGAATGTTCGGTGTACATTAAGTCGTTATATTCAACCTGTTCCTGAATATGCGCACCAAAAATTATTATTTTATTCATGAAAAAGATCATGAATTATGTAAATGTATGGAATTTAAATTACTGTATACAAGCAAAAATACCACCTATGCTGTTGTGTAGATACGATAACAACTCACCGTATACTCTGATATTTAAGTTCATCAATATTTGTGGACGCCATGTGAAACCACAGAAATCCAATATGCATTAAAGTGCAGCTCTAAATTAAGCCTCAGTGAAAACTCACCGTTCTCTCTGGAACTTGAGCGCCTGCACCCTCTGCGGGAACTTCTGCCGGAAGGTCCAGAGGTTGAGCTGGTCGTCTGCGGTGGCCGTGACGAGGGCGCCCTCGTTGATGACGAACTTGGCGTGCAGCACGGCCTCCCCGGACTCGTGGCGGACATGTGCATCCACTCCAGGGCCACCGAGACTGATAACGGTTCAGGAAATTCATGATAATTTTTTATTGGGTATGAGGAAATCTCATCACGCAATGCAGCCCGCATTAAGTCCATTCTACATGTATATATATTTTCTCGCCTTCTATCCGTCGGCTAGGAGGAACCTTTCTTACTTAATCGTCAGGCGTCAGCAGCTTTCTGAACTTTAACGATGTTTTATGAAATGTCGTAAAGATAGCACGCGGGCGAGTGTGAGTGAAGACGCTAACATAGTGCTATATACATTGAAATTGTTTCATCATTACTCAGAATCAAAAAATAAAAGATGTTATATTAATGGACAAATTTGAGTAATGTTTAAAATCTATGTTTAAGTCACATACTTATGTAGAAACAGTGGCGACGCTGTGTATTCCAGTTGAAAGGCATTTTGTGACATTCGTCCATGAGAGACTTGGCTTTATGATTCAGTGTAGTTGTATTATAGTAGTAGTGTTCAAAGAGCCTGTCAGCCATCCATTACCCTAATGTGAACTACGGAGCGTGGCTGTTTGGTTCTCGTTTCAATTTATTTCCATTAAGAGGGATCTAGTTTATTGGACGTTTATTCCTAGCGATAGAAGCTCGCTGGAGCTACTCTATTGTGTTAAAGATGTACTCGCATCGTGTATGTATGTCACTGTGACGCAATAATTAATGAGCTGCAAAAATAATACTGACATAATGTACGCCTTGTTGTTTCGAAACAGTCCTTTCAGATTTTTATTCAACTAAGTTTTGTATCGAAACTATCAAATTAATGCAGAATACAACGTTTTTAGTCATTAATCATCCAATATAACGAATGTTAATGCATTTCGTTTGCCGCTGGCACTATTGTTGTTGGTATAACATCACAGACCCTCGTCCACGGCCCACGGTCCACAGACTCCACAGTTAACATCGTACACACAGAGAGGCTGCAGACCTCTTGTTTGCTCGTCTCTTAGTTTGGTGAACACTTTGTGATGCAAAGCGGAGTTCTGTCCTCCCTTATCGCACACGTAGACTAAAACACACACAGGGTCTCTCATCCACACACATCAATTGACCGATACGTCAGTTAACCGCCTACAGACGTCATCAATTACATATGATCATTTACATTTAAATCTGCAAACACATGTGTAGCGTTCCCAGACATCGCTCCAGTGGTTTTTATTGGTTGCATGTGAAGGATACGGACATTATTCAAGCGCCACATTCACAGCGTCAATATTTATTGTTAAACGATTGCAGTCGCTACTAATTGAAATATTATACGTTATTCCACTGGCAGTGACGGTTCCAGGAATAAAATGAACTAATTGCCTTATAATAAAATAATGTTGCGAAAAACCCGCTTCGTAGGATATTTACATTATACACCAGAAATGTGTGTATTTCATACTTTTGTATTTGTAGTAAGATCAGACCAGTTCTAACCAAATCACACAGACCTTCACTCCAGAAAATAGAAAGGATCTTGATTTTAACTTAAAATATACAAACTGACTGTTTAACTTAATTATTGTATATTCCGAGTTTGTGAAAAATATGAATTTTCAAGTGAAAATATATATATATATATATCAGTATTTCCATATATCATATATAAAAACAGAAAATAATCTTGCCTTTTTGGAAATTGCATCCTCAAATTATTCATTATTTTATCTTTTCTTTTTATAGGTTATTGCTGTACTTGTACTTGTAATGACCGTTAGTAAGGTGTTGTTTTAAAACTTAACGTATTGTTAATGTTAAAGTATTATCACAGAAAACAAAATTAGAATAGAAGTTGTGAATGGTGTTAACGGGAGGTCGGAGGGTCAGTTACATTTAGACAGCGCATTGTAACGATGCTGTGGAACGATTATTACAAAGTTGTTTGCACTTAAAACTTTAGATTATACTCGTAATGTTAATAATTACCGGACATTTAATATCTACGTACATTAAGCGTTACTCGTTAATTTATTTAACACTAACTTAATAAAGTTACGAATTTAAAACTTAGAAAAATAGATGATGTGGTTAAAGAAAGTCCAAGAGTAAAGAATAATGTAATAAATTAATATTCCTGACAAAACAAGTAACAAAGGAAAATATTTAGAATCTGTTGTGACGCCATTAATATATAAAAAGAAAGTGGACACTTCCACTGAAACGAAAAGCGAAGCTTGTCTGTCGGTTCGTATTGAACAAAACAATTTAATTAACTTAATGAACAACATTCCGAACCGATCTAAAAGAAATTTGTATCCTAGTTGCTATAGAGACGTAACGAGAGACTGTGTATTCAAGGTTGGCGGTCAAAGGAATCCGTATCAAGAGTCTATTGTGACATAGAACTTTCATTTCCATCTTAATGTGTGCGTCCCGTGAGAAATGTCACTTCTTATGTTTAATTGTTTTCTTAGATATAACGTCATTCAGATGGCTCTTCTTGCCTTGACGAAACGGATCATCGTGCTTTGATATTTTTATATTTACACAAAGTAATTATCGCGTTAATCTGATGTGTTACTTTCATACTCTCTTGTCAATTATAATCAGATGCGTTCTGATACTTTTATTTTTTGGTTATCAACTCTATCGCAGTTTTTTATGCAGGTTTCATGGCGCTTCAGTTTATATTGAAGGTTGGGGATTTTTGAGATTACAAAATGGGAAAATTGTTTTATAAAAGATCTAATGAAGGGCCAAAATATTGTGTTTATATGACATAGTTCCAAAAGAAGTCGTCTTCGGATATTCACGTGGTATGGTCATGCGAGATAACTTCGCATTAATGTGATAGTGTCTTTATTTATTTATATTATTAGCGGTCTCACGTACGCTCGCTTTGGTTTAAACGACTAAAGAGCTGGTGATTATCAAACACTACGGTAATTGACTGATAAAATCAAGACTCCCTTCTCATAATTAATTTTCCACGCTCCGTGTTGTCAATTGCTTTCCGTGAGGTCTCGCACCCTCTTTCACCCACTCACCCTCTCACCCTCACACCCTCGGGGTGTAACGGGGATTAACGATTTGTTTCAATATAATGACCGAGAGGAATGTGATTTGCTGCTTTCGATTTTTGTTATGAGTAATGGTTATACCTATGAATATGAAACCATAACCTTTTGACAAAAAATAGGTAGATTTTTGATAAATTGTAGTAACCACCTGGAACAAGTATAATATTTATACAACGGTTAGAACGCCCTTTGCGGATAATGTAAGTAATAATGAAATATGTACATATTATAAAAAAGCATTAAAAGCCTTACAGTTATATTTTAATTTTCAATAAAATTATGAAGATGGTATCTGTTACATTTTTCCATTTACCGATTTGAATTTTCCAAAAAAAAAAAATTGTTGAGATCTACCCTTTTATAATTAATTTTTAGATATAAAAATTTTACATTAAAAAGATATAATACCATCAAATCGTTGTTCTGTTAACTTTAAAACGTTATTGGAGATTAAAAAAAATGTTACAGAAGTGAAAAAACGACTGAGATAAAAATATATATATCAAATTATATGAATATGTAATTATAAACAATAATATAAACGAAAGGTGAACCGCGTCACCCGCTCACTGACAACACATTGAGCGACATTCCGAAGAGACAAACAATGATTATAATTAAATGTTCCATAGCAACATCGGTTACTACAATGACGAGTACATACAAGCGAAGCAACACGGCGATAACGGCCGGGCTCTATGATAAAGACATAGTGTGTGATGTACACCAACAAATACACATCAGTATTATATTATATAATGAACTCATAAATAGAACAGGTTTGCTTGAACCAGTATTGGAAACACACGAGAATATGAAACAAAAAAATCTAAGTTCCAGGACAAAACTCCATTTATTAGGAAATTTTGCTTTCATTTTGACGACAAGGTATTGTGGTGTTACAAAAAAAATATTTCACCGTAACTTTTATTACTACATGATATACTAAAAAACTCTTCGACTATAATGTGTTAGAACATGTAATATATAAAAAGGATACATTCTTAGATTTCCACTTTTGTCTCCGATGGCTAGGAGCTTCTGTATCGGGTCCCAGGCGAGTGCCGTGGGGGCGAATGGGAAACCATGACGAAACGTCTGAAACAATAGAAAGTTTGACGATGAATATATTAAAGGTCTTACAACACTGATGTAACACTTAAATATATTGCGTATAGCAAGATAAACAGTCACAAACTGCATTCCCTCCTCCCGCTGTATGAGCCTGTAGCACAATATTTTAATATACAGTTTGGTTTAATATGAAAATCATCGCAATATTAACAAAAGTATATACTTGTGTTAATTTACTTGTATCATACCCGCGTCATTTGTTGTTATTTCATGTTTAACCAGCTTCGTTCCTAAACAGTCA
Source organism: Danaus plexippus (assembly GCF_018135715.1). Classification (NCBI taxonomy): domain Eukaryota; kingdom Metazoa; phylum Arthropoda; class Insecta; order Lepidoptera; family Nymphalidae; genus Danaus; species Danaus plexippus. The sequence continues at coordinate 191,592 of NC_083546.1, read as the reverse complement.
AATAATCTCTTCGGTCAATCTGGCAACGAGTTTTTTTAAACTAGATTTTTGATGAGTGAAACAAACAGTTATCCCAAATCTTTAATATCCTGAGACTGCTACTGTATTTTTCTCCGGAAATTTAAAAAGAAGACGGATCGTGTCAGATCACGTGTTGAACTCCTCTCGCCTTTGACTGTATTGAAACACAGAGCTCCTCAGACGGACCGACTCTGTAGAACACTTCCGCTAACAAATATGTTATACTTAAAGGATTATAGCAAAATATAGAAGTGACTTATCAAAGAATTATTATTGTATAACGAATATATGAAATATCGATTACACCTTGATAGTTTAAGAAAGGAGAGATTACGAAAGGTGCGTCGTTATCTGGAGAGAAGGTTATCGAAGAGAAAACGAAAAACAAAACAATGAGAAGATAGTAACAGAAAAATAATAATTTTTGGATATAAAAGGGGTTGGTCGGAGTGTGGAGTCACTCGCGGCGGACTAACAGTACGATGAGGTTCCTGGTGTTGGCGGCGATCATAGCCGTGGCTTCGGCTACTGTCATCAAGGACAGTTCCTTTGTCATTGGCAAGGATACTCTAGGTAAGAAATAAATATTAATGTTACAATTCTACCATACCGAAGATTGTTTTATGACAGTTTATTTGAATTACTAACATAAAAAAATTTGACGAAATTTCACGGTTGTCAAACTGTAAGTGAGTTAGGAGTTCCTAAGTTATTCATGTATATTTTCTCTTTTAGTAAATGTAGACATAAAAACCAAGGAGGTTTTATGTATGAAACTACTGAACTACATCCTGCAGCCGACGGTGTACGACGACATCCGAGATGTGGCCAGAGACTGGGTGTTAGAGGCGAACATTGACAAATACCTGGTAATATTTAATTATCTTTGTATTTGAAAGCAATGGGATCTTTTTCAGGTAAATTCCTTAATAACAATATTTAAATTATAAATTCAGAAAGTCGATGTCGTGAGGAGGTTCATCGAAATGTACAAGATGGGCTTCCTGCCCCGTGGTGAGGTTTTCGTACACACCAACGAGAAGCAGATGGACCAGGCCATCCAGACCTTCCGTCTTCTGTACTTCGCTAAGGACTTCGACACCTTCATAAGAACCGCCTGCTTCCTCCGCGAACGCATCAACGGAGGCATGTTCGTGTATGCCTTCACTTGCGCTGTCTTCCATCGCGAAGACTGTCGTGGAGTCTCCATTCCCGCTCCTTACGAGATCTACCCTTACTTCTTCGTGGACAGTCACATCATCAACAAGGCTTTCATGATGAAAATGACGAAAGCCATCACCGACCCCTTAGTTATGGACTACTATGGCATCAAAGTCACCGACAAGAACCTAGTTATCATCGACTGGCGCAAGAGCGTTCGTCATGTTCTTAGTAAAAATGACCGCTTGTCATACTTCACCGAGGACATCGATTTAAACACCTACTACTACTACTTGCATATGAACTATCCTTACTGGATGACTGATGACGTATACGGTCTTAACAAGGAGCGTCGGGGAGAGATCGCTATGTACGCCAACCAGCAACTGCTCGCCAGGTACAGGTTGGAGCGTCTGTCTCACAAAATGTGCGACGTCAAGATGATCATGTGGAACGAACCTCTGAAGAGCGGTTACTGGCCCAAGATCCGTATGCATACCGGTGATGAGATGCCCGTCCGCAGTAACTACGTTGAACTGGTTCACAAAAACAACCTTAAGGAAAAAATGTACGTCGATGACGTCGAAACACTTATCCGCATGGCTATTGTCACTGGAAAGTTTGAAATGGTAAGAAATTTACTTAAATATTAATAAAATTACAAATAAAAACTAAAACAATACTTCAATGTTATATTCTATTCCAGCGCGACGGTACAGTACTTAATCTCAGGAAATCTGAGGACTTTGAAATCTTGGCCAGGATCTTGCTTGGTGGTATGGGTTTAAAGAATGACGATGCTAAAGTCATCCACATTGTAAACTTGTTCAAGAGACTGCTCTCTTACAGCAGTTACAACTTCGACAAGTAAGTTTATTTTCATAATTCACAATTTATTAGGAATAAAATATTTTTATTCACGACAGTAAATATTTTAGGAACACCTACATCCCAACCGCTCTAGACATGTACACCACCTGCCTGCGCGACCCTGTTTTCTGGAGAATGATGAAGCGCATCACCGATTACGGCGTTCTCTTCAAGAAGTTCTTGCCTAAATACACCAAAGATGAATTAGACTTCCCTGGAGTTAAGATCGACCGCATTGTTACTGATAAATTGGTGACTTTCATGGATGAATATGACATGGATATAACCAACGCCATGTATCTTGACAAAACTGAGATCCAAAAGAAGAAGTCCGATATGGTGTACGTTGCTCGTATGCGCCGTCTCAACCACCATTCCTTCAAGGTTTCAGTCGATGTGACCTCTGAGAAGGCTGTCGATGCTGTAGTCAGAATCTTTATTGGACCTAAATGGGACTGTATGGGACGCCTGCTCAGCTACAACGACAAACGTTTGGATATGGTTGAAATCGATAGTTTCTTATACAAACTGGAGACTGGAAAGAACACCATCGTTCGCAGCTCGATGGAGATGCACGGCGTCATCGGCGACAGGATGATGACTCGTCGCATGATGGACAACACCGTGGACACCACTGGCTCAATGGAAAGGATAGTAGACAGCTTTTGGTACAAGAGCCGCCTCGGTTTCCCCCACCGTCTTCTGCTTCCTCTGGGTCACCGTGATGGTCTCGAGCTGCAGATGTTCGTGATTGTGACCCCAGTCCGCACCGGCCTCGTCCTGCCGTCCATCGACATGGGCGTTATGAAGGATCGTCGCGCTTGCCGCTGGAGCGTCTGCTTCGACACCATGCCTCTCGGATTCCCATTCGACAGAGAGATCGACATGAGCCACTTCGTCACCAACAACATGAAATTCCACGACATACTCGTGTTCAGGAAAGACTTGGACTTGTCCAACTCCGTCAAAGACATCGACACCTCTGACATGGTGATGATGCGCGACGACCTCACCTACCTGGACCGCGACATGCTCGTCAGGTGGTCCTACAAGGACGTCATGATGATGAGCACTGACAAGATGATGCGTCTTTAAACATGTTATTCGCGGAGCTATTTATTGGATCAGAATAAAATATAAACATTATTAAATATTTTTAATAGTTTATTTTAGAATCCACCGTCATTCCATGACTTAGTTTTTTATAAAACAGAAAATGTGTAAAAAAAATATTAATATTTAATCAGCGCAGTCAATACCTTTGACTGTAATAATTGTTTATGATTTCCATTACAATTTGTTTATTGTTTTAATATAAAATCGCGTTTAAATAATTTAAATTTTTAACGCGATTCTGTTATTATGGCATCAGAAAAATGATAAAACATGCCCATGCCAATGACATCGGAATTTTTAATAAACTATGTTTCATCTCCAATGATGCAGAGCCGCGTTCAATAAATAACTCTTTCATATAATACATACATTCAATATTTAACTTGAAATTCACAACTCCGTCTGCTGTATCTCTGATCAGTCCTCAATTAATTTATCTCATATTGTGATCTAGTTCTATATTCAAGTTTTGCCATTAAATACTAAACAACGAGTTTTGAAAGGTCTTCAACGAAGATAAGTTAGTAAATTCTCTAAGGAACTGACTAACAATATTGTGGATATGTCTCCAGATACATAGAGTGCTCAAAGTTCATATACGAGTACATTAATCTAACCTCCGTCTAGACGGACAGGAGATGTCAAAAATTAAACAGTAATGAGTTATATTACAAGTTAAATACGAGACCCTTATTTAAATCAGGGTCACCAAAGTTATATGAGAACGGGAATTTTATTAAATTGGTACTTCTTTTAAATACATACCGAAGTCTTAACACTACACAAAAAATATTCAGATTTTTTGAAATCAGTAATATTAACAAAAGACAATTCAAATGTGACATTATTATGTCGAATGAACGTCCGAGCGTTCTGTTAAAGTTATGAGAGCAGTCAGACGACATATGACCCATGCTCGTAGGAATCACACGCGGCTCCGATCAGTGGCCTCCATCAGGCACCACGTGGCACCCCGGACATCAATCAGGTTCACTTCTCGGGAGCAACAGGTTTTATATACAATGACTTATATTTTCCCGTTTTGTCGTCACACGAAGCCGCTTACTAGTTTATAACCACAAGCCACATTCCATATTTAACAAATTTTAACTGCTTTCTTTTATTGATATTTTATCTTCCTTTAACTTTACTGTCTGTTAAAGAGAAAATGAAAGGAAGACTCTGAATGGAGAAGGAGAAAAGAGTAAACAAATAAAACACGTTTTAATGAAATCCCATTTAATATAATAAATACCTTTATAATTTTTCTGTCGATAGAAAAAAAACAAACAAAAGAACAAAAAGCAGTTGAAGTTAAACAAAAGAACAATACTATTGTTTATTTGGGATTTCTGCCAAACAGATTTAGTACAAGAGACTCGAAGAGAATGTTTAGATTTTGTAGTGAAAAATTAAAAAAAAAAAAACAATCAAATCGTGAGTAATAATAATGAATAGCTAAATTCTATGAAATAATAAACATGTTTAATAATGTAGACATCCAGATTTCTTTCATGTTTCTCTTGTTCAAAGAAACAAAAATAGTATTATATGAAAAACATACAAATACAAGGATGGGAAAAGTTACATAAAATAATAGCAATAGCAATCGGCATAGTATAGTGCAGGCATTAGTGTAGTGAAATCGATATGTGATCGAAAGACGAACTACCTAACTTTATAAAGCACCATGATTATCGTAAGTCCGCGTCGTCGCGAACCAGACGCAGAGTTAACAGCTAAACATAAAGTCATAAACTTTCGCAGAGCATAGTATCAACGTAGCTTATTGAATGAGAAACGATAGACGCTCTGTGAGAAGTGTGCGATGCAGACTTATAATAATAAAGGTAGGAGTTGAATAACGACACAACGCTGTGATCTCACATCGGCGAACAATGAAGACAGTCGAATATATTATATGTTAATAATATAACACACGCGTAATAAACTCCACCGACAAGTAATAAAGTAATAAGAAAAACAGATTGTTTCAGTAGCAGCGGTGACTTCCAACAGAGAAGAGAATCCTGATTTTATTGCGTTATATTACCAATGTTAAGTTTATCTTGGTGTAGTATAAGGGAAGCTTTCATGATGTCCGGAGTCACTTGATTGAAGGTCGAGTATTTGCAGATGAACCACGACCTACATTGGATCCATCGGCATTATATGGTGTTAACAGTTACGAGGCTGTGTGGCGGGTGCACTCACTCGTAATAGGCCTCGTGTGCACTCGTCTGTTTGTATAGCGATGTTTATAATCGCTTTTATAGAGCTAGCTCACCGACGGCTTCGCTCTCGAAAATTCGATATTTTAGGAGATCCGCTTACAACCAGCTAATAAATCCAGCAACAAAGAAATTAATTTTGGAGACGATAAAATAGATCAAAGAAACTAAATTTCGAACTATTGTTTGACTAAAGTGGGTAAATTCAATTAGGAATATAAATGTGGCATATGAAAAGTAAGGGGAAAACAACGGTTTTGAAGACGAGTCTTGTATTGAGTATTGGACGTGAGTAAGTTTGTAAGAAAGGACTACCTCATAGAAAATACCGAGTCTAGAATAAAATAAGGTGATCTTCAAAATTCATAAGACAATTAATTTCGTAAGTGGCGCCGTCCAGAAAACTCAACGAGACACTACAGTCTAAACAAAAAACAAAACAAGTTAAAGACAAATGAACCGTGACGTCGGGAAGAGCGTCGATGGGCGCGTGTCCTGTGTCTGTGACCTCCTTAAGTTGCCTTGTATTTTCCTTGTCATAAAACATTACCAACAACAGTCGCTGAATATCAACTGTTGCTTCATCCCACGCCCCATCTCACTCCAGCGACTCCATCTCGTAAATAGAACAGACAATATTCGCTCCAAATAATGGCTCTCTATAAAAACATTATTGTCAGCTGAGACGAAACGATCCACAGCGAGAGAGATTCTCTTTAAATAAGCGGAGATATTATACTATGACTTCAATCTGACGTTATTAACATGCTCAAGACACAGCTCAATATATTATTGATGACGTCCAGTTTGTCGGTACGTGTATTTCATTTTAATGTAAGTACATTGTAGGCCGTTTGACAATTGTTCTCTATTCCTCTCATTTGTCAGGGGTCGTTCCATTGGATTACAATTGAATCTCGTTTTTATATTCCCAATAAAAAAAAACTATTATTTTCTTTAAAAAAATATAAATAACTTTAATGTAAAGGTACAGTACATTTTTAATATAGGAAATAGAATTTTTTTCTTCAATTTTAATACAATAGAAAATATTATTTTGAAATGAAGACTCTCTTTTTTATATTATTGGGAATAATTTCTTTCTTATTAAAAAATATTATATACATAGATTTGCTAACCTGAAAACAATAAAGACTAAAAAAATATGGGGAATTTATTGGGCTTTTAAGGCTTTAAAGTTATTATTGTGGGACGGTAAAAGGCTTCTCGAGTTATCAAAGCGGGCGGCGGTTCATAAAACCCACTTAGGACTATAATAACTTTGTAAGTCTTTAACACAATGATTGAATTTAATTTTGTGTAATTAAGAATGTAAGAGAGCTGCCACAAATAAGTTTTAACTTGAGAGGTCAAAGATTCGGGCGAAGGCGACGTCGGTCTGAAATATTCGGGCACCGCTGCCTGTGGACTCTGAGGCCGCAACACACTCAGCGCTTCGGCCGCCGGTCGCCGCCGGGACAAACTTTGGCGGGGGGAATAGATTTAAGCTGCTGAATATAAATTGACCAAAAATAAGCGCGCTCTCTCTCTGGTGGTGAAATCAATAAGTAAAAGGGTTGAAGTTATAAAACAAAAATTATTAAGGGAAGAAGATTTTTTAATAAAAAATAAATGAAAGTAGTTTCTGAGTTTAAATCATGAGGTCGGAATTAAATTTAAGTTATGTTCGGTAAGCGTTATTAGTATGAATATGGTCAAGGAAACTTTTCTTTTGTACTTCTATGGAACACATTCCCTGCGTGTACCGGGTATTTGACATTTATTATATATTTGCATTGTCTTGCATCTTTTGCCCATCAATTCTATAGGACTGTGTATTAGACTCATAGTAAGTCTATGAATATGCCAGTTAAATGTCTTTCCTTTTAAAATATTTTTTGCTTGTGGAGCAGTAACGGGCAGTAAAAGCAGTAATAAATTGAAACTAATTTTGTAGTTGCTTATTTTTTTATTTTGAAGGATATAGTTCTTTTTGTCTTTTTTTGGTAAAGCATAACGTGTAACAAGATCGCGAACACCCGCGGGAGGCTGGCAGTGATACGTCAAGCTCACAGCTGGGTTTAGACGGATTAGGGTTCAGCACCTGCGCTAGGATGAGCCTGACATTGTTAAGCTTCCTATCCAACTAAGATTTATTTGTTACAAGTAATTGAAGCAGTTGCTACATTAAGTTAATCAGTGACGTGGGATATTCGTTTATGTTCCACTGTAATACCATCACGTACACTTTTCTAATTATAACGCAGGTAAAGCGTTGATTGTATAATGTAAGCTGAAAAGTCGTTTCGCATGTTTTCACAAGAATTGTCGGGGGCCGGCTTAAAGCGGTCGCGGAAAGAAAAGAAAGCCGAGGACTCCTAAGTTGAGGGTTATTGAAAAAGGTTAAGAGAAGGGTTAAGAGTTTGTGAAGTTTTGTTAATAGACGCGGTTTAACTATTTTACATTAAAAATGCTTACCGCAAGTTTGTTTTCCTGGGACAGAAACGTTTAATGTTGGAATACTAATTGTAAATAGGAATACGAAATAACAAGTAGAGTATGGAACTATCTTCTACCCTGTAACAGCTGTTTGTGTATTTGCAGGAATTTAAGTTGATTCAAATCGATCTAATACAGTAAAAAGGAAAGTACACGATGACGCACCACACGCTCCGTGTCCGTTAACCCAGCCCAGCCAGCCTGCCCAGCCTCACACCGTTATCAGCCACATATGATTTGTTTCTGACAAACACTTGTATCGTCCGCTTCTTTGTTATCATTCATTAATTTGTGATCATTTAAAAAAGTAACTTTATTAGCTTTGGGAAAGTAAATGTACATAATTTAATATATTAAAAAGATGACAGACAAGTTCGAAGTTAATCTTAACTTGCTAAGTTAAACGAACTGGTGAGTTGCATCTACCTTATTAAAACTTGCTGGTATTTAGAAACATAAAACCGTAACTTACGACGTCGCTTAAAATTTATAAGAGAGTAGAAGGATGACTGAGAGTCTTCATTCGGGTCCTTGTTTATAATAAATGTATTTTTTACCCAACAGAGCAGTATGCGCGTGAGTGAACTCGGGGCGCGGGAGATGTCTGAGGGAAGGTCAGTGCCTCACTCGAACTCGGTCCGTTTATTTTGATGATGATTCCAATGAACTCGATACATATTAATGAAGAATAACGATCTTCCGAGGAATTAAACTGGACATTATACACACTTAGATAATCTTTACCATTAAATAAGTGATACGTTGACCCTCAACCCTCAACAAGAACACATTGTACATGACACCGCAAGAATATGAGGTAATGTTACAAGAAACGCTTGTGTTCAACAAAACTGAAGTCATGAAAGTTTTCATTGATTATTATATTGTAAAAGTATAATACTGACACTTGGATGTAATGTTTTATAATATTATAGAACATTGTATTATGTATACTTTTTCTCGTTATCTCATATCGTATCATTGAACTAAGTTCACTTTTACGTGTGCCCATACGTCGAGTTACGTTTCATTCATGGCATCACATCACACATGTACCTGAAACAAAGAAAGGAACAGTAGTAAGTATTTAAATAAAGTTATTATAAATATTCATCAATACATAAAGTGATCATAACAACACAAATAAAACGAACGGTGAAAACGACGACAGCCTTAAATACGTTCAGATGTTGAAGCACAGAAGACATGAATAAGTGTTGACTGTGCGAAGACGATACAAAGAAATTAATCCGTGTACACAGACTGAGACCACACACGCGGATACGGTAGTACTGAAAGTATGCGTGTAAATTAAGTCTCTATATGATACACGTTAAAACAAGAAATTCCTTTTGACGGGCGCATTTTTAAATTTTACCGAATGACGTCACAGCCAAAGCTTTCATTATGTTGTTTTAAATATCGTAGTAATTAATTTATTATACGAACCACAAACACGCGACTTACTTGAAACATTACTTAATATTAAATTATTACGTCGAAGGAACAATATATTGTAAACGAGACAAACTGTCAAATATAAGATAGTAACTAATAAATATAAATAAGATGGAGTTATAATATAATAAAGGTGGTTCAGACGTCAGACGGAGCTCGAGTCGATTGAGGCCACGTACTACGTTAATGTATTACTTCCCTTCATTCAACTATTCCATGAATACCTGCAGTATTAAGACTAACGAGAAAATGTTACTTATAATATTTAACTTTGCTTGCTGCCTGCACATTGTTTTAATATTAATATATCTAAACCCACACAATGAACACGGCCCGGGAGCGGAGCGGGGATGAATTGGTAAACGGATTAATTATTTGATACGAGCGATACAATATTCATTTACATGTGTGTGAGTCGCTAATGGTGTTGTTGAAGATCGTTACCTGTTACCTGTAAATATACCGCTGGATAAATTTACGTATCATGAATGAAACAGCAGGTACTGGAACACTGATATGAGCAGTATAAATATTTATTATAAATCTTTTGTGGCGTCAAATTATATATATTTTCTTATATTAAATATGTTACAAATAATAAATCGTCCTAAATCTTTCACTAAACACGTAACAAGGTGCTGTTGGTGTGTAACTATCCGAGATACGGTAAACTTAATAACGAGGGAAAATGGGAGGAAGCGTGCCGGGAAATCTTCGCACGGGGTAACCGCATCCAGGGTAATTTTTAGGGCAAGCGCGGACGGCGGTCCCCAGGGTAATCTGTGAGGGTACAGAGAGATAAACGCCTTTAGACGCTATTTCCACTTTCAAATATCAGTGTTGGAGTTGGTTTGTGTTGTAAATACAACAATACATAACGTTAAATAAACGAATAACGTTAAAACGAATACAAGTTTAAAATCAATTCTCTCTGTTAATTGTTTGAGTGTTAGTTGGAAGAATGAAAATGTAGTGTCTGTCAAGTTGAACAAGCGAGGATCTCACGGTCACGGGGGGTCACTCGTAATACGTTATATAGGATTCACTTATCACTCGTCAATGTTTACAAATGTTGACTGAATATGTATAGTCACACGTAAGAGATTGCTGTTCGCGAGTGTTCGTGTTAATAATAATATTGAATATATCACGAATCTAAAAGACGGTTTGAATGTTTTAAACAAAGTAAATGAAGCTGTGTTTTAGATCATTCAGCTCATAAACTTCAGACAAAGAATACCGTAACAGTATTCACTTAGAAAGTCTCCGATGAGTAATAAAACTTTCCACTTAGACGATAACCCGGCTGTTTGTGAGTTTCAACGCGCTTCCCTTTATTTTGGTGTTAAAGTTACTTTTAATCCTTGTTTTGGGGAAAATTAAAGCTTTTGAATGTTCCCCGTCCGCTAAGAATCGCTTTCGTTAGTGTCCGTCATGTTGAAAAAACCATTTCTTTATTTTGCAAGTCGTTTTTGTACATGTCAGTTTATAAAAAAGGTTTTGTAGTGTGACCCGTGACTGTAACTCTACAGTCGTCCTCCTTTTGAAATCCCCGGGAGCCTCCATTGAGTAATGCCGTACCGAGCAGTCGGTGCCGCAATATAATCAGTTCTGGACAGAGAACATGGTCAGCCAATCCAGAGCTGTGGAGTGTACAGCTCGCTACTTTCAATATATACTTGAAGCGCTAACTGTGCATGTTTCTCAAATTTTATTGAATCAATTGCAACAAGTAACCTGCCCGAGCTTTATAAAATATATATCAGATTTTCATTTTAAAAACTCAGTGTGGTATCAAGTACCTTCAACAGATTAGGTTCAGGTGGATAGCTTCAATATATACATATATGTATGTATATCGTCATAGGTATAACAGAACACTGTGTTAACAAAATAGTAATGTTTTAGTAAAGAGCGTCAGTCGGGCCGCGGCGTGGCGTCCTCGCCTGAAGCCTCCACGTTTAGTCTAAGGACCATCTCGTTAACAACTAAACAAATATTCTAACTACATCCACGTTTTCACTTCTGTAACATCAAGCCCGCTGGAGCACTCAGGGACGGTTTCAGAACTCTGATCATCCGCACGGCGACGACGTTTGTTGCTTTATTTAGAAGTGATTCAAAATAATAATATGTAATCTGAGAGCACTCTCCATAACAACCGAATAATATATAAAAAACAGACGGATTGACAACCACTTCATGCTTTGAAGTCGGTTAAAAACAGGTGTTCACGGTTAATAGTTTAAATATTAAGTTTATTGTAAACAATCTTCGGACACAACGCGACTTCCTTCATATGAATAGAACCAGTTATTCATAGATTGGGTCATCATGTATTCAGAAACTTTCCACATCGGTAAATCATATCATTAGGAAATAACTTAGTACTGTATTATATTTAAAAATATTTATCCACAAACTAACAATGTATAATGTATATGTAAAATGAATTTTTTTCCAATAAGAATTTAATATTCTTAAAATATAGTAACTAAATGGAGTCCGCTATCAGAGACATAGGAAACCCAGAGCGATCATATGTAATGGTTATGTCATTCCCCAACACACATTATGTGTCATAAAGTGGTAGTAGTTCAATGAATCACAAAGACAGGCGAGTGCAGGAGAGCTCACAGGAACCGCTCGTAATGCGGGACTATGATCATCGTGGTATTAGTATAAATAGAGACAATTTGATTTCAAACATTGTATTGATTTATCGATATAAATGCTGTGCTGTCATCGTGACTGAGGATAAATGACTTATATAAGTGAGTCTCGTTTTAACTTAAACGTTTTATCTTCATGTTCCACTGATTGACATCATTATATTCGTGTTCTGTTCAACGACACAAAAGTAACTTTTAGTACTTAATCCCATAATTTCATAGCAGTTATGAACACACGAGTCTTTTAAAATAAACTTCAAGAAATATTTATATTTAGAAAATAACAAATTCCATTTTAGAGACACAATAAAAGGCAATTAATTAGTAGTGGACGGTATGTATTAGTTCACAGGTACGTGAGCGGCGGTCGGTGGTCGGCGGTCGGTGGTAGCTCGTTAATTACACCGCACGCCGGCGGTCATCATTAAAATGAAATGCATGTTCCTTATCATACATATCAACGTACACCGTGAAGCGATTATGATAGATACTGTTAAAATTATTACACAAAATATATTTCAAATGGTTAGCGGAGTCTCGTCCTACTCCATCTTCCTATGTTATGTTGTCTGAGTCAGGGTCTGTGTGATCCCGTCGTCTCTACATGTAACAGTCCTATACTTTTGATGGCTCGTGTTCTTCTGCGGCGTCCCTCTCTGTGACAACTGTTCCGATATAAGGTTGTGTTATGAAACTCATACTAATATCATCTACTTCTTTATTATCCATCGTGCCGAAAAATTATCTTAATAAAAGACTTCACATTTGATATTAAGAAACTTCACAATAATAATCACGATCCATACTTTGCTGACACTCGTATTAATTATTTGTGCAATTAATACTAAATACTTCATTAAGTTCAGCTGTAGTGAGACTGACGATGAGATAAAATATACAATAAATAGGAACACGATACACTTTGGCCATCTTTGAATATAACTGTGAGAGACTAAAATGAAAACATTGTTCTGTACAATGTTGCAAGACATCAGACGAGGGGAAGTTTTACAATTCATTCGCTATTTTACGATGACATCAAAAACATTGTGACGGCGTTTATTGGCGACAATAAAATAATAGATATAATGTTAATATCTAACAGGAATTACTTTCCTTTCGTTATATGATACGCTCGTATGTTGATGAGAGCGTTACCTGAAATGTGAGTGGATTTTAATTGGAGAATTCTCTTCTACCATTACTATGACAGATTATTTGTATATACTCCATGTATGTGACACGTCGTTAGCTAGTCTGCTAGAGCATCTCTGTGGCGATGCACTGGTGTGATAGTTGCATTGTGCGAATGCAATTGCATCAGTTCATTGGGCTGGATTAATTTGAACCCCACTTCCCAGCACCGTGTACCGGGAAGTGTATTTAATACTCTGTTTTTGAAAGTTTGCTAATATTTTCTTAGATTTTTGAAAAAACAGCAAATACTCTGTGTTGTGTATCTTTGCAACGACCGGATATTCAAAATATTTCTGCAAATATGATATTCAAATGAAAAAGAGTTTCTAAAAGACATTATTCAGTCGCGAGAACTCAATGTTTCAGCCGGCTTTTTGAACAGTATCGCTGGCACTGTACAAAGACAGAAACAACTTAGTAAGAACTTGTACTTGTACAACTACAGCTAGGTATTCGGGACGGTCTCGTTGTATTGTGACACACAGAGATGCCTTCAGGTCTGTGTCTGTCAAAGCTAATGACACAAAGAGCTGGCAGCGCTGCTCGATGTACGGACCGCTTTGTAATTATCTCCCTTTATAGATACATAGTTGTTCTATTTCAAAAAACAATTCTTGGTCAATGGAACAAGTGAAGTTTTTTAATCTGTTATTTATGAATAACTATGTTTTACTATAAGTCATAAGATAATTATATATTTCAAACAACAACTATAAGGAGCCAGTGTATAATAGCGCTCACGGACACAATCAAGTTCTATTTGATAATATTAATATCCGTAATCCGCGGCTGTTCGCGTTTCCCTCTGCATCATCATCCTTCTATAATAAAGTTACGTTAACGCCGGATCATTGACAATTAATCTCATAAACTTCTCTCTGTCATTTTATTCCTGTTTCATGAATTTCGGAAGCTTTAATAAATGACTTAGAACTTTTTATGTTTAAACTGCTGTTGGTGAGAGCGGTTGGTTCAGCAAGTCCGGATGAATTCGTGTTATGTATAACTCGGCCCGATTGGAATTAATTCTAATACGAAGTTCCAGTCAACGGTTTCGAGTCATTTCCATGTTTGTTTAATCGATTATTGGTTTTAATTATTATAACGTACTAACATTCCACTTGCCAGCTGAGTGTGTAAGATCCCATTGCTTCATAGCGCGTTGCTCATTGCCCGACACAGTTATATTTAGGGCGGCGACCGAATTTGTATTCATGTAACTTTGACCAAATATATATTGTGGCTCTTTATGTTAATGAGATTTAGGCAGGTTCTGAACAGCGTCACTTGCTTCCTTACGTCTCAAATTGATATCGTTTTTTAAGATATATTCTTGTTATATGAATGAGAATACTCTATACAGACCACGGCAATATATTTCAAAGCCAAGCTCTATACAAAAACAATTTCAAATTTCAATATCTATTATGTGGCGGGGGATCGCTTGAACTTCATTAAATCGATGTAAACATTATTATTCAATCTCGATGTTGCGAGTGTCAAAGACGAGCATGATAATATTTTACGTCAAATACAAAGAGATCTTTGTTGATTTCAGTTCAATTGATTTCAGTGTCAGTGAAATACTTCTGTCACATACCAAGTCAGAGTTCTCTAGCGATGTGTCTTTGTGGCATTCCATAAATGATAAATGTTATCGCTCAGCAGCGACCGCCTCGCACGAGATACATTGACATTTTATTTACATTTGATTACTTTAACTATTTTTGACTGCGAGTAATTTATAGCTTGAATTTCAAATTTTCATGTCATTTGTACGAGACTTTGGATTATGTTTTATAAAGAGTTTCCCTAAGTGACATTATTTAAGTTGTGAGAGATATTGATGTAGTCGCTGACAGTGCGCTACTTGGGTCAGGATCTCATGAGATGACTCCAGCAGTGTTCTCTTGTTCTAGTGAGACGATTTAGTATGTTCTGGGACACCTTCTATAAATTCTAATTCTTTGAATGATATATCTGGTAGATCTTCTTCCCTTCTTCTTATTGATAAGTGCCCATTAATTAACCTTTATATTACTCGATCTTCTACATTTTCTTTATTATAAAAGTTAAAAAATCTTCCTGTGGAATTGAAGAGTCGGTCGTTGTGACAACACTCTATTCGCCCATCTCTTTTATTTTATTATAACAAAGAATTTCAGACTGTCACAAATTGAGGTAAGTCTTTGTCGCTTAAACTATAAGGAAGGTTAGTTACTATGACATATATCAAATATGTTAATGTTTATGAAGGATTACATAAAACAAGACCACCCCGATTTAAAATGTTTACTTTTTCAAATTATATCATAAAAATTGAAATGATAATTACAAGTTAAATATTAAATTTGATATTGTAACAAACATGGAACCCTCAGCTAACTAACTAATAGTCGAATTCCTTTGTTTGGAACAAAGCCGTAATTACAGAGCTATCGTTGACCGCCGGCTTCACTGGACACCTCTTATAATAATGAAGCTGCAAGCTTTGTGAACAGCGGATTTAACGTTTTGAGGCAATTATTCAGTTTCGAAACAAAGGACTAAGGTCTGAATTATTAAATTTAAACATCCCACAGAGAGCACGGACAGAAAGTTTGATTTGGTAAATGTTTGTTTAAAAACGACTTACAAAACCACGATCACATTCAAGCTGTATGGAGAGGAAATACTTTAAATGTACCGCACAGACAATAATACAAAAACATTTTGTAATATAACAGAGGACATAAATTAACTTTCAATAATAAGGTACAGGTGAGCCAAGTGTCATTAAAATGTTGTAATAATACGCCTGCAGTGTTCTGTGCGTGAGTGTACGAGTCGTCGCTGGTTCATCTTCGTGGGTCGGTTTGTTTGGCTCAGGGTCTTGTGGCGGAGTGGTGGGAGGTTAATTAATTCCACGACATCAGTCACCCCCGCGATCCGGGGACTCACGTTCCCAAACGGATAGCAATTAATGTCATAAATTTGTTATTACTCTCACAAATTACGAGCCTACGTCGTGATTTAACGCTCAAACACGATTCAATCACATTCCTACATATTGGTAATTTTTATAAAATAAACTATGAAACCTAACAGATCCTGAATGCTATGGGGTTTTAAATATTTGCCTTGGGATAGGTAAGGTAAGTGAGGTAAGTTTATTTGAAGCTCACAAATTAGTCAGTACAAGTTGAAACATTGACAACAATATATCGGCAACGGTAAGGAAGATGCTGAATGTTCACATGATAGTTGGGTTCATAAATTATGTTGAAATTCATTTTCAGAACAAAACACGATGTATTCAAGAGAATCCTCACATGAAACAAGGTAATTATAATTATTTCCAAACAACCAGATTCACATGTAATTCCTTTCAGTGTTTGTTTAACTCCCCAAACGAAATATTTCTTTAAGCGGCGTGTTTTTCAAACAGGGACTGTTCAAAGTCCTTGTACCGTGTACACAGGAAGTGAGTGTGGCAATTAAATTTTGTACGGCTGACTGAATACGAGTGTGAGTGAAAGCTTACAATAAACACACCCACACGAACACACACAAAATTGTATTGTGGAATTCAAACTAAAGAAAATTAAAGATAACTTTTATAAAAATCATCTCTTCATTTAAAACACAGTCTCGTCTGTGCACAGCCCCTCGCTGCCTACAGTCACGGACGCGGAAAATGAAAAGCTGTGTCACATATATATTACTTTTAGTTACAAAATTTACAATTTATATAAAACAGACCAAAGTAAAACTGCTGTTGCAGTTTGTTATCCGCCATGATAAGAAGCCTGGCGTAGTACAATGTAAAACGATTTCCTATTTACAGAACAAATGTTAAACAAGAGGGCTCATTACAAGCAACTTTACTGAATACGACACTACGAGAGAACGCTCACTATAATAATCTATCAATCCAGTCATGAAATATGAAGAGCTCTCTGGAAACGACTCGTCAATGCGAATCATCTTTTAGTTTACAGTCATTGATGTATTCACTCCCCCGTCTATGGAATGTCGGTTCAGTAAAATGAAATCCGTCGGCACGTTAACAGTTTAGCGACGGAAAAACTTCAATAACACAAATGTAACGAAATTATCGACGAATAAAAGTTAGGGCTCCATACTGTGGATAGTATTCACTGAACCGGGGAGAGTTCACAATGAAGGGTTATTGTTGCTATTGTAAGTGACCAAGATAAAGTAAAAAAACACTATAATATAAGGCCACAAAACAAAACAAACTATTAAGTAAATTAAAAGCAATGATTTTAGTTATCATTAATAAAATATATTTTTTTTAAGTCTGTAAGTCATAAGTCGTCATCCTATAGGCTTATTTGATCTTTCACTTTCAGCACTCACATAATCTAATAATATTTATCTTATTTTTTTTTTCAAAATAAAGTTATATGAATGCTGTTTCAGGTCAAACGTTAGGAATCGCAACTATAAATCTGAAATAGTCAGTTCAGTGTTATTAGATTCCAAAGTTCATTTTATATTGTATTGAGAGTAAATTCAATATCTGAACTCAGTTCGAGTCCGGAAAAGTGTCAGGAAACATTCCCAGCCAACTATAACATACATAGTAATATGAGAAGGTTATACTTCAAGATACCGTCCGCGGGCAAACCGTCTCATAGCCAGGGGTCCTTCAAGCCGACGGGTTCCCGAGACTGGTGAGGCCACGCATCGCATACATACACATATCTCGAGCCGACGTGATGTGGGGCGGAAATATATAAAAAGGGTTTCAGAACCACTTAATACAGGGTTCTCCTCCGGCGTGTTTGACATTTAACGGATGACAGCTGAACCAGGAGCACTTAAGTATTTTGGAGGGTTTAAGAATTATGTAACAGCTATATCATGAAACAGATGTAATATAATAAACGTAAATGTTTAATGTAAATATATAGCAAAACTGCGGAAACATTAAAACTTAATGGACACCCGAATATAAATCGTTTTATATATACAAATAAAAAGCCTCTCGGAAACTTTGCCTAAAATCTTTACTTGGTATTTTATCATTTGGTATCTTCGACCAATAATGTTTTAAGTGTCGGAAACTGCTCTGAACGGTTTCTACGTGTGATTATTATTTCTTAATTTAGTTTTATTGACTCTGCCGCGAGTTATGACATATCTTGTTGTCATCTTCAAGCCACACCTCAGCTCACGATCGTATTGTCATCGCCCTGTGAATGACATATTCATGAACCTTCTGCATTTCTCTCAACGTCTGTCCTTTCTTCTTTCCTTCACATGTCTTCTGATGGCCCTGCAGCATCTGTTCCAGCGTCTGTAGTAATACATCTTCTATCTCATGTGACTTTTTTGTTTGTTGGTCTGTGTGAGTGAGACAGGGAGAGCCGCGTGTGTCTTATGATAGATTGCCAACCACACTACCAATAAGATCACACGCCGGGCTCCACCTGACTCCACATGACTGCATGCTTCTCCTCATTTGTCGTCTCTATAACTCCTTTGTCTGTTGTATGTGTTGTTAATGTGTATGATAAATTTGGAAATTTGTTTTCGCTTTCATTAATGTTTGTTTCTTAGTCAGAAAACGTTAGTTTGTTTGTGTTTGTGCTCAAAATAAATATCTCATATAATTTTCTGTATTACACATATACAACATGCTCTTTAAGATAAAATGGGATTTTGAATATCATTGCTATTGAATGTTTTAAAATAACAAACTCTAGTGATGAATTGAAAAAGAAAATATGTAATAAAAATTATTATAACTACCGGGATTCGTACTGGCAACCTCCAGAGTACCGCATTCCAGTCTCTTTATCAACTATCCATCGTGTCCTGACTCGAGGCGGCGAATAAAGCAGTCTATACGAGTATACTCGTATCTTACCGTAGTAAGGGACGACGGTGCCATATGTTATGTTATCAGATATCGGTGTTACCGCCGATATAACTTCGATATTTATATCAGACAATAACGTTTGAAGACGGGAGAGTATGAGGATGGGATCCGATTATAACGTAATATAAATCCTCCGAAATAAAACAGATTTATACGGAACAGAAATGAAATTCATTAGAAGCGAGCGGGGGAGTTGAACGTATTGTAACTTGTTATCGAGAGCCGAGGGTTCCGTGACTGTTTGA
This sequence comes from Danaus plexippus, assembly GCF_018135715.1. NCBI lineage: Eukaryota > Metazoa > Arthropoda > Insecta > Lepidoptera > Nymphalidae > Danaus > Danaus plexippus. Next base: position 172,232 of record NC_083546.1, on the reverse strand, counting down.
TATTGATTAAAATCGCGTTTATATTAATTCCTTGGAATTGATGTTTCATTACATTTATCTGGCTTTATAATGGAAACAAAACTGCTGCCTGCTTTTGAAGGTAGCTTTTAATTTCTCAAAACATCTGTAAAACCTTTATAAATAATATACCTATCTAATAGTAGTCACCTAAATTGCCTTTTCACCTCCCGGTCATTATAGATCTCCACATATATATATACATGACTGAATGTTGTCTCAACACAGTTCATTTTAACATTTTTCTCGTTCCTTTGAGAACTTTATAACGATTGTATATTTATATTTTTATATTGGATATCCACTTTATGTATCGCAAATAATTTAACCGAGACTTGGAAAAATCACTGCTGTAGGAAACAAAAGCACGCTGTGAATTATTCATAGGCCGCTATTCATTCGAGCGCCCGAGATCGAACATCGACGATGCCACATATAAGACGCGCGGTTCGGCACAATCAGAGTGAGATGAAAACTTAAAGGAAACAACGAGCTGGGCTATTAAACGCGGTGGCCTCGACTTCGCAGCTTGTCTTATAACTTTAAGGGATCTAAAGATAATTCAAAATGATTCTCCGACATTAAACTAATTAAAACCCAATTAGAACTGTGAACACAAACCGGGCGCCGGCTGTTAACGTAATGAAGCCGCCGTTTAGTTTATACAGAGATATAAACGAACACAACCCCGCTCGTTGCTCAGTCTCTACCGGAGCGTTATTGTTTATAAGAGAGCAGATTAAATAAAATAATATGAACGTACGTGACCTATAGTATATAGTAGTGAAGGACACATACATTGTTACGAGGCACGCAGCACGCCGCCGCGCCGCACGCAGTTCGTTCCCAAAACACATATTTTTAATATCAGATGCGTTTATTTCATGAAACGTGAAATTTACAGTCGAAAAAACGGAAAGGAACGTCGATGGAGAGCGTTATTTACGAGGACCGGATTACATCGACCCCCGAAATCATACAGGATACATGTAACCAGATTACTATAGAAATAAATTTAAGATAAGAAACCACAAACTGTCTGTATTAAAAAATATCAATGGTTTGTATACTCAGTTCCTTTATCAATACCTGTAGAGTGCAACAATATTAGTTTATAGTCGAGACAGTGAAACCCTTTCAGCATGAGTCTTTACAGTCTCTTTAAACAAGATTACTGGAGGAGAGCATTATCTAGGGGTAATAAAAACTGTGATGCTGGACACAGCAGCACTCCGAGACACTCCAGATAATGTGTCATAGAACATCTTAGTTTTATATAGGAGGTTGCTAAAAATAAGGGCGGGGTGTATCATGACATTATTAAGAATTTATTTCATTGTTAATTTAAAATAATTTTAACTCTATCTATTCAAGTATGTTCAGACAGACGACATTATTGCTTCTACTGGTTTATAATTAAATCTTAAAAATTTATAAGTGATAACAATAGAACATTCACCTCTTTGAATTTCTTTAGTAAAAGTTAAATGCGATCTAAAACCCTTTTGACTAAAGTTTAGAAGGAACCGTATTAACACCACGTGTACGCGGGCGCGAACTCTAATGTTATATTAACAACCGACCAAATACAAAATGTTGAACATGTCTTTTTTTTCGACTGAATTTAAATCTAGAATAGAACTAAAGTGCCTCGGCCTCGAAGTTCAGTTAGTTTAACTATAGTTTAAAGTCAACTTTAGCTTGACGGTTGACTGAACAGGGATATTGAATTATAAAGTAATACGTACATGCATAGTCGTAAGAGAGAATTGCAAAATTAAAATTTCTATAATATTGTCTAGTAACCGAGCGGCTCTCACTTTTAACTCTAATATCAAATAAGTATTTTTTTCCATTTCCGTATTATAAAACAAAAAGTTGCTGATGAAAAAAGCCAGCGTCAGATGAAAGCCTCGATGGAGGGAGGCTGTCCCGCGTCTCATAATACTTCTGTGTCAATTGATAGACTTCCTTCTCTATGTAACATCGTGTTGCTTTTCTTTGTTCCCATTAAAGGGAATCGTTTTGGTTTTACGACACGCGTTGGTTTGTTTTGAATTGGGAAATCTCTCGTGGAGTACAAATTGATGTACATAGATACGTATCTGGTATGTGTAAGCCGTTACCGCAATGACAAAGTAATGTAGCACAACTAATGACAGTAGTTTGCTATATCGTTAGCGTCTGATGACCTTTCCTACATGTCACTCGCTGACCGATCTATGAATATTAATAAATCCAATACGAAATAGACTGAAGCTAATCGTGATGTGATAGGAACGGAATCTCAGTCAAGTAATTTTGTGCCATTAAACAGAGATAAGATCCCTAACACGGCTGGACCAAACACACACCTCACCACCAAAGAGATGCAGAGCGCTGATTGTGTTCGACTTTTTATTTGAAAATTCCGGGTTTTTATAAAGCTGTTCGAGTTCGAGCACGTACGGAACCAGCAGATTAAATTGCTTTTCAGCGAAATGTGTTTCCAAACTATGATTATTTTTTGAGACATTCGTTTAGTTTTTAACGTTGAATTTTATGTACGAAAATAGATTTTTTGATGTTCCTATAATAAATATAAGCTACGACAATGGTCTGATATATTAATTGATCGGTCTTTATATTCAAAGTCAGATATAAACGACAAAGGCCAGCGGAGATCTCTCCCGGCCCACTCTCGTACCTCCATCTTCCCCATCTTCCCCAAATGCGATAAATCACTAGAGCGATCCCAACAATACATCCCGATCGACAGATCCCGGAGGCATCAATTAGCACACTCTTTATCCCTTTTCCCTGATTCACGAATTTCGGCTGTGAATTTCAAATTTCAATGTAACGTATTTTTATTACACATCAAAGCCGACAGAAAAACTTATTTGAAACAATTAATATACATACAGCCAAAGTGTTCATCATCTGCATCATATCATATAATCAGATATATTATTCTAGGTTCCTTACTGTCTGTCAACATGTGTGATCTTCTTATAAAAAGATGAGTTTACAGTAGGTTTGTAACATGTTTTATAGGCAATGGTTATATGAATGTGGGCTCGTACACATCACACACACAACACACGGCACACAGCAGGCAGCGAACCTTTTAAAAGTTGAGCTCTTGAAACTCTCTCTCCCCTACATTAATATCATCCATAAACACCTGCACTTGACACAGCCATGACTAGTTCAGTAGACGCCGCCCAGTCAGATTGCTGCAGCGAACTGCGCGCCAACTTACACCAACTTACGAGTTTTAACAGATTAACGCGAATCTGTCACGCGATATATGACAGGTGTTCTAGACTTCCTCCGCCATGCCTGGGGTGTAATGGATGCGATTGTCTGAATATAATGCGCGTTTAATAAACGTTACGATAAAATATTTCAGTATGAAGAACTCAAGACATGGATATTGGATTAGTTTCAAACTGTTTGTATTGTTTTAAAGTCTTTGTAACCGCACACAATATTGTCATAACTTTGAAAACTATTTAATAAAAATAATAAAAATAATAAGTTCAATCATATTTGGTTTAACAAAAACTAATATAAAAATAAAGCCCTTTTATTAAACGTTATTAAATGTAAAATTTCATATTAAATTGAAGCGAAATAAAGACGAAGCAATCAATTCTACTTAGTCACAATACGAACGAGAAATTACGTGTGGTTAATATAAAAAACATCTATATAAGAGCTGAAACAAAGAGAAGTGATACCGCATCGCGCCTCTCGCTCCTCAAAAACTGATAACCAGATAAAAGGGTTGCTTCAAATATTCAGAGGCGGGTCGCGGGACCATCTGCTCGCGCCGGACTCGTCAGAACTTTGAGCGCTTATCAACACATTATTATTAACACGAGCTTCGGTAATGACCTACAAGAGAGATGTTCATTTGAACAAAACTAACTATCGATTGCTCGTGGGGTCGTGCGCACATCTGAAACGGTTTTAGATCATAGATAACAATTGTTATAAATTTAATACGTTTCATAAAAGAACCAGTTGAACTGTCTTTGACATGTAAAGTAGTATGTAAGGAGGGCTCTTGAAGTGTTGGTTCAGTGGCAATGTTGTTTGATGCCAGTGTTATATTATAATGTGTTGTTTGACGTCGAGCCTCTCGTGTGGCGTCCTCTCCACACTAACACTCTCGTCACCTCCGCGATGATGACATTACCGGGGGAGGGGCGCGTGTCTCAGAATTAATATAAAACAAGCAACAAATATTATAAAATTAACATTAAGTCTTACAAAACAAATTGAAAATAAGAAGAAAAGGATTCAATTCAAACATTTCATTATAAGGATACAACTTATCAAAGAACATACATTCTTACAATACGAGTCTCGAAAAAAACATAGTTTAAAATATTAATGTAAAATGTTGATAAACAGTTGGTCCAGTATAATGACTGGTTCCTCAGAGAAATCCCTGAGGTCGCCTCAATATAAGATCTTGATGTTCCTAACGTCTTTGATAACTGTTCATTAATAAATAATTGTATTGTTCTGGTTTCTGTTCATTTCATAGAGCAAGACGGATTTAAAGGAAAGTAATTTAAGTTACAAATTAGACATTTATATTTTAAACTCGTTGCACAGTGAGCAGAATGTAAAGTATATTTTATTATAATAACGAAACAAAATGACACGCGACGTTTAAACATGCCTCGCGCCAGGAATATTTAATGTCAGGAGAGTGTTGGCTGCCAGCGACTCATGAGGCAGCTCGCGGATAGTTCCTGGTGTACTCTCTGGTGTGAAGTAGAAGACAATGTACAATAAGACAATTATATAACACGTGTTATGTATATACGAGGACTCTATGGAACCTGAAGTTGTTTTTATTAACACATCAGATGTCGCTTTGAGGAACAAACTCTTTCGCTTTGAGTAACAAACAGTGAACACAATATAACGTAAGAGGTAAAAATTCACAAGCCGCGGGATAGTTTAGAGACGAACGAGACGAAACCTCTTAGCATTCAATGGATTCACCGTGCGGGTGCCGGGTCCATTGCGTTGCAGGGAGTGGAGCTTCAACAGTGCCTGGGACTTGCGACCCAGGTGTAGGTTTAAGGGGCCCCTAACTAACGCGCGTTAAACGCTCACCTCCACTGTCCAAGCTCCTCTCCCTACCTAACCATATTTGAAAAGAACCTACTAGGGCTGCCTTCGAAGTACGTTCCAAGAACGAATTGATGTGAGTTCTGGACAGGCCCAAGTCTTTTAGCAGGTTGTAGAGAGATTTAGCCGTTATACCTCTCGCTCCCACTTCTACCGCGTATAAATCCACGACGAACCTATTTCGAGTGAGTTCGTTTGTGAGCTCGTAATATTTGTTGACCTTGATGGTATGGTCTTTGGGGATGTTGGTTTCCCAAGGAACCGTAAGCTCTATCATCACAACGCGCTTTAAGATTCGCGAATACATAAATATGTCTGGTCTGGAGGCCGACGCACAAATATCCTCGGGGATTTTGTATTGTTTTTCATACGTATCCATCATTATAGTCCAATCCGTAGCCGCTTTAAGGATGGAGTAAGGCTTAACATTTGTTTTTATAGCCCTAGTGCCCTCTCTCACAAAACCTACTGATCGCTCGTTTGTGGTTATTTCCTTTTGCGCTCTGGCTACCGAAAGACTAACCGCTTCACGTATGATTTCTAGAACCCTATCGTGACGACGCGAGTATTGACCGCTATCGAGGAGTACCTTACATCCCACTAACAAGTGCCTAGCAGTTCCAACTGCCTTCCCACAGATATAGCAAGTCTTTTCGGTACCTTTACCCCATCTCACTAAATTACTTTGGTCTGGGAGAGTCATCTGGAACGCATTGAGATAGAATTTTAGCAATGCTGGCGACCAATCATGGATTAAGGTGCGCCATTTTAGTGCTAATGGGATGCAAAAATCTCCTATGTCTAACCACTCGTTCTGCATTTCTAAACTTATTGCATGGATCTTATATTTATCATTCTCGTCTTGCCGAATAAAAGACTTCAATATATCCGTATCTTGGACCTTCCTACTTGACCCTAACCCTACTCTGTTACTTTGCGCTCCTATCATAAACTGCTTGTGGAATTGAAGCCTTGACTCTAGCTCTGGGGCATCTTTGTCTTTTGGGAGCGATGTAACGACGTCATCCTGGGATTTCCCCAGGATGTATCTCTTGGAAACTCTCAGGTGTTTGTAGAGCTCCGATGGCCTTTTTAGACTCATCCCAAAACTATTGCGATCCCTAAATAAAGCTGATGAATCAGCCGTTAGCGCGAGCCCGAGCCACAACTTCAACATCTTTATGACGCCTGCATCTAACTTTGACAGAAGGGTTTTATTGAAATCATAAACGAGGAAAGGCCAATTTAAACGTGAAGTTAGGTAATTATCGTAGATCCAAGCTTTTTTAACGTTACTGATCTGTTGGCTATCTACCTTGTTGAGATCGTTTAAAAAGCTATCTACTATACCTTCTAAAGATGGAGTACGACCTATATTATCAATCTTCCGACCGAGAAATTTAAATGGTGCATTTTCTGTAACCGTAGAAATGCATTGACCGCCTAACGATAATCCCGGATCGTATGAGGTGTATCTTGTACTCCGCCTACCGAGACACAGACAGTGACATTTACATGGTTTTGTCCTCAATCCATCGGTCCACTCACAGAATCTATCCACTTCATCTAATAGTACTTGACAGTGTTTGGGGTTACGTGTCAGTATTGCGAGATCGTCAGCGAAGGCTAAAATGGATTCCGTGTATTTATTATTAAACTTGAACCGATACCCCCATTTTTTCTCGTTGCTGGTTAATTTATCTACTAAGATGTTAATTACAATATTAAATACAATTGGAGACAAACAGCAACCTTGAAATAGTCCTACATTGTAACTAAAAGTTTTTGAATGGCCTTCTTTAGTTGTTATAGAAAACTTTAATTTTGAGTAGTACGACGCGATCATATCGGTAACTAGGGGCGGAAAGTTGTACCATCTCAGCGCGAATAGCATCAATTCGTGTTGTATCGACCCGAACGCGTTCTCTAAGTCTATCCAACAAACTGTAATTTGCCTCTCGCTTTTCCTAGCATCTTTTAAACTCTCCGACAGCAAAGTGTTGTGTTCTAGGCATCCAGAAATTCCGGGTAAAAACCCTTTCTGGTGATTTGGCCTAAAATACCTGTTGCTGAGCATGAATCGCGTCATTCTCGTTTGTAGAACTGAGAAAAAGATTTTGGATATAGTATTTGTTAAGGCTATCGGTCTAGTATCTTTCGGATCTGTGACTCGATCTTTTTTGGGAATGAGGACAAAAATTGCTTTCCCGAAGCACTCCGGGATTTGCTTCCTTGACCAGATTTTATCGTATATATATGTGAGATGTTTACGAACCGATGGACATTTTTTAAAGACTATATATGGGATACCATCGGGTCCCGGCGCAGATTTAGACGATTTTTTCTTTATCTGAATACTTATCTCATCTAGCGTTGGAGGGATGCCGTGGAAATCGAAACGAGGAATTCCAGGTTTTTGATCGTTGGGATCCGCATAGAGTCTTACACTTTTAGGCACTTCGTATGTGCTCTTAAAATGAACGTAAATTTGTTCATTGGTCAAGAGAAGCTGTCCGCGTTCTTTCTTAAAAATGGTTTTCGAATACTCAAAAGGGTTTTTATCAAAATCTACTTCCTGTTTTGCCCGGTCAAAATTTTCGCGATTTTTTGCGGTTTGCGCCGATATTCCTTGAATTAATTTTAGAATTGATCTTAACGCCCTAGCTAGTTGATGACTAAGGTGATTGTCGCCTAGGGCTTTGGCTATACGTAGATTTTTTATTAATTCCCGTTTTTTCCTCCTCATTTTTATCTTGAAAGAATTGTCTTTATTTTTGCGAGCGTAATGATTTCGAGGTGGATATTGCTCGTTAAAGTAGTCGTAAATAGTATTTTGGAAAGTTTCTACTCGCGAGTTCAAATCCTGCTTCGAGCCCGGATGCTCTAACAGGTCCGCTAAATTGTCGTCGTGAACTTTCCAAGTCGATTGTTTCATGTTTGGAATGCTAAGACGTGTCCGGATGTCAATGGACTCCTGGTAGTTTCCAGTTAATGGTTCACCATGGGATACATGAGGGTCAACTCTATCCGCAGTGAAAGTTGAAGAACTTACCGACGATTGTCGTGCTTCAACACCATTATGTGTTTTTAGATGTTTAATGTACCAGGCTCGTCTCTTGTAATTTTTCCCGCACGTAGGGCATTTCAAATCCGTATTCGCGCCGTTTTCGCCGTTTATATCGACCGGTGGACAGATCTTTCGCCCCCCCTCTCGGACTGTCCTAGAGAACCTACAATAATAAACGAACGAAACCTTCACACTTACAACATAAGTATGTTAGTATGTGTCAATTGAAACGTGGATCTCCCTAGTTCATTGGCAGGTACCTTTTTAGTGTCCCGTTTACATGAAACGAAGCCAACGTGAACACACCGATATATTTAAAATAGAAACATTAATTGAATTTAATATATGAAATCACGTTCGTAAATCGTGTAGCGAATGTGCCAAGTGAGAATTAGACGATGTAACACGAGGTCTGGAAGGCTGCCAGGGGGACGAAACTACACCGGAGTGTCACACCCGGAACCCCTTCCAACAAAGGTTCACATATATTAACAGTTCAGGTTAAAAAAAACATTTTCGGCATTTATGGCGTCTATAGGTGTACACAAAATGTGTGACCGTTGTATTGGAACCAAAGGAACATAAAGTGTGTACACACACGGAACATACACACATTACGGACGGTGGCACAAGTCTCTCCGGGCACCTGGTATACAATATATACTCACTCGTATTGTCAAGATTTGTTATCAAAAAACCAGAAGACTTGATCGGAACGAATGAACATTTCAAGTGATCTCGGAGTAGATTCAATATTTACTTTTTTTGTAGTATAAAATCTTTATTAAGAATTATTTCTAAATCGATCTCTCTAATAGCAGAGTGAACCTTGAACAGTGGCTTTGTACACAGATTCAATAGCACGGACCCCTCCGACGCAAACCCTGACGACGTATCGGTGTGATGTATGGGGAGTACAGCTCTAATGCGGGTGTTCCATATCAGTACCAGGATTAACTCCCTCGTTATTATTCGGTTGTATTTTATAGCACATATAGTGTGTCCACAGCATCACAACACAGAACATATATCATTTTGTTCTAATAATTATTATATTTCGTAGCGGCGTGCTACGACGGAGTCGTAGTAGTGGTGATACGACTACGCTTACAATTTCGACTACGAACACGCTACGATCAAGTTATCTTCACAACGTTTACGCCAGTGCTACGTTACATCTACGACAGTTGTAACAAAGGAAAATTTTTAATTTAAAATATTTAACAAACCTATTAAAAACTGTATCTTTGTTAAGTCACTTAATCCTTCTCTACTGCTATGAAGTGATTTAATGAATTAGAAAGTATTTTAATATGAGACAAGCGCCAAGCGTTACTGAGTGTCGTCGGAGAGTCCGCGATCTGTTGAGAAACAGTAAAAAAATTGTGAAGCAAACATCTGAATAGTCGGCCCACTGCAGGGCTTACTGTGTCGGCTGTGAATCACATGACGGCTGTATGTGTGTCTATGTTGTTACGTCCCAAGTCATTCAGTGACACTCTTTAAATACACTTAGACTGTGCTTTACATTTGCCATACATGAATGAACATAAATACAACTTCATATTATAAGAATGTCATCAGTGAAGTTTTCATATTCACACTAACATGCATATAGACTGATTGACTGACTGACCAGAACGAAATAGAGTTATTGAGAATTTAAAATCTCTATGATCGCTTCATTTACATCAACTTTATTTCATTCACAAAAACTGTATAATTTAATAAGAAAACTCCGTAAAAATAAATTTTATGACTTTCATAAGTCACAACGTTTTGTTTGTGCACATCTCACAACAAATATACTAGTATATTAAAATAAAAATGTTGTATATAATTTCCGGCCACCAGGCTGACGCACATCATATATTTCCGTGGCAATAAATCAATCAATAATACGAACAGCCTGTTTTAAAGTTATCTGATCGTTTTCTAGGAGTTTCAAACGACCCCTTACCGATCGCTCTTTCCCTTACAAACGTCTCGATGTCTTGAATAGTTTTTAAGACAATTATCTATTAATCATTATGTGTTAGCAGCGTGATCGGCCAATAGTAACTGGTGAGCTTCATGTTGGATTAAAACACTGACTAACTCGATGTATGATAAGGTCAGAGCGAGACTAAACATTATGTAAAATGAATTGAAAACTCTGTGATTTATCGTGAGACGTCACAGAGCGGGATGAGTGAGAGTCGTCATGAATATCTGTAATGTATAACTTTCTTTATGAGAGCGTAACGGTATCAGGTGCCGGCGCTTGGCTGCGGGCCAGGTGTTACCAGCGGCTCTGCGCCAAAACCCGTCCGCCCCTGACTCGCCTTATCTGATGCGTGATACGTTTGTCTACGGTGACATTTTATTGCCGAGCTCCGAGGCTCCTTGTGGGGTATATCTCTCTGAGATCGTGTATCATATAGTACACATAACACATACTGAACGTCACCGACCACCCACGAGGAACACTTCACACCATTCGACTGTTCAGTAGTGAACACATTATTTTCAACATGCTCTTAGTATTTATATATTGATTGGTAGTATCCTATGAGTTTTATTTGAGAGCAGTTATAAACAGTTCATTTAATTTGTTAATGTTATTGCTTCGGAGTTGTTACATATTTCACTCAACTTATCATCAAATACAAATATTTAACTAGAGTACATAAATACGATCATATAATAAAAAGTAGAAGCAGCCAACCATTCATAAAGTATTTTAAACCGTCTTTAATCTGTATGTAACGTCCGTTCATTGGAGGTCTCAGATGCTAACTTTCCTCATGACGACCGGTTCGAAGTACTTCACTCACTCTTTGTCTATATGTTGAGGACCCTTCTTCTTCTTTCTATTTTTTCCACTCCCACTTACATATTAGTGTCATGTAGAATGTCATGTAGTGTCATGTAGAATGTTGGATTAACATTCGAGTGATATCGATGAGTAATTAAAGTTGTAGCGAGATCTCTGCCGAGGGTGACGGAGGCTCACTTTTCCGCTAAGTTTGCAAATAGAAATTTTACCAAACTAATCTCTATGATACCTCAGGTCGCTGGTGAACCATAAAAATAATTAAAAGCAAAAACGATCGGTTTCTGTTAGTTTATAACTGACTTGATTACAAATTAGTTTAACTTTTTCACTTCATCTGATTACTTTTAAACCTTAGTTAGTTGTGTCTCACATTGATTGCAATTTTTTTATTAACGTTAAACTTCTGGTGCTGGACGAAGCAAAGTATTTTATATGACATAGTTTATCTTATTTAAAATAAAAAACAAACTAAAAAAAAAGAAAGTTAAATAGAAAAAAGCAATAAAAGCTACGACGTCGTAAATGCTCGCTTCATACACTTTTTGCTAAGTTGCGATTTCCTTCGAGATCTCTGAACTCCAGAGATAAGGTTGAAACAGAACGCCAGAAAACAAAGAAACTAGATCCAGAGCCAGGGAGCAGAGTTCGATGACCTCGTTATGAACGCGGAAACAATCTTATAAAAACTTACAATAGGACAATAGTCTCTTAACTACTGCGTGAACTGTACCGTTTTATACGACAATAAGAAGAACAACTCATTAGTTCGCAACTCTCGCGATCGTAACGGCTATTACCACCTTCTCCATCTATCTATCTATAGCTATCACCACCTACTGCATCTGCCCCCATCTCTCTCTCTCCCAGTAAACTGCCTCCTCGTCCTCGTGTGTCCATCGCTCTTTTCTTTGTTCCACTGACACGTGTTACACAATTAGCTATTTGGTTTATATATCTAGACTGTCTCAATATCCATGGGCCGCGATTTTTTTTACAAAATAAATCTATTCAAATGGATCGATGTAGATAAAGGCATATCTATACATGCAGCCAGTTTATAAATGTATACTACTTAAAATATTCTGAATGCTTTCAAGAAAAGAAAAGAGTGCACAAAGCAAGAGGTCTTTAATAAGGAACAATACTAGAAGACAATATAAAGAAACAATAAATACGTATGTCTGTGTGTCCCCCTAGTGTTTGGTTTTATTTTATTTTAATCAGCGGATGTTGAGTGCCTGTGTGTACGAGTTACACACAATAGACAGATATATACAGACGTACATGTTATTATTTCTATGCAGAAGTCGGCACTATTATTTTATTCTAAAGTCGCCAACCGTCCATGTGTTTGTATGCAAGTTAAGTTTTTTTGCAATAATTTAATTTGTTGTCATTAAGTATTTTACTAAAAGCGAACTAACGAACCAAATAGGTCCGATTATATCATGGACTTGTAATAGATTTTTATACAAAGGAATCTTAAGTTAGCCTATGGCTATTTATAAGGCCATTATTAATCTTGTTAGTAATTATTCTATACAATGCTATTATTTGTCTCTTGTGATTTCGATTTCTCATTAAGGGAATTCAATTTCCCAGCAACAATATACAATACAACAGTTTAACGAACTCATGAAGCAACGCGTCAAAAACAAAATACTGTGAGTAAAGTTCAAGATCACGTGTTATTTAACTATTCAGAAGAGTTACATATTGACATCATTTCTAAGACACGTCGTTAACGGTTATTTTGTAATTCAGTTTCTTTCACACTACTTATGGAATAACAAATGTATTAATTTGTTTATAATATTCGAAGTTTGTTACCTTTTCACCGGAATCAAATGAATGTCTTAACATCATCAACCGGCGTCGACTAACCCCGTAACGAAACTACCCCGTCCCTGATGAATGAAATCTCTTCTCTGTACTATATTTTATACATGTCTCACTGAACACCACCGGCGCTACTACAACTACTGAGATATTTAAAGGTGATACATATAATTAAAATTTGCTGTTTCAAGAGCATTAGTAATTTCTCTCAGTCCGAATTTATAATATGAGCGAGCGAACTAATGTCGACTTCAAAAAGTGCTCATGAATATTTATGTCAGTGTTGTACCTGTACAAGTGTGTGTGTGTGTGTTGTGATAATCTTTTGTGTGCCCTCTGTGTCATGTGTCGCGTGTTCTGTGCTCTGGTGTCGAGTGTGCTCTTTTCGGAGAAAACCATGAATATTCAGTTGCTAAATGCACAACGATACCGACGCGATGCTCTCTTACTAAATATGCGGTTTAATTTTTTAGTTAATATGCAGCCAGTTAAGTGTTTTAACTTAAGTAGAGAAGATTCGTGAGCATATAGAGTTGCATCAATCAAAAACTTCATAAACATATTCCTAAAGTAGCTTTAAAGAATAAACGAACATTTATCTTCACTTCGTCAAATAAAGTTTGGAAAAGACTTTGAAGTAATATTAATATTTGTTGATTGTTTACCAAAGATTTAAAATATTAGTCGGTTAGCGAAAGTAGCTAGCTTTTAAATAAGCAATACAAAGAGAACCCTATGACAACAAGCCTAAAGCCTAAGTTCATAGACGTGCAATGTTCAGTTCTTACAGAGAACTTTACCCGCTTACTGTATGACAGCACCACATTTGCGGACTGGGGTCTTTGTATTACCTGAAAAAATAGAAAATAGATTGTAATAAATTCACATCAGATTGAAGTATTTCATGGACAATTTTTAAAAACATAGGAAGTATATTTGATTTAATCAGAAAAAAGCTTCAACGGAATCTAAACAGTCACAATAAGGAGGTGGTTATTACAATGTAAACGTTGCAGTCGTCTCAATCTAATCAAATCATATTCAATGTTGAACTTATCTGTCCAACGTTTTATAATAATAGTTAAATAACTCTAATAACTGTAACTCAATATAACTGAGTGACACAATTTCACAACTCATGTATGAATCATTTTGCACTGAACTGAGATGTAATATTGTCACTGAACTGAGATGTAATATTGTCACTTAGTAAAAAATATAAACAGAATTGAACATATGACATGTTCCGGTGAGACAGATTTCGTGTACGCGTACAGAGCTGTCAGGGAGTGGGGACCGGGACACAATGAGGCCTGCTCATACACTCACGACTCAGCAGAAAAAGGGATGTCGATAAATGTTAACACGTCTGTAATAATGATGAAGGGGAGACGCCGCTGTCACGACTACCACAGGGATGTTGGAGCACTGTTGTGAAGACGCTCACTGGTTTTATCTATTATAATCGAAGATGAGGATATAATTTTCGTTCCATCACATACATGCTATTTAAAGTTTAGTTTAAGTAGGTTGTGAGAGGGACAAGATAACCGTGTGTAAAAATGTTTTACATGCGTGGCTGAAGGGGGAGGAATCTTCGCAGATGGATTGTGTTCGTTTTATTTTGGGTAATAGAAATATATTTTCTAATTTTCATATTTGGTGTCAAAATAAAAAATAAAAATATTCAAATGTAATTGGCCTTAAAACATTCGTTTACAGTGTAATTAGACAAGATCGGTTAAAGCCCGTGACGGACAAATGAGCGCTGCTGTAGTAGAGGGTGAGGGGTTGGGATTGGGGGTGAGGGGATGGGGGTGGGAGAGAGGAGATGGGGAGTGTAGCCAGTGGGCGAGGAGGATGGTAAAAGCTTCAATTAATCCATGACTGCAACGCGCTATTTGTTTTACAGAACACGAGTTGATAACTTGCGAAACTTACTTGGTCATGAATAATTTGAGACTGGTTGGAACACATGTAAATAGTTAATTTAATAAAACAGTTTCAAGGCGAGATATTCAAGAGTTTGTTAACTTTCCATGTGAAAACCAAACGGGAACTTCATCTTATGATGTCTTCTCTTACTGTAACTACACTATACCTACACACGTATTCAATAATTTTCGTTATAATTTAGCGAGAGGGTCGGATAAGGTCGAGGGCCGTGCAACAAAGGCATAGTCTGTTAGCTGATGAAATTGTGTCGGCTGGTCCGAGACAATTTGCTACAACCTGCGTACGACTAGTGTATTGGTACAACCCCGCCGACGCTACACGAGATGGATACACGTGCGACGGTTATGTGAACAACTGAGATACAACTATTGCTACATAAAAGAGAGAGTCATGTACTATTCATATTTTCTAGTTTTGAGAAAATATTGAATGAAATAAAAATCCGTCGGGAGTATGTAGTTTTAACAAAAAATAAAGCACGCGTAGTATATCCGAAAAATATTAGTTTCATTTAAATGAATAAAACTCTCGAAAGTCTTAGATCTCATTATGAAAAAGCTGTATTTGAATCTTATGACAAACAAACATTCATCATTATAATTACTTACATTAAACAGAACACGGAAAGTCGAGATTTTACCAACCTATTATATTTTAGTTCCGAAAGCGACGTCATATTACGAGGAAAAAATAAATGTTATATCCGAAAAAACCTGAGTTACTATAAATAATCACAATTTTCCACACAATTTCAAACGCAGACCGAAATTACCAGAACGCGAGATAAAATCAGAGGATGTCCAAATTGTAAGGAAACGCCGCAATGCGAAATACAGGTAGAAAAGAATTTAGCTTGAAAAAAATGTAAGATCAAGAGAAAAGTGACTTTGACGGAGTGAAGGAATCAAATCAGACTTTATACCTCGTTTGTGCGATGACAACAGAACAACTCACACGTGTGACGTACAACAAGATGTTAGATAAAGGACACAAGGGGTACATGATTAAAGAGACGAGCTGATGAAAGCCAGGGAAAAGTTGCAAAATGAACACGTTGAATAATATCACTTGACTGGAATGAAGTGAATCTTTTCACATGTAATAGAGAAAATCCCAAATAATCTCGGACCAAAGCCGCGTGGCTTCTGTGATGTGCGACCGCCGCGAGCCGAGCCCTCCTGTCGCCATATTTCATATCGAATTTGAGCGTGATTGTAACCGCACGCCCGAGACGGAGAGCACAGATTTGACATTGTAACAAATTATTCCTCTGTTACTGGACAAATTAGAAATAAATTTACAATTTATAAAAAAAGAAAATATCATTTTACCTTTATGCCTACATAGGTGTTGCAAGATTTGCTTCTTAATATAATATCGTCCATAGAGAACAATAGTAGGCTAGGCTCCTAAAATAAGAAGCCGCCGCTCCTCCTCTTCCCCTCCCCCTGCCAGAGGCCCGACCTCCGGTACCTGATCCTCGCACCCCATGATTACTTGGTAACGTTAAAAGGCTTTCCTACAGCGTTTAATGGTCTCAAATTGCTTTTTTAAGATTCTTGATGCATTCTCACTATCGTTTCTTTCTCGCATTGAATGAAGATTACAGTGTCTGTCTATATCGGCGTATACAAAGAAAATGTACTCAACCGTTATTATTGTTAAGGAAAACTAAATTATGTTAAACGCCTTCCGACTTCTCTGTTCCTCGCGAGTATAGTTGAACGTGACGACAGTGTCTTATTTGATTGGATCCATGAGACGCATGTAACATAGAAACTCAGGTGTGAGACAATGAAGTCGACGACACAAAGCATTGAGAGCATTCTGATGAAGTCAGTTGGCATTCATTCTGTTGGTAGCGTTTTATCTTCGCATCGGACAGTGCTTCCGGTCGACGTCTTCGCTGACTTGTGACAACTGTTAAGTTTGGAAACTTGCGAGGAGATTATGTGACATAAAAAACTTCAACAGAGCACTACACTTGAAATCAATAAGATAAGTCATGGAAAGAATATCCTATGAGGATTGAATAGCTTAAAAGGAAACTAATAGTATAATATGTAACACATGATTGACATTTCAAGTGACAAGCCTTAGATAATTCTATAAAATCAGGAAAATAACTAAATGCTGTAAAGAAACCGGATGTTGGATATGCTTTGGCGTCGAGTCAAAGAAGCGATCATCGTGCTTATTTAATTTAATATCATTTTATAGTTTCAGTGAGCGTTCCCAAATAACTGGTATCTTTGGTTAATCACACGATTTGACTTTGAACGAAACACGAAAGTTTTCTTGGACCTACACAATCTTGGAATCATATAAAATTTTCTTTCTACAAACGAGTATATTAAATATCGATAGGTACATAGGGCAGATGGTTCGATGATTGTGACATTTATTATTGGTGTCATTTAAATATAAAGATCCCTTTCCTAACCAAGTGACCAGTGAAAAGCTATTTCATGACCGCCCTCAATAAATGTTATCTATTTTATGAACACTAAACGCAAAGAAAAACTTTTAACATCCTTGGAATATAATTTCAAGTTTTCTCGTAAAAAACCGAAAGAATAATTTTTGTACAGAACATAAATATAACACTGTAAAGAAAAGGAAAGTGAAGGAATAAAATGATATTGAGAATGAATTATTCAAATGGACTTGTGAGATTTGGATGACACCAGCTGGTGAGCTGGGATGAGGTGGAGGCGAGGTGAAGTGAGGTGAGCTGAGCGGTGAGCGGTGAGCAACCGTGCGAAGACTTCCATCTCAGCATTTAATCGAATGGAACAATGCCTTCCGAGTTTCTTTTGAATAGTAAAACGTAAGTCACATCAAGCAACAGATAACATTTGTTTGGTCTCTATAGTATGTAAACAAAAATGTATAAAACTGTTGAATCATAGTTTTTAAATATTTACAAATTATAAACATCAGGTGATACTCGAGCGTGTCATAAACATCCAACTACTTGCCAGTAACAACTTGTTACATCTCGAAAATATGATTCAGGAAGTTAATGAGAAAAGATAGTTATATAGAGTAGAAAACTGCAAATCGAGAACAGAAAAAATACGTTCCAATATGAAGTAGAAATGATTCTTCAAAATATAAGAGTTCCGTACAGGTAACAAAAACGGAATAAGAGCGTGACATACAATCCCAAAACAAAGAGCAATAAATGTGAAACGACATTTTGTAAAACATTGCATCGACTGTCATCCGTGCAAAATAATTCCGCAGCGTCATAGGATAGAGAATGATGGATTGAATGTTCCATCGTGTTGTGATCTCTATATTGCGAGATGTGGGAGACCGAACATGCTAAAGCTCTATTGTGGATACAAACAATAGATAGATAGGCACAAATGTTAACATTGACTAGTAGTGGAGCGAACTATGTGTATACGGTGTAAAGGTACGATAAAACTAAAATTAACTTGCTCGACATAGACGTACCCACGTTACGATACTATTATATATATTAACGTTAAGGCACATGACAGCGATACGAGTATATTATTAAAAAAACTCGGCACGGAGTAACGATATAACATTTACAATAAGTCGTCTTCTTTTAAAGCAGGGAGCAAAAAAAAATTTTAAAAACTCATCATGATAAAACTGTTTCATTATGTGAGTGCAGCGGTGGACGCTATACGATTTTTTTAGACATTAGCAACAATCCACATCAAGACCGCGGGCGCTTAGTAAAAACCATTTAAAATACATATTTTAAGTTTGTAGGACGGCGCTACTTTTAAAAGGATTGGCTTTTAGCACATTAAAAAGTACGCGTGTATATTACGTCAGACGATGATCACCCTTTTAAGGTCATGAAAAGAGTTTTGATCACAACTCGTACAAAGAAATACAAAGAATATCTTCAAATATTACCAAGTTGTTTATCGCAAATAAATTTATTAAACAAGGGAAACCGGAAACCGATAGCAGTCATGCAAAAGACAATGCCTGTAATTCACCACAGAAACTTACGCTGTTTGTCCTAATTCAAAGATAACGATCAGGAAACTTTGATGAGAAACGACTGGAACATACAAACATTGAAGGGAGCACGACCTCACATAAAATTCAATCGAACCTTCGCTCATTGGTATTCAAAAGGAAAAAAACTGTACGAGCTGGAATAAAAATAGAAATAGACGTAAACGCTGATAGGACGCCTCCAGCTGACCTGCCGTATCCAGCATTATTAAATCAGACGTGGGATTAATGTGGCCACTGTCTCTGAATAACAATTGGATGATTTTATTGCGTGACGCTTTGCTGGAGCGTGTAGTCCCCCCTCGGGACCGACCTCGCTCGAACACAACCACGTACCGATCACAAAACTTTCTTATAACATTTATCTTCTAAATCACTCTGCGATTGGAAATATTGGAATCATTCGATAATATATTTTATAGATATTAATACATAGCAATCGTATTCTTCAAATGTCCCTAATGTATAGAAATCCTCGACTGAGTGCTTCATAAAGTTTTTTTTATTATTATTCTTCGGAAGATTTTTAAATGTAAATGTTTAAATGAAATCTAGACTTTTGTAATAAACGTTTCAAGTTCCGCGAGACGAGCCGGTCTGCTCTGAATCCTAAATAAGGTTTAAATGACAACGTACAGATGTTTCAACTCCGCGCGCGATGTACGACCCTCGTGAAATTAAACAAAATTACCAAAACGTCTCCGAACATTTCATTTGAATAAGACATTCGACCCGCCCCAAGCCTTACTTCTTACAAACTTGTAAAACGGCACAATAATATCCAATGTTATTATAACCAGGATCCCGCCAATAATGGATTATACTGTTTGCTCTAGCGAGAAGGAGAAGTATAATGTAGGATATACTGTCGAGGATACTCATTAAAAATTAGATTTTATCATAAGACGTCTAGGAAAGCTCACCAGAGACACTGAAGTAGTCAGATGAAGGTTAAAATGTGTGCATTTAAAAACTATGACGATCCGAGCGTTCATTAAAGAGTAGAAGGGTCACAGAGTAGTGAAAAGCGCAGTTCATGTTTGCGACATTTAAGGATTTTTGAAAGGTAGAAGGGAACAGAATATTCAAACATTAAATTTTCGGTTCACTGCAAACCCAATATATAACAATAATTAAGAACAGTATAATGGTAGTAATAGCGGCAGTTCACCACTACTTCAAGATAAATGTTAATATCACGCCACGTGGTCTGTGTCCCACCAGCTCCATTTGATCATCCCTGCCATCAGTCAAGCAACCAATACTAACCCAGTAATTTTAATAACGATCTGATGGATTAGTGAATTTTTCCAATCGAGGTGGAACTAAAGAGAACATTTCACTAAAAATTCCTATTTTTCAGGAAAATGTTAAGTTTTATAAATTTTCCAATTTGACAAAGTCTCATAAGGTCGCGGAGCTCGCGTAACGACTTCAAATATTCGGAAAGTTTTCTTGACATGCACCATATTCATTTGCATTCATTTGTCAGTTTTGTAAGTTCCTTAAATACGTCGCGAGACGTTTCCTGTATATTACTTTTTGTCGACTTCTTTCTTCATGTTATCTTTTAATTTCATTTTCATTTCATTCATATTTACATAATATAGAAACGACCACAGCCGACAGAGCTCCTTTATAACATATTCATTTTATTGAGACTTCACGTTCCCCCTCAGTGCTGTAGAGCATTGTATATGGTAGCTAGTTAAAGCGTAACCATGTTCGCAGACAGTTAAGAGATTCTGTCTCACTTGCACGTCTTGTGTCACATAACGTTGAGAAATTTCGCACCTTTTTTTATCAACGAAATATATTTAATGGTCACGTGAATTAAACCAGAACATTTATTACGAGTTCCTTCACTTGAGTTCTATTTTGTTTTCGTTGACACGGAAATATATAATTGTGTCCAACGACTCGTCAAAATTAATGAATATCAAATAAAATAATTAATATTAAAATTTTTATTTAATCTTAGATTTTATTAAAACTTAAAATAATCAGCTACCGTATTCCATATGAGGAATATTTTAATTCCTCTCTCAGTTAACATATATTTTTAAATTCAAAAGACTATACCGCAGAGGAACACAGCGCCAGCGGTCCTCGCACACTAAAGACATACATACATAAATGTCAGCACACACGATGAGTTTATATTTTGAATAGTTCATGCATTAGTGAACCGTGCAGAGTGAGGCTTCGCGGGTCAAAGGGTCCGCTCAACATTTACATATAGAACGGAATAAACGCTTACATCACATTTCACTTTGACGACCCACAAAACATTTTCTGAATTATACATTTTAAAATCGCTTTTCGGCGATGATGATAATACATATGTATATAAAAGTTAGTGAGACTGAAGCGCTTGGTCGTTCAATAGGTAGGAGGTGAGTTCGGTTGAGCCTTCATTAAAACTAGCCATCAAAGTATTTAAGAGGCGTCCGAACATGTTATAACGAGTCCGATGTGGCCTCAAGCAAACTCGATGCCAGTGTCAACAGGAACTTTTGGACCGTATTGATACTGGCACTGGTCACGAGCTCGCCAGAAACCGATTGCAGTCACTCAGGACATGTCTTCAAAGGAATTAACGAGCTACTGACAGCGGTCATCCGAACGAATCTAGTATATTAATATAAAGGTTCCGCAACGATAATTCAATGATGTCGAGTATTGTTTAGTATCCACCATGAGTTCCGCGCGGATCCCGGAGAGCTCTGTTCCCGTTTCCTTCGTAATCAATCACGGATGTATTAGGTGTTCAGTTGTTCAAGTTCATTATAAACTAACGTGTTTCAAATCATAATTTAACGAAATTAATGTTCCGTTAAATTAAGTTTTGCAGTTCCTCACACTCTCCGCCTCGAGTCGTTTTCATCAAAAGGCTCTATTTTAATCAAATGTTTAATTATAATTATTATCAAACGAAATTTATTTCGTCGAATGCTTTGTTCGGAAAACATCTTCGGGTACATTTTGATGAAAAACATTTTGTAGCTCGCGTCTTATATTTTAAAAACGAGGGCGGAATATAAAAGATTTATTTAAAATTCACTTTATAAAGAAATTCAATAAGAAATATGTTTCTGAATTAATTTACGGGTTACAGTGTAATATTACAACGATACATTTTAATTAAATACGTTCAAAATCTTGAAAATACAAAATATATTTTTTCTATATAAGAGGTCTCCAGTTACCAAAAATCAAGAACAATTTCTGTCTAAAATTTTATTTGAAATATTGATGTTGAAGTTGT
Organism: Danaus plexippus; assembly: GCF_018135715.1. NCBI lineage: Eukaryota > Metazoa > Arthropoda > Insecta > Lepidoptera > Nymphalidae > Danaus > Danaus plexippus. Next base: position 150,119 of record NC_083546.1, on the reverse strand, counting down.
CAATAGTGTCAAATGAATGCGAGCAGACAAACAAACGAACTAACGAAATTAGAAAGGTTGACGAAAAATATGAAATAGAAGCAGAGGCGGAAACTAAATTACTTCGACGTTTTAGAGAGAGAAAAATATTTGAAACGTTTTGAAAACTGTTTATTAGAACATCCGTACAGGGAATGGAGATACATTACAATTTAATGGTTTGTTTTACTCTTCACAGACAGTCGGCATGGAACCTGATATAAACTATACAATGAGACACTTGGACACGAGCGGGAATCACACCCGCCTTCTCGAAGACCCATCTTCGTTCCCGTAGTTGTCGTTTTGCTACTATCAATAAAATAACAATAGGAATAATACAGTTATTCATTATAATGATCAGGATCCCCTTTGAAGTATCGCGGCCGGACTGAGACTTGTAACTCCGTGCCACGTAAAAACTCAAAGGTTCACTCAGTAGATGTGAAACGTATTTCAAATTACCTTTATCCGGCGGCAGATTCATCTAAGTACTTGTACATCTCAATTTGCATAAAAGCTCAAACGCGAACAAAACTTGGCATTTAAAAACTGCTTAAAAACCCGATTGTTTATTGTCGAGAGCGGCCGCCCTCGAGCCTCAGAACAAAAGACACGCTGGCTCCACAATGTATGCAATATTTTAGGTTACCAACAACTCACTTCATATACTCACGAGAACAAACCCATCTCTTTAAATTAAACTTCATACGTCGTACAAATTCAAATCTTTAACTCTGATTGCATATTCATATCGTTAACGTTTCGATCACCTTCAGTGTTCGTATTCTCCTGTTGGTCGCTCATCTTATATCTGTTTCCCGCCAAGGATTCAATAATACATTCGAGGACGTCTCATGTTCGCGTAACAAACAACATACACGTCGAAACATTGTATTGTAGTCCTAGGGTTTGTCAGATTCGTGCCAAGTATAAACCTTAATATACACATTATTATTTGTTCTTGTTATGACAATGATAAAGTATCGTCGCAGCGATGACAGCTCAGCACCGCTACTACATATATTGAAAATAAAATTAGCAGAAGCTTCTGGAAAAGCGGATCATTAATCCGGTATATTTCGTACCCATCTGACAAATAGATCGTCGCATCGTTACCGACAGGTCAAAGGGAAACGACAGAGCCTACGATAATTCATTGTAAACGAGGGTCCAGCGACCTCCCTCCCCCCCTGGGCCACTTAAACCCCTCAGGCCCGCGGTGGTCGTTGAGTCTTGTGATATACGCTGAGTGTGGAAGGTTCTGAGTTGTGGTTTCATCCCCAGGGTGTTGAATATCGAAGAACGATTTGTTTTCAAATAGCTACAAATCGTTGTTATTATAATATGTATATCCCTTGACTGTGACATATCGTAGACGCGTAGTTCATCCGAAAAATACTAGTTTCATTTAAATGAATACTCGCGAAAATCTTAGATCTCATTATGTGACATATCGCTTTTTTTTGTTAACATTGTGTTATATTATTATAGACTGTGTCTTCGAAACCGACCAAGCTTATGACCGATTTCATTTTTACGTTTTTCTCAGAAGAATGTCATTGAAATGACAAAAATCTAAAAATTTGTGAAACGCCATAAAACACTTCAATAAATAACAAAGAAATATCAAGTTGCTTAAAAGAAAATCTAAATCGATTGTAGTGTACCTCTACGGAGACCATTGTGACGATTTTAACTCACGATTTTCAAATTGGGATCAATTTCCCAACTCAACAACTTAAGAATATTTTAAAGTAGTAGTCAAAGTCTAGTCACATACAGCTGCAGTAACGTAACACGGTCCGTTGAACCTTAACGTTTCTTACATCGTTACAAAGCCAAACTAACGGCCAGGCCGAAGTTACAGGACAAAGCTACTCCAGAAGACTTTTACTCCAGAAGAAGCAAATCAGTCAACAGTCGAACATTTCAGTCCAAATGGTGTGGAAGATTATAAGAATGTTTATTTTAATTGTAAACTTAGTATAAAAACTCTATATAGTTCACGAGCAGAACGAAACAAGGAACCAATTAACACAAAACTAATACTGCTATATGTGTTTATATTACTTTGAATGTTTTGTTTTTTGGGCTTAGTATTATCATAATTTTTTATTACTACTCTATTATCAGCCCAGTATTATTATTGCGTTTTGATTATGATTTGTAATCACACTTTGTCTTTTTTTGGTTTTCGTTACTTTTTCCTTAAGTCAGTGCTTGTAATTGTTTTACTTTATTTGTACCTCATTTTTTATCAGTTATTATTTTTAAATGTTTTACATTTGCTATTGTTTAAGATTATTATTATTATTATTATTTGTTTGAGAGTGAACAGGCAAAGAATGTTATTTTATTACATATCATGTACATGCGAATGTCGAGTTAGCCTATAAGTGGGGTGTACAATTAATACATTTAACAAATTATATTATTTAGTATTAATTAAGACTAAGATCTAAAATTGTATACAACGTTGGCTTCCTATTTAAATAAATAAATAAATTTCTGAAATCATTAAGTTCATTGAACTTAATGATTCGTTCATATTCATTTAGTCTTTCATTAACAGTGTTGAATATATTTAATAGTTTCTTAATATATATAAGAAATAAGGACACAATATTAGATCTCATCGGGAAATATTTCTGTCTATGTTTTGCGTCAATAGTCGGCGTCTTGATGTCATTCAAATGAGAGCCCGCGGCTAACGTGTCACCGCATAATTATACAAAGTCCTTTAAATCACAATGAACCACTGTTTCTAAATCTGAGCCCCGCCGTAGTGCTATCGAGGTAAAGAAACGAGGGTCACCCTAAACACGCACCGCTCGACCACCATAAGAACGGGGGCAGAGGGTCACGGTGCCAGGCGACCTTCGACACATGGTCTCTCACTGATTGATTAACCTGTTTAAAATGACATTAATGTAACTGTGGCTTTTGACCGCGTCGTGACATCAAAACACTAGGAAAACTGTTTGATTGTTAAATAAACGCGTGTATCGAGATTATCTTCGCATTAAAATAAAACTATCTAACAGTAGTCTTATGTAATAAACTTAATTAAATACAAATGACGTCAGGGTAAGGGCAGCCTTATTAATGATGTACAGATAGCAGTAAGCAAATCGAGCATCATGGCGAAGTTTCAGTAAAGTAAGTCACTCCGTGTGTTTCCTGTTTAAGATCATATCAACTTGCCAACTTGTATCAAACCTCCTACTAACATGAGCCGCACCTGTCCCTATGTTAGACATCTGACTATCTTGAAATTTTATTGTTAACATCGTCTCGTCTTGATAATTTTCGGATTGTTTTAATTGAAACGTAAACAAAATTACTTTACCCTTTATAAGTCGTATACCGTGAAAGTTCTGAATATTTAGGTGTAAATAATAAACCTGGTGGTACCACTTCGGTGTAGTCTGAGAAGAAATCCTCTCGGGAGGTCTTATAAGACGTTCTTTACATAGACACGTTTACGCTGCAGATATCACATTCGTGGTCTACAACAAGTCATACTTAGTTGATAACGAACGCTGTCTAATTAAAAGTTAACAGTGAGTCGACCGTTGTAGCGGGGGGGGGGGGAGGAAGGCAGAGAAGGGAAAGAGACAACATTTCAAATTGTTTCCATCAATTTGTAAACAAGTCGTCGGATTGTAAACATATTCGTTATTATAATCGGTTCGGGACCTGCTTGACTTTTATATAAATTTAATGCAAAATACATGATATCTCTCACTGGATGTTAAGATTTAAAAAAAACGACAATACCTTACAATAAAATATATATCAAATATCAAAACTTATTCAATAGAAATAACATTAACCGACTAGACACACCATAAACATGTAATGACAGAATAAGTATTACAATAAAAACATGGAATATAATATAAAAAATCAATATTAAATGGACAAAAATGACGTAAGAATTAGAAAGAAAATAAAAATGATATATTAATGAGTGTACTGGAATATTCTGAGGCTCTATATCACGACTGGCTCTCAGTGTACACCAGGAGGAATGAGGGGTATGGAGTATTACAGGCGGCGCCTGGATGATGACATGACATTCAGCGAGCATGTTGTGTTTGTGATATACAGATTATAATCACAAATATTCCTCATATTAGACAGCGGTCGAAGGTTAAGCTGCTCTCGTCTGGTATCAAAACCCGTGGCGTCTGCAAATTCATATCATATTGAGGGAAACATTTTAAGAAACCATTTTACTTTAATCGTAACGTTTATGCGATATGATTGTATTTAATTTTCAGAAATTATAAAAGCCGTTCACTTTCCTCCCCTTCTACTACTAGACATAACGCGCCATGCGATGGATGGGTGAATATAAAAATGTTTGAAACGACTACAAGTAAGTACATACTGTAGCTTGATATGACATTTCCGTTCAAAGCTGACTGTTGGTTCATTTAATTCATCTCAATATCTTAGACATTATTATTATAAACCAATCTATATTTTCTTTGTTAACAGACGAGAGCTCTTCGCCGTCTTAATCGTTTCGCTTCTAATGAACTGACACTTCATTATCTTTTGTCTTTGATTTCGTACATTCTAGATCAGATAAAATCGTTTATAAAAGTATCTGTACATATATAACATGCTCTGGACCATAGACCAGTAAAGAAGTCCGCAAACATTATTGAAAGATGAGATCTGTCAACGGATTTTTGTCCAGCGAGGTGATGAATAGGTGAAAAACGAACATAAGGCGAGTAAAATATTATTATTGTTTGTGTTGATTTAAGCTTTTATTTGGCAAAGAATAAAAAAAGGTACAAAAATTCGATTTTTTTTTTAACAATAATAAATAAATTATTGGGTCATGGTAATAATTGTTATTTAAAAGATAGTTATGAAACTCTTCGTTTCAAAATTTAAAACCGGTTAAAGCAAAACAATCTAAATAACATATCATAATCGGATCCCACAGCCTTCCTCATCTCGATGTGGATATACTACGTGTGCAAGCCTTTGAAACTGACACCGACGGGCGAAATAGCAGTAACAAGTTTATTGTAGAAGTCGATTGAACTCGATATCAAATATCCAAATTTGAAACAGCGCCGGTGGGCACACTAAGCCTCAGTAAAGAAAACATTTCTTTGTGATTGGCGTTCAATTTGTCAAATGATTTGTTTGAACTTGTTCCGAACATTTAATCTCAATAACGGCCTCGTTCATTCCCTAAATTATTATAAATTAATGTTTTCATTCAAAACGCAAATTAAAACTTCACTCTTGTAATTACTTCTCTTTCATATTCCTTTTTTTAATATTGATTGTAAAAGTTTAAACAAATCTTCCCGTCAGTTCCCGCCTCTCAATACGCCTCTCGGTATTACCAAAAAATCAAATAATATTCAAACAACCACATAAACGCCCGTAACGTTTGTTAGAGACGTTTTATAAGACGTCTGGGACAGGCTTATAAAAACCTACTCACAAACTGACGTAATATGCAATATGTTGTTTATTTTACGCGACTACCTTTGAAAACTACGAACTCGGGCCCAAATTGTATCTGACGGCGACAATTTTAGCAATATGTATGCTATATGCTTGTGTGATGTCATTGTCTTCGAGGTCTGTTGTTCACGGTATTTTTTCTCTGAAATCTCAACATCACAAAGTTTTTATGGGATCATATTTTAGACATTTATCTTTAAACAAATATAAAATCAGTAAACGTCGATTGCATATAGTACGAAAACAAAGACCAAGCAATTAATCAGTATTAACAATAAAAATAAATTAGATCCAGAAACCTAGAAATCATATCGAATATTCATCGAGAACATAAAATAACTAACATTATTATTAGATCAAAATTAAAATGTTACTACTTTAATAATGAAACAAAAATACGAACTTCATTAAGGTGAGTTCAAACACGTCATGTTAATTGGTTTTAATAAATTTTCTGACGTTTTCTGGACGAGGTGGTCACGGGACGGACACGACACACGTTATCTTCAAAACTGAGTTTGTTAAAGAAAATATAAAAGAAGTAAGTATTTTGCAGGTCCGCGTAAATTGAATGTTTATTCCTTCATATCAGTATAGTACCTTTAATTAAGGCGTATCGATTTTTACCAATTTAAAAAAAAAAACATTAATGTAACTAATGTTAGCCTTTGTTCAGATTGTATTATATTGAGATACATATGAATATTATAATAAATATACAAAAGTGTATAGTCTGATGTAATTAACGAAGTCGTTATACAAAGCTGTTCAACAATAGAAGTGACGCGCTCCATAGAAACTATACAATAAGTGGTGTTGCTTATAATACTCATCTCATGAATGAATAAACGATGAAGGCTAATGAAGGGGGAGGATAATGGGAAAACAATGGACCAGAAAACATCCAGCCAGCCGCCGCCAGTCGCCGGCAGCCTCCCAGCCCACCGGACGAGTCTACTGAATAATGATCTGTTCTCAGAAATGCGGTGATGAGACGTCGTTTAAGATAAATAGATCATTGAACCGAGGCTGCCATTTAAAACACATTTACTAAAATATATTTTGAAATGTAGGCTTAACCTGCCTCTCAGCTGAATCCCAACCCTCCTTCTAAGTATCTTCATTTCATTTCCCTTTAATTCTGATGTGGTCTGTTCGAATAACTTTTCTATTTAACTGCGTGAGTAACATTATCATGTTACATACATGTCTGTCGTCACTCGACACACGGACACATGACGAGAATTGCTTCTGTATTATAGTGTCCTCGTAACGTACCGCCTGTATGAACACTAAAACACGAACGTGAAAAGTTTTACAGATAAAAAGCATCGGTGTTCTATCTGACATAATATGATGATACGCAGATAAACATACCAAAGTTATTAATTATTTAAAGAGTTCCCTCTTAGTATTAAAAAAACCTTTTTAAATAGTCTAAGTTGGATCGCATTATGTCTATACATCGTAACACATCGCGATACTTCCTGTCTTCCTGAACCTGTACTCCGGTGTAATGAATACTTAATTATACTTATTAGAAACTTCCTTCGTATGAACCCCGCGAGGAGATGACAGGAGATGAGAGGAAGTAGTCCGGAATAACACGGCGAGTTGAACTGATAATAATAACCAACTAATCTGGATCATTTTAGAATTTTCTATTATTAGTATTATCTTAAATTTTTAACAATAACTTTTGAAGACCCTCTAAGTCATGTAGAAAACGTTTTATTAAACGGGCGGAGTTACCAATGAATATATTTTATGAAACTCTCGATTGGTGTCATTGTGACGGTATCTTGAGATCTTGGACACTCGTTAACAAAACGGTACTGGACAGTGTGTTAATGAAATTAAATAAGTTTGAAAGAGAAGGGAATAGAGAAGAATTAGTGTATTATTTACCACCAGTTACAACAAACTGAACGAGACAGACTTTACGTAATAAAAACACAACATTTGATATCACATAAAGATAAAAGAAACATGACTGTTATTGTATTTTATCATCGAGAGAAGAAAACGATGCAAATGTAATTAACTCCAGAACAGACACACCGCGCTCCTGGAGCGGCTCGAAATAAAACAGCTGAGAATGGAAATTAGGTTTGAATGAATTACTGTTGTTGTGGATTTTGTTGTACGAGCGGGACTCGGGAGGAGATAATCATGTTACTTCAATAGTTTATACATGGAACAGGTTTAAAAAAAAAAATATACATGGGCTGCATATACAGAGTTTTATTCGCATTCATCTAATTAAACCATCCGCTGCGGTTCACTGCTTCATTCAAAACATAATATAAACATAATGAAAAACAAAGATAATACATGTACTTTAAAACAAAACTTTCAAAAGTCTGGCATCGAGAACGCGGAGTTACGACACTGTCATTCTTTTATTCATAATTTCGTCTCGAAGATACAAACAGACATGAGCGTATTGATGTTCGCACCCAAACGCGATAACACGAGTGAATGAGACGGAATTGTACTTTAAATATTACACGAATAAAATATTCCGCACTCAATGTGGAATCAAAATACATTACAAAAATACCATACAATAACTATACTATCGTCATATTCTCACCGCCACAATAAGTTGGAAAAAAATCTACGGCATTAAACATAATAAGAGTTGTTTCAGTAGAAGTCTCCGCGGAGCTGTGCAAAGCGATCCGTGTAATGAGTCGCCTCTAACAATAAACGCGTTTCCGATACAATATTTTACCTATCGGTATAAAATACGTTTTCAAATAACTCAGATCGTGGAACAAGTGTCCACAAAACGATCAATATCATAATGAGTGTGTAGAAACATATCAAACGACTATCAATTACAGACTGAGTGAGTTGTGAGTCTTCAGAGATTATATGAAACAAATACTATCTTGTCCCAGTGTCGACACGACTCTTAGTTCTATCGTTCAGGTCGCAACAAACAAACATCCGCTCTGTGTGTTCCGATGTGCAGACTCAGTACCCGACCTCGCTCGTATGTTCTGCAGCACTCGCATTGTAACGTAACGCGCCGGGTTATATTATACAATCGTTGGCAAGTTTTTACATATATTTCACGGGCAATTTCACGGGTTATATGGAGGAGCGTATTTAAATAATCTCACCCGAATCTCGAAAGCTGTCAAGCTCCCAAAAACAAAAAACTCTCGGTTCATATAAGAAATTAGCTAAAGAAAGGTATATAGGCCGTTGACGATCCTCCTGAGGGAGAGATATCGGGAGAAGTCGCTATCAGCTCGCGCCAGCTGTGTATCCCTTTACGATAAGCCGATAGAGGCGGTTGTTTATGGAGCAGCACGCGTACCCTCTAGGCACACATACATTAACCTAACGTGCTGAGTAATAATACCTGACTAACACACCATCCCTCTACTTTTATATTAACCAACTGCTCATTCCCCTCCCGTTCAGTCGAGTATGAGACACTGGTCTCGATCGTTGTTATATATGACCGTCCATGTGGACGGATCGCTGACCGATGGATCCTCGCTTTACGATTGACAGTTTCATTGCTGCCGACGCCGGCGGAAATCCTTCCGACTATTAGAGAGCTTACAATGACCACATCATTATGTCATGTTACGTGTCGATTAACCGAATTAGATTTATTTATATAATACAAGTTTTATTTAAATATATTTGATATAGAAAACTTGTACAAACTATTTTCCTTGAATCGTGATATTATTTTATTATACGCCGGAGACTGTCAAAGATATTTCCTAGAAGCATCTGGACTCCCCGGTAGCAGTCCTTGGAGTATAAAATAACATCACTATTAAGTAAGAAACACATCTGTTGATGATGACGTCACATGTGATCGCGTAATACATAAAATCTTATTTTCTTTATATACATATATATCGTACATGTTCATCTGTATGTATGTGAGAGCCTCACAGCACTGTTCACGAGCCCGTGTCTATTATTTCGCCTCTTATTCACACCGACTGTAATTTTTGTAAAATTTTTACAATTCATCTTGAAGTGGGAATATAACGTCATGGAGCTTAGCTTATTTGAAGAAAGTGCGAGAGAATCCCCTTCATCTGATTACAGCCGGGGCGTAAGGTTTGTTATATTTATGAGACGTAAAGTTAGCTGCGACTTTTTTACAGTTTCATAAAGTAAACGAAGCTAAAAGAATATTCCGCGCCGCAAAATATATGAGCGGAGCAGCTCAGAACTTCGGAGAACTAATAACAGGAGTTTAAACAAACGTCGGCTGACTTCGGAACGGGAACTATAAAAGAGGAAATAAACTGTGACCTCTTTACGAGAAACAGTGATTTTGAATTTTCAACTTCACCTCTCAATACAGAAAACACGATTCCTCTGTACACGAACTGAATGTCTTGAACTTCTTTATAACATGTAATGCCGCCACCTTCATCGCTCCTAAAAGAAAGATTCGAAAAACTGTAAAAAAAAAGACGACGCTCACTTTATAACAATTAGTTGGACAGACAACATATTACGACATATCGATTTGTTCCTTCAAAGACTTTCCCTTTTATACGTTTAATATGAGACATATATCACTCAAGAGAGCATAAACGAGGACAAATCTACGAGTGACGTTCACGTACGATCGTGTTACAAACGTTTCGTTTAACTAATACTAACAATTTGCAAAGAAAATTTGTGAAATATTACAAGGAAAGCTGGAGGGGAGCGTGTCGGCGGCCAGGTGTGCCGAGATCATCTCAATATTTGTGAAAATGATATTACGTTTTCAACTGGCAACGCTGGCTGCTCCACGTAGAAGATAAAGATGCCGCTAATAATCAAAAGTAAAAATGTTCTTTATGTACTCTCCGCTACCGAGAACATTCTTATTAGAAATGTGTATTAGAATTTTATTATATAATTCTGTTTATAATGTAACAAACGAACTAATCTTCCTAATTTTCATGCTATTACATCTGTATTCCGAGGAACTAACGATTTCCTATTAAAAAAAATATCGGAAAAATATTTAATGCAGATAAATACATTATCTCTCGTTTAAATAAAAAATTGTGAGTATCATTGTTAAGTGAGAAGTATCCTGTGGCAACCCTCGCCAGAGTCGTCTTCTTGAACCTCGGAGGATGTGACACACACGAACATAATACTTTGGGAACTGTCTAGCAACCAAACTCACCACCACCACTTGTGACGTTATGTCCAAGCTGTCTTTGAGTATAAACGTTGAAATATTACTAAAACATTACTTGGGATTAAATAACGAAGATAATGAACGCACGAGTCGTTCAGTCGTTTATAAAGAGAATTATAGATATTTTAAATAGTATAGGGATTGTTGATTTATGTGTGATGCGAGTACAATACATGTCTGTGTAGGAGGCGCCGACTGGTGAAGGAGGCCAGGACGTTGAATAATAATAAAACCGTTTAATACAACACTTTTATATCTTAATGAAAACTTGTGCACAAACACAGGTTTAAACCAATGCCAAATGAACCTTACGAGGTTAAAGCTTTTTCGATACAGACTTACAACTCGGAGGAGTCTTTTAGAATCCCACTAATATTATATAATATGATGCAAGCGAGATAAATAAATTTTATTGATTTATTACTAATTAAGGGTTTACGAACTTGATGAATAAAAACATAAGTCTTCAGTTGTATTCTTGTAATATTTTATAAAGTTAGATCAGGAAAAGTTTTAATGAACCTGATAACAGATAATTAATGAATAAAGTTATTATTAGTCTACGAGAAATGAATAACAATTATTATTTGAAACAAATTTGTTACATGAATTATTAATGATCTTCGGCACTTGACGATGGGAACAGAGGAGACCTGGCCACACCTGACCTTTACTATGTAATTATATATAAACACCACAGTATAATTACTATAAATATGATGTCACATCCCCCCCACCACGTGCGTGTACACACATGCATATATTTTTAGTTCCCGCGTGCGGCGGACCGTGATGACGTCATCTCCGCCCCATGACCGACTGACCACATTCCCATTACCTCTATATAGTCTTTGTAACTTCGGGAGTATTATAAATTGCTTTTATATTAACGCGTTTGAATAATTTTTCACCATTCCATATTTTTTAAAGTGAATCTTTTACTCGAAGTTTTCCTTCCATCTATCACATGTCGCATTACAGCTAACCGAGGAGAAAGAGGGAAGCTAAAACTGCTCGCACTTCTAACCATGCATTTATATTTTCGCTGATTGGTGTAAGGGCTTTCATAAAAGAATTAAAAAAACATTGCGCTCGGCGTGTAACCTGCGTCTGTCAATTGAATAACAATATTTATGGAGTATTCCAATATAATGCGTAGATTGAAATTAAAAGTTCATTAAATATAATTTATATTATTCTTATTACTACACGTATTTATTAATATAGAAACTACATACATCGGTTACTCTGCAGCAACCGTGATCACAGACGAGATGCTCATCTCGTAGTGGTAATCCGAAAATATTAGTTTCGCATAAATGAATACTCGCGAAAGTCTTATTAAATTATCATATTCCAATTGGTGAGTTTGAAATCGCCATTTTTAGTCCTTGAAACGAAATTATGAAATAAATTTCTGCGACTTTGAACAAAATCACCTTTCCTCATGGTCTCATTGAAGCACAGCTTTAATTTATTTTCACATAATTAGACTCAAGTGATCAGCGGGAGTTGAATCAACATATCTAGATGTCAATCGCACAAGAACATTACTGTTTGGATCATTATCTTATAATAATGTAACTCGAATATTTTACATACAGAAAGAAGAATGATTTATAGCATAAGCTCGCGACGTTTAATAGACCTCTAAGACGTATTTATTAACGAAATCGTATTTAATTTACCTGGCATCGTTAAGTGAATTTATAAAAGTATCCCCCGCGAGACTCCCCGGCCCGGCCCGAGTCTCAATGAATCATCATCGCCGGTGAATACTAATAGAGCTTATCAATTTACCTAACGAGAGTCTCCACCCGGCGCTTCACGGGCAACTCATTCATATCCCAGTCAAATAGAATTACCTGAACCGAAAGACGACCTCGCAGTCTCTTCAAACAAACGGCCATTTAATATGTATGGTTATAAATATGTATTTATTATGTGATCTCTATTGGAAAACGCTTGTACATGACGATTAATGAACATCATTTAGGTACTCATTCGTATGCTAAAGGCGGCCTAAAAGCCGTTTATATTTTTAAAGTACATACCGGCACTTAAAAGGGACAGGCCGCCCTCTGCCCCCAGAGCACCCCAAAGTCCCCATGACCCCCCAGGACCCTCAGGACCCCACAGTCCGGGCTCGCCCTTACCTGTTACAAAGAATCACACACTCAGTACGTTTATAACCGTTTCGATAAAACACACGTTAGCAGAAAAAACTGTCGTCGGTCACGAATGATCACCGAATGGAAAACACCGCTCATAAATACAATTAATTGGGGGTTGACATAAAAATAATTAAAAGCGAAATACTTCATTTGAGATTTACAAAAAAAAGCTGAAGATGTATAATCAGCGGTTCCTATAATACTATAATATTAACTTGTAACGACTTATCAATTTTAAGCGATATACTCGTATGAAACGGCCCTAGGACAACATAACCCGAACTTTGAGGGCAGATAGTATCATATACAAAATAAGTTGATTCTCGTAAGATACAAATATTATATCTGTACTCTCAAAGACAAAGAGACGTCAATGAACGTCAAAAACAAGACAAAACTTACAATGAAGACGAGGCGACCGAGTTCACAGCACTTAGTATACGTTCTGAAATACAGTCAGAGGAGGAACGCTTTATACAAAAACATTATCGAGGCACGATAATAACGAGGGACATAACGAGAAACCTCGTCACTAACTATAATGAATTGATCGTTCCCGTGATAATGTGCCACCGATATTATTTCAAACACACAACTAGTTAAACATGTCGATAAGCTGCCGGCCGTTATTTATAATTAGCACTATTATCGATTTAATTAAAATTGATAAATATAATCACAGCCGGCCTCAAAATGTTATGTTTTATTTTATTTAAAACAATGCTTTCACTATCAAATGTGAATAAAACTCATATAATTCGCAATGAAATTTCAAACTAACATAACTGCATACTATGGATTCCCTTTCTTCAAACTTTTCATTCTCAGATGTGGATAGCTTACCGTCCACTTAGTACACACATATCACAGTTGACAGGAGGATACTTCACAACGTATATTTTGAGCCAGCCCCCAACCATCCGATGTCTCGATGTTTATATTGTTGCATTTGAATATTTATTTATGGAGACTGCAGCGTTGCAAGTTTGCGCAATGTCTCGATCAATAGACGCACTGCAATGACTATCGCGTCTTTATGCTTAGGCCGAGCTAGACGTGGATCCAAAATAATAACTCCATTCGAATGAATTTTAAAAGTAAACCAATCGTTAAGCTAAGCGGCTCACGCGGTCCCCTTAACACATACATATGATGCCTCTTCCCACATCCCGCCGACGCCGTTTTGCATATTGTTCAAACATTTTAGAGGAAAATCTCTAATCTATGTGTTTAATCTGACTTTTCAGCGGCGGAAAAGCCGGCTTATATTAATGAAATAGAATAAAAATAAAAATAGATCTATTTTGAGAGATTTGCTGGAATATTTTATATTTAAAACGAACATTTCAGTCACTCTATCCTAATCGGGTTATGGCATCGTCGGGATAAAACCACGGGACTGGCAGCTTAAATACTCATCAAATAGTTTTATGTTGAATGTAACGGAACGGTTCACAAAAAAGGAGTTTTAAAAAAATTCTAAATAACGCTAGCTACCTCTCATGTAACCAAACACCACTAGTTTAAATATACGCTAAGGATTTAAATCCATCGATCGCTTTTTGAAGACTCAAACCCAGTTAAGAGTAAAAGCTGATAAAGATTTTATTTATCTTGAATCTGTGGCCTTCGACCAACCGCCGGCCGCTGACAGATAATGCAAAGACAAACACTTACCGAGACTCCAACAATTCAGTCTGGAGTCGTCTTAGTCTAAGTAACAAGGACCATCGGAAACCTGTTTCAATGATAAATTGATAAAACGCGTTGCCGTTTCTTTAACAGAGCCGTTTATACTGCGAGTGTATGAGGCCTGGCGTTATCTGATTCAGCATTGCCCCGTTACGGTGAGAGTGTATATTGTATTAAGGGGTTCAAAGGTTACAGCTATAACAATAAAACGCAGGGTTTATTTCACTCATTTTATCTTTGTTTCTTTCATTGTCACACTTTTTTTCTTCCATTTTTGTAATTCCGGATCTAAACCGTATTTATCTAAGAAAGAAAAATATAACACAAATTGGTGAGAAACTTCTTCAGAATGGGTCAGTAATGACGTCTCCTACAAACAGGCAATGTTATAATTATTGTAAAACAACTCATTGAGAGTCCCTGACGATCTTAATATAATTATTATTTTTATTTGGTTTACATTAACAGAAACGACAGAAGTCGAAAAAAGAGGAAATAACTTTTTCCAATAATCGGATTAAGCCCACTCTATGAAAAACAATCGACAACTCGTCTCCCCTTAATAGAATAATAATGTATCCGCGACCTTCTCTGACGCGGTTCAGTTCACTGCTCACGTGTTCACGTGTCAGTATATGACACAACTCACTAAATACATTCACCAAATTCTTATCAATAATGTAAAAATGAACGAAAACTGTTTGTGTCTCTGCCAACTCTGAATTACCTCCATAGTAAATAACTTTGTGCTCTCATTTAAAAATTTGGCATCCGACTATTGTTTACAAACATTTATAACGAGCCAACACCGAAAACAATAAAAACGAGAATAGGCTTTTAGTGGAAACTACGTTAAAGTTTTTATCAATGTTCAAACGGTAGTCCTAGTGACGTTTGACTTTAAGTTTTAACCGAAGTTTACAATCATTTAACTTAAAGGTTTTGTTTGTAACACTTCTTAAACGTAGAAACATCGATATAGGAGTAGAGTTGCTGTATATTATTCAATATAGCGGCGCGATCTCGCCACTGTCGAAGAAACTTCTAGTGTGAATAGCGTCTTACGTCTCAATGTTATTGACTTTATGGATAGAACTCTACGGATATTCAATATCCGGGATTTCCCGGAACCGGAGAGACGTCGCAGACAGCCGCCATGTTCAGTTCAGTTATGTAAATACTGGGTCACAGGCATTCATACCACTCTCGGCCTCCGGAATGAAAACACAGTCGGTGTTTGATGCCTTAGTATATTTAGAAACTAAATTCGAAAAGAGAAATCTAACGACCATAACCATAGAGAAATTAATGTCACAATGCACACTGAAAGCAAGCATTGTCATTATATAAAGCGCACGGAACGAATCCCCTAATCTCCTCTGCATGAGGCATTTAAAACCGCGACAAAGTGGAACGCCGAAATTCGGGTATGAACCGCTCGTAGCTGCTCGTAGCCGGTCGTAGGCCGTTGTAGCCGGTGAACACCGGTCGTAACCGGCTGAAAGTGGTTAAGTACAGACTGAGGTAGCTCCACCGCACCGTAATCCACTTGCGACCCTCCACAGGGTCTCCACTAGGCCTCACTAATTGTTTAATATATTCACTCGTAACAATGAATGTAGCGAGAAAATTAACTTGTTAACGTTGTTAGTAAACAAAGGATAGGTTTTATGAAAATATATTTCTTATTATTAAATAAATGACTAATAATTTTAAATGTTAGTATACTCTACAACAACATATTTTCTCTGTACTGACCCATTTTAAAGCCAATATTATTTCATATGCATTAAATTTATAGTCAATTTGTGAAATAAAAAAAATGTTTCCTTTTCAATTAATTAAATTTAAATAATGCAAATAGATTTTTAATATCTGTCCATAATCTGACGGTCAGTGCGTCGCTACACATAAAAATGTATTATGGTAACTGTGGGAACACAAAGCGCGTGCGTAATTCGTCTTTGATCTTAGTATATTTGTTTGATGTCTCATATCAGCCATCAGACGAAATAAGGGATTACATCGCTCTTGAATGTGCTGGTTGTCTGTTCTGGATACACGTATCGTGTATAGACCGTACACACGAGACGCTATAACTATTTCATTTAATATATTAAACACACGGAACGCTACGACGTTTGGTCGCCCTCACTCCGACTCTGATACTTGTTACCATTGTAATTGTCCATAGTTATCTTTAGTGTCGCACAAAACAAACCGATAACTTGTAAGAACATTAACATTAAAGAACATTAACAAAAAATATACAAATTTCCAATAAAATCCCAATAGAAATTGTTATAAACACGAGCAGGATCGAACCTGCATAGTCCATTTTCCACCCCACATATTGTGAGAATTTTAATTCATTTATTAGCTCACGTTGTCTGAATGTTAACAACATAATTATGAAACCCGATAAAGAAAACCTTTAACACAACTGTGAAGTAGTCACTTTCAGTTCACCGCCCACTATATATTTCTCTTCGCTTCCTATAACAAAGTTCTGGTTGTGAAGTCAACCGCGTTTTCCCGGTGTTGTCGGATCGTGTTCTACAATAACAAAAAAAAATCAGTTCATTACTCAGTTAGAAAGGAAACGAACGTTGATGGAACAGAACAAAAAAATACACTCGCGTATTACAGAGCACTCTAGAGTTGCCGAGTTTTACTTTTATAAACTCCATCCGAAAGAAATTCAATTATTTTCCCCCAGAAGAGTTTCCATAAGCGACAGACAATTTTTTCTGTTCAGTTTTATGAGTGTTCATTACTAAAATACATTTTGTATAATGCTTCTTGCACAGGTCGCCCTCGTTTAATATTCAAGCGTCCCCGGCGCGGCGCGGCGCGGCGCTGGTGGACCGCTCGCAATGTTCCAATAACTCTCCATGCTTTAACTGATCGCCTGAATCAATGAAACGACCTCAAGCGATCCTTTACATAGTTTTATAAGACTCTATCCTTATTATTTTTATCGAAACTTCAAACGCTTTGAGGGAAATCGGTCCCGCTATGGAAGAGGCTGTTATAAATGAAGCTCTGATCAAATATCAACTGCACAGAAGTTAACATTCAAAGCAGAATCTCAAACGAGTCGACCTTTGTGGCTCGAGCACAATATTTTGTAAACAATGAGCCCGCAGAACGAGCCGTTCATTTAACTTTTTAAAAAAAACGGACTTAATATTTTAAACGGCGCGTCAATTTAAAGTCTGACATTTTCTGTAAATAGAAGCACCGCTTTGGAGGCTGCTTAATTGAAGATTAAAATTAACATTTCAAGGTCTCTAGGAAATTACTCTCGACCTTCATCTTACATTTCTTAAATATTTAATTGCTCGAATTCATCCAACGACAAGAAACTCTTATTTCTGTCCTATTTTTGAAAAGTTTAAACAATTTCTACAGTAAATTATATTATATAGAAATCATGTTTATAGGCAATTAATATGTAACAAGCACATTAGTAGACCGGCTCGTTATCTGGAGTCTGAACGCAATCTCATTAAAAATGTTGTATTAACTGGAGCAGCTGTGCGCGTCACGCTGCCCGAGCCGATCTCTTAATAACTAATATATTTTTCAATTCATAGTTTTGATGGAAGAATGTATCTTCTTATTATATTGAATATTCCCATAATTGCACAAACTTGTAACTAGATATTTAAAAGCCTTTAAAGACCTTTGCTCCACGCGACCGTAATTGGGCCGTTAATGAAAAGTAGGTCGGGCGGTGTTGTCTTTATTGAACGGTCTCGTACACTTCACACTTCAACTGTACTCTGAATGTAAGTAGTATTGATATCAGTGTCGGTATCTATAACTTAGTGTTATCAAACACATTCGCGTCGCCGTGTGAGGCTGGGGCGCGCCGGGTGATACAATAGTATAAACTTTGTATCAAAGAGAACACTCGTAACATCTGCTTCCACGGCGGAAAAGACAAAGGAAAAGCAATTTCACAGAGCTCTTGCATTTTATTCGGAACACTGACATCGATTATATCTGAACGATGCTCTCACTGAAACAGGACTTGTTAACATTCACGACACCGATGGACACACTTACTAATATATATCGAGGTATACAGGACAAGTAAATACACTCTATGATCATCCATGAAAATAAAATAATCACCAAACGAGAAAACAGTGTGTCTAGTGAAAATATTGAACAGTGAAAATAAATATTGAAGATAATATCCGGTAAAGAGATACACTTGAGGTGAGATTACAATATTACCTCCTTGACATATTGAATATTTAACTTAATGTATGGACGATGATTACTTACACGAGCTTTAGAAAAGTATTAAAATATATAGTACACACTTTCTTACTAACTAATATAAGTTTAAAAAATATATTAATGCGTCCAGCGGACAACGCCTGCACTCTTTAACAACAACAAAGAAAATTCTCCTTGTATGATAAAATAGCAAAGTCGGCGCATCGAACAATATTTTATTAATCTGGAAGCAGGAGGGGAAAATCCATTAAAGCCAGCTGCCGAGCTCCCTCACTTATCGTATTTGTGACCAATAAAATGTAAATTGAATCAACAATTAATGAATAGAAGAAACTCATACAAGAGGTTTCTTCGATATAATTAGCTTTTCTTGTGGATTTTTATGTATTTTATGTCCTCTTGTAAGCTTGTGTTTTATATACAATAGGGAAACTTTTTAAAGACGTCGAGCCTTGAAGACTTCCATGACAAATAAAACTTTTGATTGGTCCCGTTCCATCGCTCGTAATTAAAAGTAAAGTTTGGAACAACTATCATTTAAACAACGGAGTAGTTATAAGACGGTTTACCGAGCGTATAATGGACTAGTTAAGTTACTTTAATTTACATATAAAATATTAGTGTGATATAATATATCTGGTTCCGTGCCGACTTCCGCGGTAAATAAGCGGTGCCTTATCTATCCCAGATGCGATCTGAATTAGCATCAAGAAGTGGGCCAACGACTCAGTTCACGCGAACAAACACTCTGATGTTATAATACGACGTACGTAAACTATCTTTAAATATGACCCGCCGCTTACCGCGACCACTATATGGTACGTGACAGAATTGTATAGTTTCAACCGACCGGCGCTACGAAATATTTTGTGTTTGAGAACACACTTCCTATTATATTTATTGAAAAGTTTAACTAACCAAACAGCACTACTGTAAAAGCTTCGAAATAATACCGTCATAGTAATGTTCAAAATTTTGACTGTGCCCGCCGTCTTCTAACTTATTGTAAAGTTAGTTATGTTTCATATATTATTTCCTTCAGATACAAATGCTAAGTGTTTCAACTCGAGATATTTACTATATGGACCACAAAATTATAGAATAAAATGCAAGAGCGGAAAGCTGTGGCCGCGGGAACCGATAATTTTTCATAATGTCGGTCGTTTCTGTATCTGGTAGGCGGTTTAAGGACAGGAGACAAACGATCGGAGACTCGGTTCAGCTTATATTCTGTAAGCATTCCTAAAGTGATCATGAATCAGTGAGATCCACCTTTATCGGGTCTCATCTCTTTTGTAATTTTAAATTTCATCCGCTCGGGCCTACTTTCTTAAAACTTCCGACCATCTATCAAAGACTTTTTCTAATTAGGGAAGTCGAAATTCATTATTCAAGAATAAAAATGGTCGTCTACACAGCTCCTACGCTCCCCGGAAAAGTATACGACACATTACATTATTTTAACCTATAAATTAAGGTTCCTTTAAAAGCTGAAGTGAACACCACGTGCTGAGATGGTCCGTGAGGCCACGTTATTATTATATCGTTATCACCAATGGAACTTATGATTTAGTAAACAAACCTTTGTCATAATCAAATATCGATATAGAAAATCCACGTGGCAACGATGTAATCGTACACTGTCTTCCTCTCAGAAGTCAGACGGAACATTAATAAAGATTCCCCATGACCCGGAGGCGACCTGTTGATCTTGAATTAGTTAAAGGTCGTCGCCTCTCTGTTTGTCCAGAATTTTTTATCAGGTTTTGGTCATCTTTGTATTTGTTTTCATTAGTTTTCCTCGTCTCAAGTTTCGACACAATCCTACTTATAGTATGTGTACGTCTATTGTGAATAGTCGTGTCGGTTCTTGTCGCATACTCCGCTGATAGTGGTTCAGTAAAATTTCCTTGCAAAATGTATGTTCATTTTATAATTCAGTTGTAGTCCTGCGATGGATCTCATATTAAGTTTAATATCTCGTCGATTCAATGAGTGAACGGTCAGCAGTGGTGCGCCCCTCGCCGTCCACCGTGAGCCGCCAGCCAACATCTATTCAATAATATATGACCACTATACAGCTCTCATTTATACTCCGTTCGTTAAATACATTCCGACATTAACGTGAATCGTTTCATTTAGACGAAATAAATTTGAATCGTTCATCATTTTAAAACTAATCACACAAGAAGTTAAGATTTAGACGCGTTATTGTATAGAAGCGGTTTATAGATTAATATTACCCATTTAGTGTGGCCGCGGTTCTGACAACCGTGACGTGCTGCGGCAATGCATCATCAAATACGATTCCATCGCTTTAAGGTATAAGCGACATCTGTGACTAGGACACAGACACACCCAAAACTCCTGTCAATATATATTATTTAATATAAAAACCACAAGTGTATTGAGGAAACTATCGGAGAGATATTAAGTTACCATTTCAATTTGATTTCTTCGGACCAAGTAAAAAAATCTGGCGTCCCGAGCTCAGGAGAGAGGAACATTGACTCGTTATTGCGTGTGTCTGTGTGTGCGTCGGTCTCATTTGAAAGTAGGTCGGTGTGGGGGAGGGTTTTTCCTCAAACATTACATCGTAAAGGATGCAACCCGCCGGTAACAGTTAAAGTCCGTTCTAACAATTTTTCGCTTCCATTTTTCAAATTGCTACCGATTGCGTTTTAATGGCGGGGTGTTTTGCTCACAATGAAACTATTAAATCAGTAATCGTTGTGTTCATCTTAGTTGATTTCTTTGTAATATCTGATAATTGTGTCTTATGATTTATTTTATTATACCAACATTGAATAAACGAAGAACATCAAAACAGAAACTGTAGCACACATCGCGACATCTAATTTCCATATAAAAATATAAAAAGGAAAATTTTGGTAATCCATTTACGACGTGATTTCGGCTTTGATGGATTTTTTGAAGAAAACGTGACTAAAGGAGAATATAGGAAGTTTAAGTTTCGCGTGTTTACATGTATGAGGCAACAGCCGGAGAGAGGGAGGTGAGCGCTCTGAAATAAGCACTTAGAGATATGAAAGTAGCCAACACATTAAACAGATTACAGAGATCATATTACGAACACACGGAGACGATGTTGAAGACTTACAAATGGAAAGAACACTGCCTTGTTATACAAATTAACGAAACTATTAGGTACTAAGCTAATATAGGAATAATTGTATTAGGTTGTGTTACTACCAGATGTTAACAATGACAGACTTATTTTACGGTATAGCTTGACGAGTACAAAACAAGTCGCTTCTAAAATAATAATAAAATGAATGATAAGATATATTTAATATGTTAAGATCACCCCGCTCACTCTGCTCTAACAGATCCGATAGCGACTCTCATCGCAGAGTAAATTAATAACATTATTAATAAAATATTAGGAGACGTCTCGTTTTTTCAATATATAATTTTCGTATATTGAATTTTTTGTATGAAAAAATATAGCTTTACTTTTATTAAAAGCTAATATGTAAGCTAAATAATAAGTAAAATTCTATCCTATCAATTATATCTACTTTAAATAACGACCCCAGTGTTACAAGAGTTCAATAAAATAAGTTCACATGAACGTTATCATTTTGGGACCAGGACAGCACAACAGGAGTCCCAGTATCAAGGAGTACATTCATTAGGACATTTTGGTATATATATATAGTATATTTAACATATACCTAAACATTTGGTGTGTGATGTGCGGCCTTGTCGTTCGCGGACCGCGCTAATCTCCCTCGATAATAGAACACAATACGACTGAGTTCCCTCCCTCCTCCTCCCTCCGCCTGCCGTCACTCCCTCCATCCTGTTCCCAGCCACTTTTCCATAAATGGCTCCTTCATGAAATATCAAAGTGTGTGCGACGCCGACCTCGAGGATCCTCAATGAACATTAATTAAACATTCGAGTATTATTCGTTCATATTCGACGAACTCTCGGAGCACTAAATAAAATTAAACTGACAGGAGAGAGAGCGTTGAAGACGATTCCATTTACATGTTATAATATTAACGTGTGTTTATAGTACTCTCCAGTGTGATATTTTCACTCCGAGACAATTCAAATCAAATATTTATTGCACTGTTTTTCGTTGCCAGTCTTAATGCATGCTTCAAGAAGCCATTAGGACGAAAGTGCCGACACTTAATTTGCAAAACTAATATGTCGTTGAGGCCGTTCATCCTCCGCGTACCTTTTAGAATAAGGTTCAACAGAATCATGGCGTTCGCGGCAATCTGGACTCTATAGTCCATTATGAAACACCACCTCGGTGAACACACGACTGGTGTACCGCAACTAGTAGTAAAGAACTGAACCGTCTCGATGGTCGATAAATATCAATCGACGGACAATAAATCCTTACTGATAGCTTCACGTTATTTAACAAACAGCCGCAGTCGCCCGGTGGCCCCGGTGCTTTAAGAAGCAAATAAGCACTACTTACTCTACCTATATAACTAAACCTATATTGTTTAATTCTTATTTACATACTTTTAATAATACATAATACGAAATACAAATGTTGACAGACATTTTTGATCGGCCGCTGCTAACTGCTAGCACGCTATGCAGCCAGAGCGACGGTAGGCACAACTACTCGGTGCTTATTTTCCATACAAATTATCTCAAGGACGATCTCCAAATCTCGTGTTGTATGCAGAAAATGTTTGCATGTGTGTGTGCAAAACCTTTTTATCGTTTAAAATGCTCATATCGTAGTGGTAATCTGAAAATATTCGTTTCATTTAAATGAATACTTGCGAAAGATCTCATTATATCAATTTTTTAGAGTAGGAAGTTATGATGAAAATGTTTTTTTTTTTTTTTCAAACATATTCTGCTTACTCTACCCCAAATCTCTGCGCACGCCACTGTACCTCACATCAAACGAATGACTTGATTCAATAATTACAAATCGGGAGCCTTCTCTGATTTCGACGGTCGACTCGACGTATTTCAAACATATTCACTGGTCGACGACGTAACTTGGCAATATCATAAAACAGAGTGTCTCGTTTATATAGAAGCGGGAGATTATTATTGCGAAGGTTAATAAAGCTGAGAATAGAAAGCAACATAGAAGGTCCGTGGAGTGGATCGAGGAGGAGAGGCTCACGAGCGGGCAGGATGGAGGGTAGCAGTAAACGTTATCAGTGTGACTCTTATTTAAATATCTAATACAACCAGCTGCTATTTGGCGGTCAGTTTATTGTGACACTAGGGCACGACCTCGACCCGCCCACCGCCGATCACCGACCACCTATCGCCCGTGCCCGACCACCGGCCTCTGAAGGTCGTCCGAGCTCGTCCATTTATTAAACCGGTCTGATTACACTCCGCACGTTCTCTTCATATGGTTTCTGATTCACTTTTCATTACCTATACCGTTACCTAGTTCCTGTACTCCGCACACACACAAACAGACATGCAAACATAAACACATATACGCATAGATACACAATGTATGTGTTACATGAATATATGTAGGTCATCGTTAACGCCAGGTCTTTTTGGTCAACGCCAATGGAATCCCCTCAATAAATGTCTCCGAGATGAATTAACGTTATATAGTACTTAATATGTCATTAAGTTGTATCTATGTGTGTGTGTGTGTGTGTGTATGTGTGTGTATGTATCTTGAATACATCTCATAGTACTTTATTAATTTGATTGCATTGTTCCACGATCTGCCTCGTACGCCCGGCGCCGCTTAACGACAGCCGACGGAGTCAGCCTCCCGCCGGCCGTGACACTGCCTATGTTATAAGGGGTGAATTGATGACATTCATACAACACACAGACCATTAAAGAAAACGGTACAGGATGGAATGGAATGCTACGGTGACGTCACCAGCATGACGTCACCTATGACGCCACCTCGCATCAATAACAGATGAGGTAACTCACGTGTCACGCAACAACGCAACACAACAAGCGGACTGAGAGTTCAAACTGAACTTCAATAAATAACATTCCATGTGTTTATAATATTCAAGCTACATTATACTTCTATATGTAGATAGTGTTTCCAGTGTCCTCGGGGCTCGGTGTCCTCTCTGATAACGAATTTAAATGAGTTGTATTTTTAATGATAACGTAATAGTTTCGATTCCCTGATGATCCCGAGCCCGCCGCCCGCCGCCGCCCGTCCCTGCCCCGGCTGACTCACGACGGACTGATTGCGTTCAATTAAACCGTTTTATATCACGATAGTGATGATTTATTCAATTATATTCGTTAACATTATGACTTTTAGTATTGTACGTTTAACATGGCCGACCGGATAACCTACGAACGACGTTATCATATCAACTGTAATGAAGGTAGAAAAGGATTTAACACTGCAGCTTCATACGTCAGGCTCGTTCGATCAATGTTGGTGCACGAAGACAATTGGACACATCGCGTTGTAACAAAAAAGAATTATAATGGAATATACATAAACAAGGCCAGCACACACGACCGCGGAAAAAGCACTACACTGATCAATATTCACGTCTCGAGTCCTTCACACTCATTACCAAACCTTATAACATCTGTGCTGTTACTTCCTGGACACGAATCCGCTCCCAGACAGTCCATTTGCCGTCACCTTCGATGAATATGTTTGTTCTCTACGGCATCCACCAGGTCGAGTCCCCTTATAACATTTATTATTGAGATAAAACTTAAGAGCATCGCATTGTTCCTTTACGAATGGATTTATCTCATCACGATATGAATCCTCGTTGACAACTTATTTTCTGTTTGCAGTACAATTTTCCTTCTCTCTCCTCAGGATTTAATCTTTACATTATGCAACTATGTTTTCTCCCACATTACAAATAAGCAGATACAAAATTGGGACCAAGTAACGCAGTCAGAATGTATGTAGTAAAATATAAAGATGTTTCGTCTTCTACAGGGATGCTGGTTGCATTACTCAGATCAAGTAGCTAACATAAACATTCAATAAATACTTTCAACCCGTCATCTTAATATATTAGGATGTTTAAGAAGTCGACCCAATGTAACATTAAATTTTGAAGTCCGTCTCTTTCTTTGAACACAAGTTTTGATTCAGTGGGTACATTGTACATACCGAATCGAAGACTAAGGTAGTTTGTTTCTAGCCCTAAACAGAGCCTAAACGTGATATGTCCGTCTGTTGAGATGGGAAAGTAACAAGCTTGAACAAATATCACACGTTCGGATCTGCTGCTCCTTGAAACGACAAAAAAAATCTAATAACCTGATAAACGGCGTCTGAAGGTGAGACAGTTCACACACCGCCTCTTTCACATAACTTGACGCTCACAATCACACGCCATGCAAGATCCCGTCGACTCAGAAAAATGAAATTGTGCAAGAACAGTGTCGCGTGACACGAGGTGAGGAAGGCATCCACAAATGTAATTGGTAGTTAACAATAACTCCGTTAAAAAATAACAGAGTCCATGTGCGTATAAACGGACTGAGATAGCCTCGGATCCATCCGTTTTCCGTCATATTTAATTAGAAAATATATTAAAATCGTGGCATTTATTTGTTCACATACTCTTAAACAGTTTTTTACTTTGTCCTCGGCACACTAATTATATAATTCACTATAGTCCTGGTCGTTCCTCGTCGGTTCCGTAACTCGGGTCAAACGGCGGTGTTATACGAACAGATAAGTTTTGTTTTTGTTTCAAAACTTATAATAAAAGTTAAAACAAGTGTTGTCAAAAAACCTTGTCCATAATATTTATATCTCTTATGAGGCCTTTGATCTGATATTTATTATTTTCTCATTTCTATTATCACTATAATTTACTTATTAGGTTTTTATCTTTGTCAATTAACTTCAACGGACAGTTTTTTGTTTTTTTTGTCACGAATATATTCGGTCGCGAACTCAAAATATATTTGATCATATTGTTCACGAGATATTTCTTTATGGGCCTGTTAATTGACACGCAAATATTCCCCTCCTTTTGACAGTTCCTAACTCATAACGTTGCATTTTTTGAAATGATTTTAATTTCATTAAAATAATTGGACGTCGCGAGATTTGACGAGTTCAAGGAAATTATTCGGATGAAATCGACCCTTGACCTCCACGGCGTCGCATCGAATGGCATTCATATTAGATTTTGTAACGAAATAATTATTTAGTGCCATTAATTCATTTATCACGATAAAGAAATTATGTAACAAAAAAGTCATTTAAATTGCTTATTTATTCCACATGGAAAACTCTGTCCAAATCTATTTTTGGACTGAAGATCTTGTACGCTCAAATCACAGTATCATGATCGTGAATAAAATTGAATGCCATCCAGATGATGAGACAATGTCCAACTTCGAGGGAAGCAGTGCGGCGCTTGGAACACACCACAAACTAAGACTTCGGAACTGATTCTTAGATTGCTATTAATAAAGAATCCGCCAGCGCAGAGTGAAAGTTAAAGCATCCGTCTCGATGTAGACAACTGTCTAGTTGTATTCATGTTGATAGCAGTTTTATGATTGACACATACTTTACCTACTAAGCTGTTCCGACTGGACCTCCCTCGATAAGGTGATCTCCAGGAACTAACTTTTACTAAGCTCTAGGAATATCGTTTTGCATTTACTCGTTAGATTTATTTATTTCTAAGATATGATATAGATTTCCGATTTTTTTTTGATGGTCGTTTTAGTGGTTATACCGGCACATACCTCCAACATTTTGATATTATATATAAAATATAATAATCTATATGAAACGTTAATGGCCTCGATAAAGACCAGGTTATGTAATTATCATAAATTATTTCGACTACGATTACAGTTGTACTAAATTGTTCAGTTATCATTAAATATAAATTTAGTTCCAATAGATTATATAATTTAGGTGATGAACAACACACAGGAGTCTCTGCAATCTGTTACCTGACTCGCCATTAACGATCAATCTAATCTATACATTAACATTCTACCGTCTACGGTCGGTGTAACCACATGCCACAGCCGTTAGCTGTTCCCTTAAATGTAGACATTAATGTCGAGTCTGTGAAAAATGTCCGAAACTATATTAAGATCCAGTTCGTCTGTATGTATGTTGTCTAATACTGTTATACGAGTAAGATGACGACGTCACGCAGCCTGGAGACGACTCCGGAGCTGGACATGTCATCAGTCATCATGAACGCGAGCTATTAACCGAACGATTTCTTTCCCTACTCCTAGTGCCAGCGACTCCTAGCTAAGTGCAATCTTTGTTACATTCAAAATATTGATAAAAGTATGCAAATTTGTTGCAAGCCTCCTGGGAAATTATGTTGCAGGGAGAGATAAATGAAAATGTCGAAATACAACAGTTGTTCTAGTGCAAGTCATTACTCAAGTTGTCTTTATGCAGTGTGGTGACGACGTGTTCGAAAGGTTTTTAAAATTACAAAAATGTATTAAAACTACAAAAATTCAACTATGAGAGTTGGATGAAATCGTTGGCATCTTAGGTATCAATCGGAGTTAGATATTAGTTTTCCCGACAGATTCGTAGAAAATTAGCTAAAGATGTACCTGAGACTTACTCGGTTTAATAATAAGTCTTATAACATTATGTGGAGCAAATTTATTTCACAGCCTCAAGCTACGACTAGAACGCAAATACATTTACACGAATTATTATATATTTTGGGTTTTTTAACTTCCAAGAACCTTCATGAATGTATAGAATAGGCTCTCCAGAAAACTGATAAGAATACAGTTTTATTAAGTAACATTTTAAATGTAAAAAAATCTAACTATACGTTTATAAAAACTGTTACTTAATTTAATACATTAAAATTACTCCGACTAATTAATTAAAAAAATGTTTACTTAATTAGATTAAAACTTTCAAAGCGAGAGTTCCACTGCTTTCTTTTGCATTTCAAAATCGCTTCGGATATATAATTAAGGAAGTGAATATCTGAAGGATCTGAAAGGTTCTCTGACAGATAAGAGGATCAGATATCCGAAGGGAATTAATGAGTTCTAATGGAAATGAGAGACGTAAACGAACGGACGCTGTCATTGACTGATTTAGACAAAAAATATAGTAATAATGTATATTTATAAGGAATTTGCTGAAGTTCATCTGAAAGATCATCCGCAACGGGTCCCCGTGACCACATCCACATTGCCGGTGTTTCTTCAGCTCGTGTCTCCTACCTTGACCCAGTTCGTTTCGTATCGCTTGCTCTGAACAACAGTTTAATGTAGTTTTTAATCACGCTTCTTTTATAATAAAACTATGCGTTTCATAGCAACCTGCTTCACGTTGTACTAATGAACTTATGTACAGATACTTCAACTCTGAATTTGTATTTGATATATTATTATTTAAACATCCCCGCACGTGTAGTTTCGCAGTTTTTTCCGTGTCGTCTCCTGCACGGAGCCCTCGTTGAAGTAACTCCACGCATCGTAGTGCAGTATTTATCAATCCGTTATCAGTTCAATATGAACGCAACTCGACCACCTACAGGGCCTCGTGTAGTGTAAGGTATACCGCCAGCCAGCAGACGACTGACCTACACACACACACACACATGCACACATTCTACTCAACAATAACCAATTACCGATCGGCTATTGAAGATGATACCGCTAAAGGATTACACGGCCAAGGACAGTGACGTCACACTCATATCCGACTACGGAGATAATATGTCATTTTATCGCTTCCGTAACTCATATATCACGACTAAACCCGCCCGGTTGAATACATAAATAGTATTAGAAACTGTTATCAATAGTAATGTTTTGATCTGTGGCCATGTCGACTGCGACTGTCGTGTCAACGAGCCGTAGTATACAAAACATGAAGCACGCGATCGGCGACACAGCTCCCCACCACACACCACACACACCAGTCATCGCCTCGAATATAGCACCAGTAGCCAGTACCGAGAGCACCACCGACCACCGACCACCGACCACCGACCACCGACCACCGACCACCGGACCACCGTTCACCGTCCAGCAGAACCCACTCACCTTTTTAATCTGGAAGTGATCCGGTCGCAGCGTCTCCTGGATCTCCTGCTCCGTGCCTCGCGGCGTCGGCTGCACCGAGCTGCGGAAGCCGTCCAACACGCCCTTGAAAGTGAACTTCTTCATCGCGAATGTTGTGTCGCGCGGTTCCTTTGTCCGGCCGCGGCTACATCACAGCCGTCCGCTCCGGACAGCGAGCCGGTTTTGGCAGCGGCAGTCGGAGGGAGGTCGCTCGCTCCCGCGCCGCGAGTCCACTACTGCGCAGGGCCGCCCGGGCCGCCGCCGACGCCGACTCGCGCCCACCGCCACGACGATCGACGAAAACTAGGCGAGGCACCGCCTCCGGAATGTACGGCAATGCGGTCTGCTGGCGGATCGATACCGGGGAGCGGCACACGAGCGCACTCCAACCACACAACCTAAAGGCTAGCACACGACACACGGCCCGCCGCGGACTGGCAACTGGCGAGCGGAGAGAGCGGGCGATCGATCACACCGCACGTGCTAGGGAAAGAGATGAACGCATATTGCGCATGCAGCCTCTAGCCTTGTTCACTACGATTTACAAATTACAGCTGATAGCACTGATACCGCCACCGCCAGGTGCCGCTCGCCACGAAAACAATGTGGTCGCTAACACAACTGTCACGCGAACGTCAATCATTGACAGATAATAAGAAGTATCGAACACTCCTGACGGCTGATTAGTGGCTACATCGTTCATGTAATAATAGATACCTAAAAAAAAACATTTTGCCTTCTGAATATAAACAAATTATACATAATGCCGTACAAAGTAGCAGTGAGAAGTTTTAAAACTTTGAGTTATATTGGAAGTTATAAAAAAATGAGAGATCGACCATTAGCGTAAGTACAGATTTAATTAAAACCGGTAAAAGTTTACGTAAACACGAATTAAATCCTGTTCACCAAGTACCAAGGTTTATACAATCTTCTAGTATAGTTACCAATTAAAGTAACATAGAATGTGGCCGAACATGAAAGTATCAGAAGTCATTGATATTTATCATATTAAAGATAAACTTGAAAACAAAAATGTCTACCACAAATGTTTATGATAATATTTCGTGAGGTGTGGCAAATCAATAAATAAATAAAATATATTAATGCCAAAAATCTGGTAACAAGAAAAGTTACCCTTATAGTATTTAATTTAGTGGAACAAATTCCTTTAAAAAACATTGCACAACATTTTCAGAAAATATCATGACTTTCTGTATACAGTGATAAAAAATAAGTTTAATGTAGTTATTTCCTTATAGTATAATTAAAAAATCTTAAAGGGTAAAATTGATTATGATCAAACAGTTTACATACATTTTTTTATGGACACCATCCTGTTGTACTGCATTTAATGTTGACCTATTTTAATAGCCTCTCTTAATTTTCATAAATGATCTCTACAATTTCAGTTTCTACTGTGCAGCAATACTTGGTGCTGGGTATGCAGCATACAGCCAACATAAACAAAACAAAGCGGAGATGAAAGAAATAATACAACTCAAAAATTATATGGCTGAACCCATAACACCGATTAGTGAGTTAGAGAAGAACCAAGATGATATGAAGACACAGATGGAATTGCTTATCATGAGAATACAAGCAGAGTTCTGCAGAGCCTTGGAGAAAGAAGAGGATGAGGTAATATGTAATCAAGTAGCTAAAAACTTGCAGGCACATCCCACACACAAAAAAAACATGTAATATTATATATCGAGAAAAGTTTTATAAAAAAATACTTCATAATATTAAAGTTAATTAAGTTAAGCTTCCATGAAACATATTCTATCTTTGTAGGCTTGGGAAGATGAGAAAACCACCGATGACTTTGATTTTGACAACGATGTATTCTTACCCTCTCCGGTATGATTACTGCCACATATTTTGTAAACTTTGCATTATTTGAAAACATCATTGAACATAACAGCGTCATGAACTGTATCTTCAAATTGCCTGCCGGATAATAAGAAATCCTCATAAATCTTTTCCACAACATATCAATCAATGATACCTGCCTTGAGGATGTTATGTGTGCGACTGTAATCATCTTTACTCTGTTATTAATTTTTAATTTTGAAATTCTTCCAAATTGACCATTTCCCCCAGATGATCTTTGGTCGGAGTGATTGAATCTTAAGTCTCCATGATCATAACTGTTGCTATAAAGTAGCCAGCCTTCTAAAAAGGCGAATGTTTTTGAGCCACTATATTTTTATATATGTGTGTAATTCTAATTTACCGAGCTCTTTCTTTTCACCTTTTCGTACAATTTCGTTATCCGACTCTTTTATAAACTCGGCCCGGACAAGTCGTTTATTGCTGTCATTATTTAAACATTAAGGTGCAAGCCCGCTAGAAGGATTGAATGCCAAGCAGCAATCAGTTTTAAAGGGGAAGGTTTTTTGTGATTTTGATGACGAAATAAATTCTGAACTATCAAGTCATCCGTGACTTTGTCCGCGTTGTTTAACATATTAACAAAGTTTTTATATGTTTAAGAAAAAAGAAATGACTGTTTATAGGATTTATAGTCCTCTTATTAATTTTACTCTAGATAGGATATCGTACATTCAGTGATGTATGATGAAGAAATGATACTTATACAATTTCATAATTGTAATCTCAGACAGATGAGTTTTACCAATCTCTATAATTTTCTTTATCTATATATAACATTTCAATACTTACTATGTAATATAAATGAAATGAAAAATTTTATTTCATACAGTAACCGCAATTATTTATGAAACTTTCCAATTTTGTAACCGAACGTGACCTTTGATTTAGGAATCAAAATTCAAAGTAGACCGTTGGAAACGTAAAGAGGGTGGCGGAGGGATCACGTGCGTGTTGCAAGATGGCCGCGTGTTTGAGAAGGCCGGCGTTAATATATCAGTGGTGTCCGGGATCCTGCCGCCGCCCGCCGTGCAGCAGATGAAGAGCAGGTCCATACACACTAAATCAATAAGCAACTAACACTGGTCGATGTTTCAAAATATATTGCCATCAGGGCTGGGAACGATAGGGACAATGTCACTTTTATTAAACATACAATTATTTTTCACATTTTGTGCGAATACTTCATAAATTGTACACTAAACAAATCACGAAAGGGGGAAGAATTTCGAGAACAAGGAGCTGCCGTTCTTCGCAGCGGGAGTGAGCGCCGTCATCCATCCCCGGAACCCGATGGTCCCCACCATACACTTCAACTACAGATACTTCGAGGTCCAGGATAAAAACGGTACACTCGTATAGCATAATGTTTGCTAACACTCAATGCAGGGGTCGATCTTTGTTTTATTTTTATTTTTTTATAATTTGGCGTCAGAGGTCCACTGGTGGTTCGGCGGCGGCACCGACCTGACCCCCTACTACCTCAACGAGGACGACGCGGTGCACTTCCACCGCACCCTCAAACAGGCCTGCGATGAACACGACCCCACTTATTACGACAAGTACTGTGCTTACTCCTGACCATTCAAGGGTTCTAACTTACAAAACAGTCCTCGTTGTTCTGTAAGAAGTAATCGAAACGTGCCTTAATAACTGTATATCGATACGATAAAATAAAAGAGGTACTCGTAGTATAAGAGTCGAATAAAGAAGATTCTGTAAAATATTCTACAAAGTTTTAGTTACGAGGCAATTAACAAGTGCTTTAGTTGTCGCCTACATGTGTTCTGGGCGTCACACATACATGGAGAAGATCTACATTAATAAGAAGGGAGATAATGTTGTAGCTGATATCCAAGAAAGATACAGCCATTCATGCGTTGGATATATTGTTACTAATAAAAATAATTTATTATAGAAAGTCACTTTTACAATGGGTTATTTGCCGAAGTTTCCGAGTTTACCCGAGTCCGAGTTTTATAGTACAAATTTAATTTGTCGATCGTAAAAGTCGCAGTACATATGTAGCATAGTACATCTATGTACATCTTAGATGGCGAATCCCTTGAAACAATAAGCGAAGGAAATACAAGCTACTTATATAAGTTAAGGACGTTTATTTATTAATATACGTATAACCAAGAAGTTATTCCAAACACTTTAGTGAGGGAACTCTTGATGTCCTTCACTATATAGTTATTGTGATATTTTAGATTCAAGAAGTGGTGTGATGACTATTTCGTCATAAGTCACCGCGGCGAGCGGCGCGGGGTGGGCGGCATCTTCTTCGATGACGTGGACTATCCGGACCAGCAGAGCGCATTCAAATTTGTGACCTCCTGCGCCGAGGCCGTCATACCCAGTTACATCCCCCTCGGTAGTTCATTATTTTTTTGTCGAGTCCGCTGTTGAATCAGAATTTTATAAGTTGGCAACACTTTGAACGTGTCATTCTTACATTGATTGCACAATTGGTAGCAAAAGTAAAATTAACAACCTATTAAGGTGAACTCGCCTGAGTCCAAACCAGAATGCTCTTCTAAAACACCAGACGGACATGTTGTTAGTTTTTGATCTCGAAAATGTTCTCACTCCGCAGTCCAGAAGCACGCCGACGCCGGGTACGGGTACCATGAGCGTCAGTGGCAGCTACTCCGACGAGGCCGCTACGTGGAGTTCAACCTCATCTATGACCGAGGAACCAAGTTCGGTCTCCACACGCCCGGCGCTCGATACGAGTCCATACTTATGTCGCTGCCGCTGAACGCGGTGGGTCTCGTAGACGTCTAGCAACAATTTATATTTTAACTAGAGAAACCTAAAGACAGCTGCGGCCTGGTCTTCAAGGATTTACAAATCGAACATTTTATTTTTTATTGCAGAAATGGGAGTACATGCACGATCCCAAACCGAACTCTCCGGAAGAAAAACTCATGAAAGTTCTCAAAGAACCAAGAGATTGGTTGAATTTCCAGCAGTCGAAGAACACTTCGACATGAACTGCCCACTAATGAAAAAATTGTGAAACAAAATAGTATATTAGTGATTTTCATACTTGGTTGAGGAAGTTATTACAA
This sequence comes from Danaus plexippus, assembly GCF_018135715.1. Classification (NCBI taxonomy): domain Eukaryota; kingdom Metazoa; phylum Arthropoda; class Insecta; order Lepidoptera; family Nymphalidae; genus Danaus; species Danaus plexippus. Next base: position 115,287 of record NC_083546.1, on the reverse strand, counting down.
AAAAATATTTTTTATAAAATTAATTATTCATCGTTTCCTGACGTTTTATTTCTTTATTACTAACATAAACAAAAAGGAGTAACAAAATCATTCACATCATTTACTTTTTTTGAATCTAAAATGATGTAACTGATATTATTTAGTTGAACTATTGAAATCGACTATTAATAAACTTGCTGGTGAAGGGTCCTTTTTATTCGCATAATAAGTCTATAAATTGGCCAGTATTAAATACATTAACGAAGAACTAAAAATTCTACTTTTATTCATATACTAGTCTTATTTTCGTCCAAAAGGATATATCGGCGAAATTCTTTTTATTTGAATAATTAATAATTAAGGGTAGTTGAAATTATCAGGTGTCACCCGCATAAACACCTGCGTTGGTATAAATAGAGGCGAGAGTGCAGAATGCGGGGGTCTCGCACGTGCCGTTGCAGGGATCGGATCTCTTCGAAGTAAGGTGTTTGTCAAATCGTCTACGAGGTTACCTTCAAGAGTCCGAGATCCTGACGACATTCAAGAATAACGTCATCGGTGACGTCAGTTATGGTGACGGCACACTTTTAAAAAACGCTTTATACTCCGACAGATATATATATTCTGCAAAACGATTCAAACATAAATTCATAATAGTGTCAAAGTCTTAGTTTTGCTGTTTTATTAATTTAACCAATAATCTATGTTATTTATGGAATATGGATGCTTATTGGATGTAATCTATTTTTCTGTGTTATTCTTTTGGAGGTTTACAGTTCACACAATATTTCATTTATCTGTGTGTTTAAACTACAAATTATGTAAAAATTACACTCTTGTTTTAGAAAACAACAACAACAATTTTGGCAACACAGTTCACGTTGACTGTCAGCTGTCATGTTATTTGTGATGGCCGCAATATTGTGATTTTTATGATACCTATGTTATGTGTTTTCTTGGCATTTCTATATTACTTTATACTGAAAATTGGACGTCATCATTACTTCACTATATTCTGGATACGTTGCATTACAGATCATAAATCACGTTTAAATTAGAACCATATAAATATGTGGCGCGCATAACGGATGCTTCGTTTCCTACATTCTTGTGCCATAAATGTAACGTAATGTTCGTTCAGTGAATCGTGATGTTATTGCGGTTCGGAGTCCGGTGAAATCGAAGATGCCTTTCAAGCTCAAGTTGAAGAAGACGCGGCAGTACAATGTAGCATCGAAGAGTCTGTTTGTCATAAGTGTCGAGTTGTTAGACGGCGGTGTAGCGGACTGCACTCTGTCGGTGGAGAGCACCGGCCAAGAGTGTCTCGACAACGTGTGCCAGCGCCAGGCGATCAACCAGCCGGAGTTCTTCGGATTGAGATATATAAACAGGAACCAACAGCCGCGATGGGTTCAACTCGACCGCCCACTAAAGCTCCAATTAGAAAAATATGCATCTTCACATCAATTGTATTTAAGGGTGATGTATTACGTGATATCTGGAACTAGTCTGATCACGGATGAAGTGACGCGGTACCATTATTTCCTGCAACTGAAGAATGATCTAGTGGAAGGTAGAATTATATGTGATTGCCAGCAAGCCGTGGTGCTGGCATCGTATAGTCGTCAAGCAGAGTACGGTAACCACGATCGAGAGCGACACACCGTGGAGTATCTAAAGAATTTGCTGACATTCCCCAAACAGATGTTAGACGGAGGTCAAGTACTAGACAGCAGCAGTCTAGCAGAGACGGGTCGCCTGGAGTGGCTGACGGCGGCTGTCATACAACATCACATGTCCCTGAACAACATGCCACAGGTACACAGAGAATGTTCATTGTTGGAGTTATAAGAGTTAGCAATGACTCGCCATTAGCAGGATCATCCTATGAAGTAGTGTGCGTGTCTCATGTATTATTCATTATGTGATACTAGAACCAAACCCAAACCGGTTCCAATATCAGAATACCTCAACAATGACATAACAGAAAGTGTGTATTTAAAGACAATAAAAAACCTACAGCTTCTTGATTGAACTGCGAATAATATATGGCTCATGCATTGACATAGGATGCTTAATGTTACATATCAGTTGTTTCTTGACGGAGCTCCTTCATTAAAATTATTATCTATATGAAGCGTGAACAAATAAAAGAAAGCCGCTTCTTATTATTATTCACATTAAAAGTTCGAGTTGAAAAATAAAATGAAAATTGTAAGAGAAGTTGCTCGTAACGTTTCTTTATATAAGTGATGTGTGTCATTATTGTTATCTCACAAATTATATGATAACAAAGACAACTTGCACCGTACACACACAGCATTATCACAGCCAATTATCAAGTATTAGAAAATGTTCGAGGCATTTGTTAACAACATATATGTTTATATTATAATCCCATAAATAAATGTATTATATTTACACGATAACATCAGCAGAATGTATCAGATGCCATACATTATATCTTCTCCGAGCAGGCTCAGGCCGAGGAGGGTTTCATCACGACATGCCAGCAGCTCCGCGGCTACGGCCAGGAGATGTTCACCGCCAAGGACAAGAAGGACCAGGCGGAGGTGACCCTCGCCGTGTCGCTGACGGGCATCCGGGTACTCACCGACACCAGCGACACTCCACATTTCTACCGGTAACAGGAGGAGTGACCCTCGTAACGTACACCTCACTATTACTATGCCAATATTCAATTTGAAGTAATATAAAGCACTGTGACCGCGAGCCAGGTGGATGGACATAACGAACGTGATAAACCACAAGAGGACGTTCAGCGTGGAGTGCCAGCAGCGGGAGTCGGCCTCCTTCGTGCTGCCGTCGCCCGAGGACGGCAAGTACGTGTGGCGGATGTGCGTCATGCAGCACACCTTCTACATGCGGCACCAGCACTCCCTCTCCGCCGCCGCCGCCACCGCCACCGCCACTGCCGCTGCCGTCGCGGACCAGCACAGACCCAAGTTCCAGGTGAGCGCTGTTTATTATTATTAATTTTAATCACAATGTTTTTCTGTGACAGTGACCAATATTGTGCCAATTTGAGCGTTCTGACAGTTTTACTCACACCCATACATACATCTAGTGTTGTAAGGAATAAAGTACATATGTAATATGTATCATTATTAAATTTTATAATATATTATTTGTTAAGTCTTATACAAGTAGTGTTAAAATAGAGTTACGAAATAAAAACATTCACATACAATAGCCAATGACCAGGTCCTGAAACTACCGCACGCTACCCACATATAAACACACACACGCCACGTGTCACGGACCAGTGGCCTGCGCTGAGAGAGTGTCTTTCTTATAAAACTTTCATTATAACGAGCCACAGTGTGTTTTGTTCCTCTGGCGAAAGTAAAGTCGATGTGACATAATAAAGACATCCTTAGACATAAAATACTTTGAGAGGAAAAACGAAAAGTATAACTGTATAATGTGTCGAGGAGTAGCGACGTATTGCATTGTCTGCATTAAAATATTTGTCGGTTGGTTGCTCCATATATAAGCGACACGATCTGGGCCTCCGAGAGGGAACCCTGGACTGAGCCAGGACGTTAGGCGGTTGGCGACATATTAACAAAATACACGTCCACTGATGGCCAGATATGGATTTGTTTGTTTGTTATTGAATAATACCGACACGCACAAGCGCACATGAGCATGTACGCGCACACACAGACTAATAACACAAGTAGAGGGAAATTACAGACATCGGAAGTATTTTTTAAGTGGTAGAGCCTAGCTGTGGTCAAGTTACTGCAGCTCGAACATGGGCTGGCTCGACCGGGGAAGTACCACCCTCTCACAGAAGATCGGCGTGAAGTAGTCTTTAATGGCTGCGTTGCGTCCGATGGGTGAGAGAGCCGGTTGCCGTTACCCTTTTCCCAACTTTTCGTACCCCTTCCCTTTCCCGCTTTTTCCTCCTCCTCTTCCTTAACCAAGGGTAGCAACACATCCGCAAAATTATGTTGTGAATGTCCATGGGCGACGGTTCTACCTCCATCAGGTAGGCCGGCGACTCGGTTTCCCCCTTTAACATAAAAAGTAAAAAAAAGTAATAAGAAAATGTTTCATCGGTCGTTGGGTTTTCTTCCGCCATGTCCGCATTCCGTCACTCCGTGCCGATAGATTCCTGTTTTTCATTCATAAACTAACGGCATACTGACTTATCAATGAAACACTCGATACGGTCCGTGTGTAGGGGGACGCTACTATCTTGTGCTAAACGTACCGAGCTGTCGTCCGTGGTTCACCCTGGACCGGTCGCTTCACCATCCTGTTACTATTACATTATTCGTAATATGTTTTGCGCTACATTGCATTCGTATTTAAATGAACGAATTGTCTTTGTCACGTGACACGGTTCATTTATTATCCAAAGCGACCTCGACCCAACGGAATTAATTGAAATGATGTTCAGACTCGCTGTCGTGTGATGTGCGAGGTGATAGAGACAGTGATCACCGACATATAGTACCGTCGACCTGTCCACCACTCTGATCACCGAGGTCAAATTATATTTACTTCATTATTCACTACTTTCCGTAACATATCTCTAGTTCATATAAATACATACATTACACACGTAACATACGTATTGGTCCAATCGATAAAAATATAATCACGGTGTTCCGACACTGGTTCATCCAGGAACACGGTCTGTCTGAGAGTCGCGAGGAGCTCGAGTCCCGCGACCTGCGCGAGCCTCACCCCGCCGCGCTCAGCACGGCTCGCGCCAGGTCCGCCTCGTGTCTGGAACTGGCTGAACATCGACCACATCTAGCCACCAGGTATCGCGTTAATGACTACCAGATGTGTATTGAGCGATCATAAATACTACGTGGTATTATTTGTATGTTTTGAACTTTAATACCACCTATGTTTTTCCAGAGCCCTTCTTCCATCATACCGTCCAGCCCCGGACTACGAGACGGCGATCCAGCAGAAGTACCAGCAGCAGCGCGCTGAAGCCCAACTCCGCTATCAGAACCACTCTCATTCCCAACTCCTGGGGGCCAGCACTCAACCCCTCCTGTACGGCTCCCACCCCGATATACCTCGCGTTCACTACCCGGACGTGACGCGGCACACCGTGTCCGTGAAGCAGCCCGTCACCGCCGACGATTACTCCTACGGGCTCAAGTTCGTGGGGAACTACCCTGTAGCCGTCAACCCCAACGTGCAGACCGAGCACGCCCTCCACTACGTGAACGTGTACAAGCCGCCGCCCCCCTATCCGTCCAACGGTCTGGCCTCCAACTCGACCCCGGACCTGGCAGTAGCGAGTCAAGCTCTTAACTACCATCGGAGCTACATCGACGCGCACGTGTCCGGCTCCAGCCCCGACCTCGTCTCCACTAGGACCGCCCTCAACAGGCAGTACCTCGGTTATGTGAGTCCGCACAACGTCGTCAACTACGGCCGAGCGAACGTCCTGCCGGCGACTCACGGCACCTACAACAACCTCACGTCGGTGATGGAACCGAACCGCATCATCGTCGACCCCCACCTCGTATCGGACAATATACAGAAAGTCTACGACGACAGAGGGAACGTCATGTACTCCATGCCCACGAGAAGGATAGTGGTGGTGCCGACCGTGCGGCACGAGGAGCCCCAGGAACCGATATACGAGAACGTGCCTTTGCCGTGGACCTCGGACGGCGGCGCGAGAGGGAGGGCGCACAGTCTCACCGCCGCGGGCGAGGTGACCGGCTTCAACGACAGGAACGGGAATTGCGCCCTCGCCACCGCGCAGAGCCTCGCCTCCAAGATAGACGACTCGCACTATGTCAACGCCCAGGTCATCAAGGGTGCGAGGGAGACGAGCGACACGTCAGAACAGAACCACGACACGGGTGACGTCACCGCCGACCTGGACAGGATGTCGCTGAGGAACGAAGACAAAGACTACGATGAGACACCCTACACCAGTCTGTCCACGCAGAGAGTGACCAACAACAATACCATCAGCAAGTCGGCCGACAACGTCACGTCCATAATGGTGACGGGAGAAGACCACGAGCATGACGGGGCGGCCGGGGCTCCGGGAAAGGACGCGCGGGACTCCTCCTACAGCAGCAGCGTGGAGATGGATTGCAACAACGCCAGCAAGGAGAAGAAGAGGAGGAGGTGGGGGGTGTTCATGGGCAGGAGTAAGAACGTCGAGGTGAAGAGTGCCACTCTCGGGAGGGATAGGGCGAAGGCGGGACAGACGACCAACAAGCATCGCTGGTCCACTGGACTGCCCAAATATCAGCCGCTACCACCCAGCATTACCAAAGAGACTCTGGTAAGATAGTAAAACTCATCACATTGAAGAACAAGTCATCGAACTGTGAGAACACTTAGAATTCTTAAATATTAATCTAACTTTCTTTGAGAACTGGACCTCAGGCTGAGAGTGTCGTCACACGTAGTACCTTCATATGTCAGAAAGAAACAACGAATTAATAAAAACAAACACTCCGTAGACTGAGACATATGCTCATCAAAATCGTGTTGATTTTGGAAGAAGGAAGCAGTACCTTAAAGAGTGTTTTGGTAAGGACCGGCCTGTAACGCAAATACTCTTGTTCCAAGTGTCAACTGTTGGAGCGCAAGATGTCGGAGGAGCAGCTGTCGTTCTCGTTCGAATCCATCCCCCGGGGCCGCGGCGGGGACGGGGACTCCGGCCGGCCTTACGACGACAACCGCGTCAGACTGCACCCCACGGCCGCCAACCCGCAAGGGTACATCGACGCATCGCACATCACAGTGAGAACACGCCGCCTGTACATACAGTCAGCTTTTCTATACAGAGTTGTGCCCTTCCTCGGCGGAGAGTTCGTTTCCTCAATAGCTGCAGTGTCCGTGTTCGTGTCACAGCGGGTCGCTTAGACCGTTTCATGGTGTATGTGTATTTTCGTGTCCCAGATGACGGTGGGAGGTTCCCAGCGGTTCTACGTGGTGGTCCAGGCGAACAGCGGCGAGCAGGCGGCCCTGCTCTGGGAGTGCGTGTGGCAGGTCGGCGCCAGGGTGCTGGCACTCGCGGATGGCCAGCAGCCGCGCTACCTGCCGCAGGACCAGCGGACCATCACCTACGGACAGGTCTCACGACACCACACACACAACAGTAGAGTAGAGGGAGCCACCAACTGCCCCGATATCAGTTCGGTTGAGAGAGAGGAGCTGTTTAATAGATATAACAATGTTCAACATTATTTAGCTGGGAATCTTATAGAAATATTTTATATACACAGCCTATACTGCTTTTAGAACATTAAATATGACCACATGTCGACAGAGACCCTCGACTGAGATATAAAGACGCGAGCGGAAGCGTGACTGCTTAACAAAATGTTTGTATGCAAGTAGGACAGTGTCATGTGTATAATGATCGGAAGGTAAAGAGCCACTCCAACTCCTGAACCCCCCCCCCCCCCCCTTCCTCCCAATATTCCGTTGACGGTTATCTGTTGTTGTGAAGTTCGAGGTGTGGTGCGGCGCGTGGTCGTGCACGTCGTGGGGCGGGTCGCGCCGGGTCACGGTGCGGAGAGGCGCCGGCCCGCCCAGGACGCTCTGGCACGTCCGCTGTGGCTGGCCCGCAGACACCACCGGCTTCCTGGGTACTCACAACAATGTCTCCTACTACACACGCTTATTAGGAATACGTGCTTAATATTTTTACCAAATCCAAATATAAGGAATACAACCTTCAAGATATCTTTTATCTTACTCCGGTGAGAGCACTGTTATCGTATCTTCGATAAAATTTAGCGCCATATTTTTTTTATCTCCCAAAATGAACCTGTTTCAAGTATATACAACGCATTCCTTGCTGTCCGTGTAGACTTCATATCGGAGATCAACAGTCTCCGTGAGACGTGCGAAGCGGAGGCGGCGGCCGAGCGCTCCCTGACCCTGAACGCGCCGCTCGTGCTGGGAGGGCGCGCCGCCGGCGTCACGCTGGCCGCGGACCTGCTGCTGCACGTCATCGACACCAACCAGGTGCACGCACTAGACACTGTACAGTACGGAGACGATACTGTTGACCGGGACTCCCGACGAAAATTAACGAACAGGAATTAATGTTTTATTCATAATATGTATTTTGCAACATGAATGACATCACGCCAGTCAATGTGAACCACGTGTCAGACAGCACTCTTCTTCACTGTTTATAACCATCCAACATCGTCCCCAGGAGCTGGACATCCCTCGCACCGTATCGTTGCTGCACCAGCAGCGCGCCGGCCTGCTGCCGAGCCTGCAGCACTACCGCTTCCTGCACCTGGTGCTGCTCCACTACCTCAAGCAGTCCCGCCTCATATGACACGCGCCACGTGCTCGACAACGACGACTCCTGTTTATAGTCATTCTGTTAAAACGTTATAAATTGGCGGAGTCGATAATCGAAGTTACTATTCCCTCGAAAATATTAGGACGAGCTGAAGCTCGCTCGAGTGAAGCTTCCATGGGGTCATTGACCCGTCGCGATGTTTGTATATTCTGTATTTATATATCGTTGTTGTACATTTAACTGTTAAGTGTTCCACACCGCAACAAGTATCGAGACTGAGAGTCCGAGCCCTAGGTCATAGGTGGTAGGTTAAGCGACACTGTGCCTTACGTCGGAGATTATTCGATCTGAATCTGTGTGCCTTATCTTAGACTTTTTTTATTTTTGTACTTGTGAGAGCCGAGTGGAGTGCGCCTTCCAGTATTCGGGCGTGCGGAACAGTTTTCTATGTCTCTATAGACCTCGTTCCGTGGGTGCGGCGATGTGTTCATACTCTTAATGTACTCTGATCTAGTCCAACGACAGCTTCGTACCGTAAGCGGAGATGTGTTCGAGTGGTGGGTGGTACGGCGACCCGTCCCAGGGCCGTACTCGTTAAGTATTATATCCATCGATAAAAATTACAAAAAAATTCTAATCAGTACAGTATTCAATACAATTACCATACAATGTATATATTATTGAAATGAAAAGTAATAATTTACGAATGCAATGAATCCTGAACGTGGAATCGAACCTTAACCTAGTTCACTACATTCGGCGGCAGCAGGATCAGCGCCCGGTGTGGCGTCTGTTGTCTGCGCAGCTGCTTCGTGTCCCTTGTCCATGTGTATTATTATTGTAATAACGATGTGTTCTTGTGAAGCAAATTAATAAAATTATCAAAGTTAACGATTTTTTAGTTTATGACATCACGTAACCCCACGCGCTGGAGATGCCGATGCATATGTAATGGAACCTTCGTTTCAAATAAAACACTGAATATGTCTATCAATTATATTTCGGTAAAAAATTATATTATATCCTATTGCTTATATTTTAGGCGTCCGTCACGGCGGCGGGTAGTAGGGGCGGGGCGGCAGCGGAGCCCGAGGCGGCGGCGGGCGCTTTCCTAGAGGGGGAAAGAAGTTGGGCGGCGGTACGTTGACGGGCGGGAAGCGAGCCCCCGGCGGCGCGGGCGGAGGCTCCGCGTACACTAGCGGCGGCGGAGGATGGGCGGGCAGCGCGGGGGGCGGCGCAGTGTACACGGCCTGGTAGCCCGGCAGCCCCGGGTAGCCGGGGTACGTGAACCTCATGTCCATCTTGGCCAGCTCGGGCTTCATGTCCGCTCCGTTCTTGAGAGGAGTCACCGCGGGCTTAGGGGGGACGATGACAGGCGATGCTGAAGTGGGCGGTGTAACGGACAACTTGTCGTTTTTTGGAAGTTTAGTAGAAGATGCGACGGGAGGAGAGTCACTCCCCGACGGCTGAGTCTGTGGCGAGTAGAGATCCAGCACCTGCAGAATGAAACAATAGAGCTTGTTGGGATCGAAATATCCAGTCAACATGAATAAAGCACATTTTCTAATAATATTCTTTGCGATTACAGCACTCCAGTACAGATATGTAGCAAGATAGACTAGAACAGCATTATTAATAAACTTTTTAAATATATTACTTGGTGACAAATATCCTCGAGCAACTCCATCGTGATGTCTTCCACAAACATGTCCCACCAGGCTGAATGTTTTGCTGATCGTCCATTCCAGTCGGCGACCTCAAACTTGCTTAACTTCCCCGCCAAGAACAACAGTGCCACAGCTATCACCTCTGGCTCCCACTGGAGGCACAGGGTTGTACATAGACTGAAATGTACAATACAAAGTAAATCACTATCAATATTTATACAAATCAGATCCAAACTTGATACAGTGAATTAAACATTCCATATATTTAAATGTCAAATGAAGATGGAAGTCCCACTAAATAAACAGTTCATAAATTACAAACTACTTTTTATTCTGGTAACCCTTAGTTCTGTTAGTAACTAGAGTAATTCTAGTCCAGTTACATTAAACAGTTGATTTTGGATAAAACATTGAAGTCACTAATGCAATACTTTCCAGTACATATTTCTGAATACATACAACATTTCAGAGCTTCAGGGCACATTTATTAAACGTTAAGTAACAAGTATGACTATATACACTACTGACCTATCGTTAACGAAAGTCCAGGCCATTTGTACCATTTTCGGTAACTTCGCTTTATCCCCTTTAAGGCACTTTGCATACTTCAGAAGGTACCCATAAGGATGCTCCACCTGCAGATCGAACTTGATCGTTTGCAGCAATATTCTTTCTAATGTCATAACTTCCTCCTTAGGGTCCTCTCCGAAAGAACTAAACTTTTCTTCTGTCAACAACGATTTTGCTACTTTAATAATATCTTTACATTTCTTTGGCGTCTCCTCCACTTTACCAGCCAGAAACAGACAGCAACAAGCGGTTATGTATCTCGGGAATGTCCTGAACGATTGAAACATGTAGAAGCGATGAAAATAAACAACACCAGTCGCAACAGTGTTATAACCTAAGTCCATTTTCGAACCAGTGTCGATGATGAACCTCGCTCCCTCTTTTCGATAACGGTTTTCTGTTTCATTTGGGATCCCATCACGAAATGATGGTGTGTTTTGCAAATCTTTTTTATCATAATACCAATAAGGCATAATTAAAACTTAATTTATAATAAATTATTCAAGCTATGTCACTCACTACCACCGCCATTTATTTACTACTGACAGTGTCATCATGTTTTGACAACTTGAGTCTAAATTTGAAGATTGATACGATGGCATGAAGTATAGATGAAATAAAATAAAGATAAGATACATACGTTAATAATAAATAAATAAATAGATTTTATTTTTATATTAAAAACGTTTAGGACGGTGTTCACTATCGTAAAATTGTCAATTGTTTCTTTTTTGTAATTTTATTTCATAAAATACTCTGTTAAGGTTTTATTCCGTGTTTCCAAATAATTTATTAATCCAATTAAGTGATAAGCCATCTTTGCTACGAATTACAATTCTCTAAGATTTTCAGTTGTAAAATCGGCCAAAAGCTGGAGTTTAGATTTAGTAGTGAGTACTTTCGTAAATTACGATTCGTAATACCATCTAACACAGAATCTATAGTCAAGAAAAATAATATTTTTGGCCATTTTATATATGTTTTATAAATACAAAAAGTCAAAAATTTTAATACCTATTATTTATGCTCAATGAGAAATAAACATCTGGTTTTATTAAAGATTGTTTTATATAAGACTTATCTTAATTATTATTTTTTTTACACCCACTAATGTTATCTTATCAGTTAAATGACTGTTAAGTAAGATTGTTTCAGCAACTATTTGTTGCATTTAAAAGAATCGGGAGCATGTAGTGGCAAGAAAAGTTTAGTTAAATGCCATAAAAAGCATTAAACTGTGTCTTTTAAACCGTCCATTGACAACATGACTTCATATTTTTATATATTTAATAATGTTTGTGAACTACGACCTCCACATGTATAGCTAAGACCGCGTTCCTTATCAAACTTGCTAATGCGATTGAATAAATACGCGATAATTACAATCGTTACAAGTCCCACTATTCAGTATTCACTATTCAGTCAGTCTTACGATGGCGCTTAAATGTGGTGTTAGTTTCATGCGGCTCGCTCAAATACACAAGACAATCAGAGTACGTATGTATGTAGGGATAAATTAAGAACTTGTCTATTGGAAGCCCGTTCCATTACGTTATTTATTAATACAAACTCGATTAAAAAATAGGCATTTATAATAAAAGTAAGTACATTTAATGTCAAAGAGGCAAACGTACAACTGTCATGAGTTTTCTGTTTTTTTATGTAAATTTTAAAGTAACGTCACACGCTTATCTACGCCAAGTAAATGATCTTAAATGAAAAGATTTTTATGTTTATTGTTGTATGTTCTAGTACGTCTTCTTTTATAAAAAAATAAGTCTATATTATGAGATCTAGGATTTTCGCGAGTTTCATTTAAATGAAACTAATGTTTTCGGGTTACTACGCGTATTTTGTCATTTTTAAAATACTTTGCAGCAAACCAAACGTCGCGTCGGGAGTATGTAGTTTTTATAAATAATCATAGTAATCCTAAAAAAATATTTTCATAAGTAAATGTTATTAAATGTGTCAAAATAAGTTGAGATAAAGCTCTGAAACAAATGTCTTGGATTGCAAAATGTACCTACAATAACAGATAGCAAAAACAAATATAGAAAACAACATTTCCAAACAATATTATTAAATTGACATCAATTCTCGGCAAAATGTAGATAAATTAATCTTAAGTAAAAAAAAGCATATATGCGGTCAAATTGAGAAACCTCCTCCTTTTTGAAGTCGGTTAAGAAACGTAATTGTCAAAATTCATTCATATTTACTTCTTAAGTACCTAAATGAAATGTGTCAATTCTCATTTGCAGTGTCTTTCAACACGCACCAGACCGGAAACCATTAACAATGGTGGAAGTCATGCAGCTTTCCCTGGAGCGAAGGCTCCATACACTACGGAAATCAAGTTCCTCAATGAACACAGTTATGAACCTATCCCCATATACAGAGTCCTCGATAGCAACGGAGAAGTTATCGATAGTAGGGAGGAGCCAGATATCGACAAGGACACACTTCTCAATATGTACAGGACCATGATACAGTTGAACCAAATGGATAAAATACTATACGAATCCCAGAGGCGCGTGAAACTAATTGCTTTTTTATATTTATTATAATGAATGACCAAAGACTTTATTCAAAACTTTAGTTACTTCAATGAGACTGGTCAAAGATTAAAATCTTTTACCGGAATTATAACTCATCAACCAATACTTCATGTTAATAATTACAGACAAGGTCGTATCTCGTTCTACATGACGAACTACGGCGAGGAAGGTATCCACGTGGGCAGTGCGGCGGCACTCTCACCCTCGGACCTGGTGTTCGCTCAGTACCGCGAGGTGGGCGTGTTACTGTACCGGGGGATGACGGTGACGGAGCTCGTCAACCAGTGCTACGGGAACCACGAGGACCCCGGCAAGGGCAGACAGATGCCCGTACACTACGGCAGCAAACAGAGGAATATCGTCACCATATCCAGTCCCTTGGGTGTGATGATCACTAACAAACTCAATTTTATTCCTGCCAAAGTCTATTTCTTGATATATTTTAGTTGCAAATGTTACTCTTCCTACAAACACATTTAGTTCTTGTGACCTTCTTGTCAGTGACGTCACGTCGTCACGAATCAAAAACACGGATGTACATAATAGGTTAAGTGAAGATCCGTACGCTACAGTTTTGTTTCAGTTACGAGTAGTCATTACTCCATACCTGAAACCATTTTGAATACTTAGGATGTTTTTACAGATTTGATTGAGTCGTGATGATTATGATCATCATTTATACACCTATCATCATATTCTTAAGTTGCATTACCTCAATTCCTCAACTGCCTCCTCCTTCTCTTCAGCGACTCAGATGCCGCAGGCTGTGGGCGCCGCGTACGCGTTCCGCCGCGCAGGATCCGGTCGTGTCGTGACTTGTTTTTTCGGTGAGGGAGCCGCCTCCGAGGGTGACGCTCACGCCGCCTTCAACTTCGCCGGTACACTCAACTGTCCCATCATTCTGATGTGGTGAGTCGATCTGGTACACGCTGCCTCGTGGCTCGTGTCGTGCCCGGTGACTCATCTCCGCACTCGTGACGTGTAAACTGTTTCTATAATCCGAAGTCGTAACAACGGGTACGCGATCTCGACGCCAACGAGCGAACAGTACCGCGGGGACGGCGTGGCGGCGCGCGGACCCCCGGCCGGCCTGCACACCGTCCGTGTGGACGGGACGGACGCTCTCGCGGTCTACAACGCGGTGAAGAAGGCGCGGCAGCTGGCGGTCTGCAACACGCCCGTCCTGCTCGAGGCCATGTCCTACAGGTCACATGTCACACCTGGATGTCCGTCTCGTGTGTTTTCACCGATCGATATTATACCTTAATGTTGTCGATGCAGGGTCGGACACCACTCGACCTCCGACGACAGCAGCGCTTACAGGTCCACTGACGAAATACAGAAGTGGACGCAAGAAGAGAGTCCCGCCAGAAAAATGAGATTATATCTTGAAAGAAAAGGTTAAACGATCATAGACAGTAAATAATAATATTACAACATAATAACATGGGATGTCAATGTATCACGTACTTTCTCTAAAAATAGAACTTAAATCACAAATATATCATCCTTCTCTACATTATTTTAAAATTGGCAAAGTGAACGGACATCGAATCTGCCACATGTTATATGACTTGCCTTTTGCCACTATTGACGTGTTTTATTATCCACACCAATCAGTCCGTGCTCTTCTCGGTGGCAGTTTACCTCAGTCTACTATGGTTTTAATATATAAAGTTTTCATTCGGCTGTTGTTACTGTCATCAGGTCTGTGGAGTGAGGAGCAGGAGGCAGAGCTGATGCGTGAGGGACGAGACGCCGTCATACGCGCCATGCAACGAGCCGAGAGAGAGAAGAAACCCAACTGGAGAGAGATGCTGCAGGACGTCTACTATGACATGCCGCCCATACTCCTGTAAGACACAGATATGCTTATGATTGGATAACCTCCTGGAATTCAATCATAATAAATACATTGACGAAGTGTGTGACGTTTGAATTGAAATTTAAAAAAATAAATTCCCCAGGAAACAAATGAAACAAATGGAAAGTCATCTAGAGAAATACAAGGAACACTACCCGCTGGAGCAATATCAGAGCGAAGAGAATTCTGCTTAACATAAATAAAGTGTTATAAATCTAAACCTTTCTAGTATTTTTTCTTTTTTGAATACAACATGAAACGTTTATTGTGAAAATTCACTACAAAAATGTATATATTAATATTATAAATATCTAGAAGAAACCAAATTAAATTTCCTTATATAAATAAAAATAGCAAATTGTACAAACATTGGTTTTCTCCATTTTCCTCTATGGATCGGAGCTATGGACAATCCGAGCATCAGACAGAAAAAAGATAGATGCGCTGGTAATTTGGTGTTGGAGAAGGATGCTCCGTATACCATGGACAGCCAGAAAAACCAACAAATCAATCTTGGACTTATTGAAGCTACGTACGAGTCTCTCATCGATATGTTACCGGACAATTGTTGCCTACTTTGGTCACTTCGCTAGACAAGTTGATTGTTGTAGGCAAGGCCGAACGATAAGGACCACGACCACAACCACTAGCAGAACACCAACCAGCTGGTGTGACCAAATCACACCTCTAATTGGTCTCCCCATAACAGTGGCGTTAAGAGAAGCAAACAACCGAAAGAAATGGCAAGGAACAGAGCATCGAAAACCTATCAGGGACAAACCTTTAGTAATAAAGAAGACGACGAAGAAGAAGATATAAATAAGTAGAATTTAAAAATATAAAAATAACTAATGCCGTAAAGATTATCAGATTTCACTGATAGAGCATTTGCTGATCACAAATTTTCCTGAATGACAAAGAAATTAATTCTTTACTGTAAAAAGGTTGACTATCCTAAGTGAAACAAAAGAATACAACAGAGAAAGCTCAAGGAAAATGTTGGATGTTGTAATATCTACAAGTGTGTAGAGGAAGGTTTTAAATACTCTCGAGATAATTTTTGCTAGTCCTTTATGAAACTCAAATAACTTACGAAGTTATAAAATTATGATCATGATTAGAGAAGAACATCTTTGACCTCTTATGATAAGTACCCGTGGCTTAAGTTTTCTAAGATAAGAACTCTTATCATCATCATCATTTAGCCACTTTTGGTCCACTGCTGGACATAGGCCTCTTTCAATTCGCACCACAATACCCGGTCCTCCGCCTTCCACATCCAGTCCCCTCCAGCGACTTTTAAGTTAAATTCACTATTATTGTTAAGAGTTTTTTATATCTGTTAAGTAATTTTGTTTGGTTGATATTCTCTTTACTGAGTTAAAGACTGTGCTCTTGATACAATTCCTTTTTAAAACAACTTATTTTAAGTATAATCAAGTTTGCTTAAAAGGTACCTTATGTTCACCCAATCCCCAAAAAGATTATTGTATGAACATGTCGATATAATCCATCTAACTATGGCAAAGAACCGTATTAGTAATGATTAAAATATCGTTTTATGTCCAACGGTTCACAGAAATTCCCGTTATTGAAATGCATTGGACTTCTAAGGGACGTTTTTGCGAACGAAGTTCAATTTCTAATTCATCTGGAGTTAAATTATTTGCCTCAAAAATCATGAGAGTAACTGAGTAAAGTGATCCAGTGCTTTTGAACTAAAAGTTTTGGTGTCATATGTTGCTCTCACCTTCGGTACGGTGAACCACACTCCACAGTAATAACGTCTACAAAGTAACTCCGTACAAATAAAACTAACATTTTCGAATTGTAACTAACTCACGATTCACTGATATTTTTTCATCTCGTCTGTCCTTGATCACGGTTGCTGCAAAGTAACCTAAACGTCTGAAGTATGTGGTTTTAAAATAATAAAATAACGTGTAATAATCAGGAAATATTAGTTTTATTTAAATGAATACTTGCGAAAGTCTTAAAACTCCGAATACCTACCTAAAGTCAGACAACCCTCTCTGGTTTCGATGATCTAATCCCATACTAACATATACGCTAAAACCTTTAAGCAACCGAAGGGACACAGGATTCCATAACATAATTCATCATCCTTGCGAGTGGAAATAGTTCTGGACATTGTTGATTATAATGAATCATTAAGGTTCTTCTTCTTACGATTAGTCAAAAGAAAGCATGTCTTACACAACACTTGGTGCGATTTCAGACGACTAGACCATGGTCATATTTTCCACGGACAAATCTAGTTTGGTATATCCCTCTTTTCAAAGTTCTCTTTGACTGTCTCTAAGTCACCCTATTGCTTATAAATTAAGTAATTACATACAGAAACAGTATTTATATATTATGCTCACATTGTAAAAAATATAAACGAGGAAGAATTTCATGATATATATTTAGAAGACAAAGATATTAACTATCACATAAGCAAAAATTTAAGAGTTCAGTTCACATTTTTAGTATTGACATACCATGTCAAGATCAAACAATAATATTAGTACTCACATACCCATTGGCTATTGCCTATTATTATTAGTAATTAGTATTTTGATTTTAGGTTGTATAAAATGTCAAAGTTAAAACTTGAAAGATGAATAAATTCTTATCAATAAATTTATAACCTTTACGGTTTCGTATTACTATTATTGTCTGTCGATAACTACCTATAAGAATTATAAGACATACATATCTTCATAAATCACTATGTCCACTCTAATACGAACTGATGTAACATCAGTAAAATTGTGTAAAGACATTATTTTAGCAGGTACGATAAGAGTAATTTAATAACAATCCCACATGCCCGGCGCTCATTACTTTATCAAACTATATAAACTTTAAATCATTTCATGTAATATTCTCTTAGACGATGTATAAGTATTTAGTAATGTTTCTTAATTTACATTTAAAACGGCAACAAATTACAGTGTTGTTCCTTATTTGTTTACAGGTATTGGTAGTTTCCTATGCACATTTTATACTAAGAATAGCAAACCAATTCAGAAAATTCAAGCATTGAATGGACAAAAGATACATGGACTTATCCCTTCAAAGTGTCTCACAAAATTACTTATATTTGGTGGAAAACAGTTTACAATATTTAATGAAATTGAATCTATATTTAAATCTCAAATTGATGCTGTGGTTTATGATGATTGGATTCACACAGCAATTTGGTTGTCAGAGAACAAAGTAGCCCTCTTGAGTGCACATAATGTGGTGACGGTAGGGAGAAACATAATTCACATATTAATAATACAGTACATTTGACACATAGGTGCATTTGAAAGACTAGAATTTAACTAGTACACCAGTTTTGTTTGTATATAACAGTTTTGATAATTTGTTTTTGATAGACTTGGGACATTACAACTACAAAACTCCTACAGCAGCATATTAATAAAGACAACTCTATACTCTACAGTGGGTTACTTCAGCCACTACAACATGACATCCTGGTGTTTAGTGGTACTGTGTACTCACAGGTCATCCTGCAATGGTTTGGTGATGAACAGCCTTTGCACTATTTAAAAGGACATAAGGTAAGTTGTTTGGTTTTTATTTGTTATGAACATACTCTATATGAAGTGAGGTGAATTAAATCTACTTGCATCTGTGCTACAAACATTTAACTATTACTTTTTCAGGGTGTCATATTCTCTATAAGCTGTAACCTACAAAGAGGCATTATAGTTACCACCTCAGATGATAGATCAGTGAAGATTTGGTGTGTGACATCCGTTCACTCCGACTATAATATTAAAACTTACTGGCAAAATGCTCATATAGATTGTGTTCATGATCTGTATGGTCACTTGGCACGGGTGATGAGAAACACTCTTACTAATTTATACATAATATCAGTGGGTGAAGACTCGGCTATATGCTTTTGGGATTACAACGGGAACCTGTTGAAGAAAACTATATCCCATAAAAACTCATGCATTTGGTCCTTAGATGCTGATGAATCTAATTTAGTCACTGGAGGGGGCGACTGTGGGATAATGATGCATCCCCTCTCATCTGTAACTTACAATAGTTATGGTGAGGTCATCATCACCAGTGTCACACCAAAAAAAGTTCTCTTCACTGCTCGAAACAATATTGTCATAACCACGGTTGGTAACATTTAAATTATTACAACTCTAACTTAAATAAAATACAAGAAATTCGATTAAATCACACATCTACCTACCAACTGGTCGGCCTGTCTTCATGTAAACAACTTATAGCGGTGGTCGACATGGACGGTAACTTAGACATATTTATGGAAAATTGTAAAGGAGACCCAGGACTCAAGAAGATTATAGAAACGCGGCTGCACCTAGGAAAGATTCTATCGATGCAGTGGGCTGGCAACAGACATTTAGTTTTCTGTTCTGAAGGTGGCGTTATTACAGTCGGAGCCTCCAAAGGAAATACTATCGAGATCATCGCTAACTACCTCCTACCGCCTTGCAAAGAAAGGTGGCTGACTGCCAGCGCCCTCCATGACACCAAAGACACATTGATCGTAGGGGACCGATGTGGACACATACACTTGTATGAGTGGCGACGACAACAACCAGCTTATACCATGAAAAGAGTTCACGGAAGATACGGCCCTACCTCCATCGATATAAGGAATGATATCGTCAGAACGACCGGCAGAGACGGGACGGTCAGGTACTTGAAGATTATCAATTCAGGATTCAAGTATATGAGTTGTAAAGACTTGGAGTTCGAGTGGGTTGAAAAGTTTCTAGACGTACAAGGGAAGTACGTCTGCGGCTTCAGGGAGAGGAGTTTGGTCGTTTATGATGTAGAGAATGATCTGAAGGTAGTGGATGTGTCGTGCGGAGGAGGGCACCGGTCATGGGACGTTGTGCGGTATATCGAAAACAACGGCGGATGTTACGAGGAGTGTCTCAGACTCATGTTTGTAAAGAATACGCAGGTCTATGTCAACACGTTCCGGCTCCGCGACATCGTGTCCACAGTTATATTGCCCGGGACACATTCTAAGGAGATAAACTGTTTGAGAACGTACCGCCGTCGTAACGACGACCCAGTCACGTGGTTCATAACAGGAGGAGAGGACACCACACTGAGAGTGTCCACGTCAGAACAGGAAGCGGAGTTCTGGGACCGAGTGATCTTCAGACATCTGTCGAACGTACGGGCGTTGAAACTGTTGAGTGTGTCCCATGACGAAGTGTTGGTGGTGTCGGCGGGAGGCAGGGCGCAAATATGTATCAGAACCATCGGCTTCGTTGATAAGAATGTAACGGCGGAGGAACTCATTGACTATCAGATAAAAGGAACAGACAGGGAAAGAAGGGGAAACCAAAACTGGAGAAACTGTTCCGTAGACTTCGACCCGGAGACCAGGATCATGGATGTGGAAGTGGACGAACTGAATGAAGCTAAAGTCATGATATACACGGCGTGCTCTGACGGTGAGGTCCGGGTCTTCGAGTGGAACAGACGCGGTGGACAGTTCACTATGATCCAGGAAGTCAGGCATCACAAAACCTGTATACTGACACTGAAAATGTTTACATGCTCTAATAAAAAAATAATAACTACGTGCGGGACCCGAGGAGACGTGGCCTTTTGGGAGGTCAGCTCAGAGGACGGGACACTGGCGGAGGGACCGGCTCTCGTCCTCAGGACCAACGAATCGGGGATCAATAGTGTCGACATTAAAGTGACCGGAGGCTGTCAATTCGTGTTGGCGACCGGCGGAGATGATAACGCTGTCCATATGAGCCTTGTGAGAGTGGGCGGAGACGGGGGCTGGGCGGCGGTGACGTCACACGCGTACCTGAACGCGCATTGCTCACAAGTAACGGGACTGGCACTGGTCGAGGGTTTGTGTGTGACGACCGGCGTGGACCAGAGAGTGACCTCGGTCTCGTGGCGCCTGGAGGGAGAGGACATAAAAACAGAGTTCATCGACCAGATGTACAGCGACGTCTCCGACATCCACGGAATGGATGTCGTGCGGGACTCGGGGTGAGTTGCTCTATTCATACGACGTGATATAGTTCCTAACATTCCGAAGTATTTTATAATGTCCGTTGGTCTCCACAGAGACCGGCTCACAGTGTGCGTCTACGGTAAAGGTATCCAAGTCATCGAACTACTGAAACCGTAACCGTCTGTGGGACGACAGGCAGCGAGTCACCTGACCTGGCAGTTGGGACCGCTGATAACTGATAATGTATTACATCTCACCGCACGTTATCAGCCAATCTCGAGTGCATCCAGAATGTACCGCGCTGCATGCTCGATATTAAATCTGTTTTGGAAATTACAAGTTTTAATATTATTTGGCTGTTTTCTGTATTGTAATTTATTATTGTAATCTTCACGGACGAGACTTTCTAGCAGCAGACTCCTCTTCTTCTGTCTTCTTCTTATGTCAGAGGCCCTCGTACAATGCTATACTAGCATATATAATATGATAATGATTATACGATGAGTTGTAAATAACTATTAACGATGGCATTAAACGAGATCTGTCGGTTAATGACGAGCAAACAAATGTAACGCGAGGATTAGAAGAATTAAAGGATCATCGAGGATGAGCTCAGACTATACAGTAACAGGTACAGGCCGGTGCAGTCTGGGGCTAATATATACATTTATATATATTATTATTATATTTATTTTTTGTATATTTCGCGGACGACCCGCTGCTAAGCGACCTATTAAGATATGTTATTTGTTTGAACTAAAAAATATAAATTAAAAAAAAAACTGTAATTTAATTTTATTTCATGAGTTTGTATTTCTTTATTTTTTTTATCCAACGTATCGGCGTGTTATATTATATAAAGGCGTACCGTATCGACGTGTAAGGTCGGCCCGATGCCGTCGTGGTAAGAGTGGCCGAGTGTGGATCGGCTCGTTCTTTAATCTTATCAATAAATGTCTATCAGCATCGCCAGTTTCCTGAGAGCGCGCTTCATATATTTTGTGAAGCTATATCTGTAACTGAATGTTTGATAATAGCGAGTGCTGTAAAGAGATTGTCTCTGATTAGATACAGCGACCTCTATATATAATAACGTTAAGGAATCTGTCGTTAGTGCCGCGCGTTACTGTTCACTCGCTTCACATTTAACTACTGTGGTATTTTCAAACGTAAGTCGTTCATATTATTTTCAAGTAGATGTTCCTAAGAAGACCTCACAGTATCCTCTTCTAACCCTCGTGAGACTCTCTAGTCGTTCTGATCTGACAATTTTATCTTTTGTGACGTCAGTGTTCATTTGTTTCGCGTCCCTGCCTCAAGGCTCTGTTCAATATTCCATTACTGTTACGCACGTACAGACATTCGTTGTAGTTGTAATCTGATGGAGCATTTCTTGTATATTTTGACTAACCTGGTTCGGTCTGGCTGTTCTATACATAACGTTTTCCTCGGTTATATCTATGTTAATGTATGTAACCGAGACTTCTTATAATGCATTTCTTCTTACTCTTCATACAAGGTGTAGAATATGTTATCACGAACTAAAAATATAAAAATTATGACCAGGAATTGTTATACAATCAGATGATATGATTAATAAAAGGTCCACAGCCCGGCTCAGGAGTGATTAGAATAACACACTACTACTAGACGTTTGTATCACACCGCCCCGCCCGCGCCCCGCCCGCGTCACGAAGCGTTTCCTTTTTTTTCATTCGATAACCCGAGTTAGCACTACATATAACAACTGCAAACGGTGTTGGTGTGTAGTGTGGGATGCTAACGTTCGGTGAACACATCTATGACACTCGGAGCCCCTGGCTCTCCTTATATAACAAGAGAACAGACACACTAACATTACATACATATAACAGTCAATTAATATATATCTGTCTATAGTCTTGTATTCAATATTTTCTTTAATTCTCCCATCTCGTGTCTAAGACTGCCCCCTATGTTCCTTTACTTTGTTACAATCTCAAATATTGCACATATATTTTCTTCTCAGTCCCGTATATTATAATGGAGCCCGGCCGCGTTAGTTTTTTTGAACTTTAATTTCCTCTTCTGTGTTAATCATTATAACGAGACGTCCTACACCTATTTTATATTTAGTACAACACAGATATGACTTAAGTCAGTCATTTACGGTATAAATTAATATCCGTTATGAACGAACTATATATATATTAATTCTAGTACCCATTCGAGCGCTGGGTCACTAGTTTTTGTCTTCTATGTAGGTATCAGGTATGTACATGTGTCATGTTGCCTAATCTCGTTTCTATCTGTTAAATTCACTCGTTACGACGCGGGTTCAACATTTTTATTATTTAAGTTTGAGTTTCGTATTAGTATATTTTAAAATTACAGCGTCAATTGATTTTTAATGAACCCGGTGACGCTCACGCACGCCAAAGGTAAGGTTATGATGTGAGTAAAATAACCTTCTTCAGTTCTCTCACAGTCGGACAGACGGGTTTTAAAAGAAGTTATATAATGAACATTTGGAAACTTGTTCGTAAGTGAAATTTAAAATGTTCATTGACCCTGTACGATGTTTGAATATTCTTCGCCATTAACCCACTTCACAGTTATCGTAAGTCAACGTCTCGTAGTAAAGGCGCTGTACCAGCCTCACGTGCTGGTCGTGTCACACACTAGCCGTGTTCTAGGCACTGAGCTGTGACTTGTGAGTGTGTAGAGTGTAGAGTGTCGCGTGTACTGAATCACAGCCACTGTAAGTGTCGAGAAAGGATCTCATAGTGACAATAGGTTTATTGACGGATTTGTTTTGACTTCGCTTAGCGTAATTCAATTAAATATCGCGCTGTGAGAGTGATCGATAACCCAGTAAATTAAGTATTGTTGAAGTCACACACGATAAATGATAACAGACATGCAGGTGTGATATTTTATATGTTTTTATTAATATTTTTTACTTATTCATGAAAAAATTTACTCTTGGCATCATATACTTAGTGTATGATACAAACATTATTAGTGTATGATACATTAGTATGATACAAACACATAATAAAAACTAGCATCATCATAAATTACGTTACATAGAGAGATTTAAAATACGGAAGACGGGCAACATACCAACATACTACATTCAATGAGACCGAGTTCACGCAAAGAAATGATTACAATGTTAATATCTATTAATCATTAATCTACAGAGGAATAGATCTGAAAGACATCCTTTATAATTCGATGAAGGATATTTCTACGTAATTTCTTGTTCGTTCATTTCACTCCCGATGTTCCTGCACTTTTTCATCTAGAAACATTATTGTAGCCTTCCTCTCACAACATAGGTACTCGTTCCAACTTTCCGTGTATTTGCACACGTTTTAAGATCTCCCTCGTCAACATTTCTATCGATCCCTCCTTCCAGGGTTTCCTATTACAAATACTTTTATAAGAGTTATCCAGCATCTTATATATTGTAGATATTACTTTACTATATTTATTGTGACACAAAAAAAATCTATTGTCAATCAAATGTCATTCATAATCCCCAAATATATTTAGTTCGCCATTCGCTCGACCAATTCTCTCTATACCGTCTGTATGCACATGATAGCCAAGCGGACACACCTCTCCTCGATCTCTTTACTTGAAGATACGAGTATATCACACTATTCGATCATTTCTGGATAAATTCTAATTTCTTCAGTGTTATATAAATGTCGCTAGATTTAAAAAATATATGTAATATCTATGAACGCCCCGCGCCGATGTCTATATGGTCTTGGTGGCTGCCTATCTCACCCTGTATACATTTATATGTGTCTCTATGTTTATCCGCACAAATCGACTCTCGATCAATGCTTCCTTATCCACGTCTCCCTAGGTCTTTAGTCCCAGTATTTAACATCGCAAACCTGAGATGCACGAGGTCATTCGTGTAAGCGTTTCTTTCAATTCCTCTATCGATCTGTTCTCCAAAGTCTGGTTTCGTAGCCTCTTTTGTAATGATCCTTATTATTTACATAAACCTTTCTAAACTAACCTGCGGTGTGTCTGTCCTCTCCCGCCAGTCGTTAGTCCTGATGCTCGTCCTATGGCTCCTCCTAACTCCAGGGACCTCAGCTCTAGCTCGTATCATTGATGTCTTCATTCACACCACCATGTGTGAGGGTTGTCGTAGCGTGTCGATATTATGTGTTATGATATTCGTTGAGGGTGAAGGTAGTTTTCTCACTCGACATTACTTCAGTGGGTCGCGTTTCATTGCGCCGTCCTCTCCTATAGAATCCTATCCGTATATTTAATATTAAAAAATACTTTTTTTATATTTCTTAGTCAACCTATAATTCTCCTGCCGCAGTTTTGTTCTTCTCTAACTCCATCAATCTGTGCCTTCAATACATCCCAGATACAACTCATTTCCTTCAGGTTTGTTGACGTTTTGCTATCGGTGCCATCAAGCCATCAATCTGTCTTCATACTGACCTGTCCATGTGTCCATGTCCGTGCCCTTTTAGTATTTTCAACATTCCTTTTTTATTGTCTTCAGACGTCACTTTATAAAAGTAGGTATGCTCACATTACATAACCGGCGAGCAAGTTTCCTCACTCACACACAAACATGAGCCCACCGGAACATGCGACGTTGTAAGAGGATGTAGATATAAGTGTGTTCTGTTTAACCATCAGATGGCCCCCCAAGTGCAGGCGGTGACGGAGCCCGTGTGGCTGGGCGAGGGTCCTCACTGGTCCCACGACCACCAGGCCCTCTTCTTCGTCAGCATCTTCGACAAGACCATTCACAAATACAACCCTTCCAACGGAAAACATACTAGAGCCAAACTAGGTGAGTTTAAAACATATTATACATGAGAGTGCATATCAATTTATTTTATAAAAAAATAAAAAAAAACTGAGTTTAAATGAGACGGATTCAATAAAATGACTAATAATGATCCTTAACTCAGAGTTTATAATTATTATCGCTCCAACGCGAACGTCACGAGAGGATGTTTTGGAAGTTGACGGTAAGTAAGTACGTTACAAGACCACAGGAAACGTTATCGCAGGTGCTATCCAACCGATCGATAGCGATATGACGATAAGGATACGATCTGTAGAAGAGATACTGTATCTTAATTCTTAAACATAAGTGGGTTCTAGAAGACGAGTTGGTAGGAAGCCATCGGCTTTACATAACACTTACACGTCGATTACACTATTTCCATACTGTTAGCCCTAATACTCTGTTATAAATGAGAAAATTCTTATATGATTAATAGCTTATAGTTGTATAGTATGTCGCACACAATTAAAGACTAACCATCATTCTTAAAAACTCTCTTTGTTTCGTGAAATATATATGTTCGTACCACATAAGCGCTATCCCTCAGCGGCAGATTCAGATTCTTTAATTTATTAGAGAGAGACTAATATACGTATGTGACATGTGGTGTAACATGCTGTGTGTGTCTGGCCAGGTGACATGCCCGGCTTTATAATACCGGTGGAAGGGAAGCTGGACCGCTTCGTGGTCGGTCTGAAGAGGAGGGTGGTGGAGGTTCAGTGGGACGGGGAGGGCGGGGACGCCACCGTCATCAGGGAGCTGGCCGAGCTGGACAAACACAGTCCCGATAACAGGATCAACGACGCCAAGGCGGACCCCAGGGGGAGACTGTTTGTTGGTGAGGACGATACACATACATGCACTCAAACTCACGCACGCACAGAAATGCGCACATGAACACACGCACACATGCACAATAATTAAATGTCAATAAGTAACACTGCATGATATGATTATATTTAAATCCACACTGAGTCGCGTTGTAACAATTCAGTAAAATAGAAATAGGCAAATATGACGTTACTTAAATGTAGAAATGTCGGAAGCATGAACTAGGATCGGTTAAAAGCTTTCGAGTCTCCAGACCCTCCCACACATTCTTGTTTATATTAGACCTCTCTTACCTCTCTTTGGTCAGGTACCATGGGTCACGAGTACGAGCCGGGTAAGTTCCACCTGAAGCAGGGCTCCCTGTACCGCCTGGAGCGGGACGGGAGCGTGTCCCGCGTGGCCCAGGACATCGATATCTCGAACGGTCTGTGCTGGGACCCGCAGAGAAGCGCCTTCTACTACGCTGACTCCTTCGAGTACGCCATCAGAAGATACGACTACGACATCGACACCGGCAACATCTGTGAGTGTCGCCGGGTGGAAAGTTTATCATGAAATACAGACACATATAATACAATATAATGACATTCCAGCGAACCCCACGATAATATTCAAGTATTCGGATCACGGGCTGGACGGCATCGTGGACGGCATGTCTATAGACACGGACGGCAACCTGTGGGTCGCCAACTTCGACGGGTCACAGGTAAAGGACACACACACACACACACACACACACACACACACACACACACACTTTTAGACAGGAACATTAGGACACGAGCTTTCTGACACTCAAAAATGATGTAACGGTAAAAAACATGGAATCCATCAAGCTCGCGTGACGTCACACACTAGCAGACGAAACAAAAGACGCCGTTAAAGAAACCACATTTAAAAAGGAATTAAATATCTGTATTAGATAATAATGATTTGTTTAGTTTATTGTCTCCACTGCCACTATTCCTGTACTCCAGGTGTTGAAGATCGACCCCGTGAAGGGCGCTCTCCTCCAGCGAGTCCCCATCCCGGCGCTGCAAACCACCTCCGTGACGTGGGGAGGTCCTGCGCTGGACGTGCTGTACGTGACCTCCGCCTCCATGAACAGGGGTCAGGAACAGAAGCCACCCTGCGGCTCAACATTCAAGGTGACCGGCCTCGGGGCCCGCGGACATCCCAACAACAATGTTAAACTTTAATATATTAGAATCATAACCCTTGTCTTTTATTCCCTGACACTTTTTGAAGTTCGTTAACCTTCTTTTGACTTTGTATAAAATACTATATGGATTGAGTCTCACTCATCCATATCGTAGGAGGCGGGCGTCCCTGGAACACTGGTTAATAACGACAGATTTAAAATAAACATGAATCTGTTTTTAAAGAAATGTAGCTTGGAATAATATAACTAAATCTTATAAAATTTTAAAAAACCTCTAACCTCTAACCACCGAAAAGAAACGGACTCTTAAATGAAAAGACATTCATCGAAATAGGATCACTGTGCGAGTTGCGATGAAACAGACATCGACGTTAAACATGTCTTAGACATCATCAGTATATGACATGTTAAAATTATTGTTATGGTCGTCTGACGCCTCACATCATATGACTTATTATTCCTATAACGATCGCTGTATGTCACAGAAACATTTAACGTCATGCTTCGTCACCGAAACGACAACGACGCTACATTCAGATGCTCGTTTGTATTTCTACGGATGGATACGTATGAAAAACAATACAAAATCCCCGAGGATATTTGTGCGTCGGCCTCCAGACCAGACATATTTATATGTTCGCGAATCTTAAAGCGCGTTGTGATGATAGAGCTCACGGTTCCTTGTCAAACCAACCACCCCAAAGACCATACCATCAAGGTCAACAAATATTACGAGCTCACTCGAAATAAGTTCGTCGTGGATTTATACGCGGTAGAAGTGGGAGCGAGAGGTATAACGGGTAAATCTCTCTACAAACTACTAAATACTTGGGCCTGTCCAGAACTCACATCAATTGAATTCTTGGAACGTACTTCGAAGGCAGCCCTAGTAGGTTCTTTTCAAATTTGGTTAGGTAGAGAGAGGAGCTTGGACAGTGGAGGTGAGCGTTTAACGCGAGTTAGTTAGGGGCCCCTTAAACCTACACCTGGGTCGCAAGTCCCAAGCACTGTAAAAGCTCCTCTCCCTGCAACGCGATGGACCCGGCACCCGCACGCTGAATCCATTGAACGCTAAGAGGTTTCGTCTCATATACGACTAAGTTGGCGAGTTCAGAATTGTCAGGAGACGACTGAAAACATTCCGTCGCTAAACGGACTGTGACGTCATACTGAGAATATTTAAGTAAAACAATTGATCGCCTAAAAATAATACAAACCCCTTTAAGAAAATAACCTTTGACTTGTTATTTACGAGCTAAGTTCATCTTGGGTAATTATAACCGATGGCTCTGGAGTCAGATTTTGTTTAATGTTTAAGATACAGGACACGGAACTGAGATCAGAACGGATCTGAGATCTTAACCCAACTCTGTCCATAGTATTTAAACAACCTCTCTACATTTCTAACCCACACTCCACACTAATATCTTTGTCATCTTTTTGTATTTCATAAAACTCTCCACTACAGTTTTCACTTAAAATCATACGTGTCATCTGGTTATTCACACTGCTATTTAAATATTGTATTTTTGTGGAAGATTTTTGTAACAATCTCTTTCTAGGACTTATAACACGCTAGTTTCTATCGGGTTCAGTAATAATCATATTCTATTGTGTGATATATGAACTGTGACTGAAAGGCGTGAGTGAGTGAGTCGGCTACGCTACGGCGATGTCATCCAATGTCTTATAGTAATGAGTGACACTTGTTTGAGCTGTTTCATTACAGACGCAACCCATCTCTTTTAGCCTCCAAAGATGTTATTTCGTTTATGATCAATATGAGTACCTAAATTTATCCCTGAATTATATTTTTTGTGCTTTGTACAGCTTATAGAAACATTATGTCCAGTGAGTATTGTAAGTTTTGCAAATGAATACTACGGAAGGTATATATGTCTCATTTATTTGATATTAAAATGTACCAACAAGTGTGGTGAAAAAAATTAATTGATAGACGTAATGACCAGTTCCGCTCCGAGGTAGACAGCTGGGAGGAGAGTCATTCATCACCAGTCCTCACCGGCACATTTAATTCGCTTTTGAGTCGGATAGATTAGTGCTTTATAATAAAACCGTTTTACAGGATGTTAGTTTTAATAGAGAGATTAAAAATGTATAGTTACTTTTTGAAAGTTTCTGTACTGAAAAAAAGTTTACTGGAGCTTGTAGCAAACATTAGGAAGACCCTTGGCTCCGACGCCTGTGATCATGAAGGTGCACCCTCCGGGAGGTTCCTGGGGGCCCGTGTAGTCGACACTGGCCGATGTTACGAACATGACATCGAAGTCGGGACCTCCGAACGTAACGGAGGTCACTTGACTGGCGGGGATCGCCAGCTTCTGTATCAATGTCCCTCGGACCGGATCCACCTGGAGGACGCAGGAGCCTGAGAACACGGCGACCCACAGGTTACCGTCCGAGTCTATCGTGGCTCCGTCAGGGAAGCCCTCTACACCGTTGGCCTGCAGATCGAATATATACTTCATGTTCGCTGAAAGTTTAAAAAAATTAATTATATTAGATGCTGACCCTTTATTGTAATTTGAATGTTGACGATAACTTAGAAAGCGAGGGTCAAATGAAAGCTTTATGTAATGTCTTACGCTACGGCTCACTCACAAACATCCCCAGAGTCAACGTCGTAATCGTATCTCCTAATCTTTAAGTCCATGCTGTCGATATAATAGAAGGCCTTTCTCTCCAGGTCCCAGGCCAGTCCGTTGGACACCGTTATGTCTCCGCACACTTTCTTCACCTCACTCTTATCCAGACGGTACAGTGAACACTGTTTTGGCGAAAACTTACCAGGAGGATTCTCATAGCCTATGGAGCCTATTTACAACACAGAGAAAGTATATGAATAATATTTACACACAAAGAGCTTCAGTGATCCAGAAGTCGTTCCAATTAATACTTTACCTGCAAAAATCCGCCCTCGAGGGTCGGCCTTCCCATCGTTAATCCTGGGTTTGGGAGACACGTCCTGGTCGACGTCGGCTAATGTACGGAGAACCTTCGCCGGGCTGCCTTCCTCGCCGTCCCATTGTATTATGACAAAGGACAACTCCAAACCTATTATATATTGGTCCGTTTCGCCCTCCACCGGTACTATGAAGCCCGGTCGACCGTCTAACAAACCAAAACGATACAATCACTAGTACAATAAAATATAATTTTAATATCGATGTGTTTGATGCGAGTGATATATAAATATTACCGAGTTTAGTTTTCGTGTGTTTCTTAGAGGACAACACGTATTTATGTATAGTACACGCGAGGATGTCCACGAACAACAATGCCTGCTGCCTGTCATCCCAATGAGGACCCTCGCCAAGCGTCAGCGGATCAGTTATCTTCTCTATCTTAAGAGGCATGTCTAGAACATGTTATGTGTTTCACAATTCACAATATAAACTCTAATAAATAGAATCATTTGTAAATCATCTCTACTAAATAATTAGTAACTTGCGTCCTACTATTTTCTACAAATGCTTATTTAATTAAGAATAATACATTTGTAAGTAATTGTATGCTAATATGTTTACTTCAGCTGAGGCTAAAACAAATAATATTATCGGTCCAACTTCTATAAACAAGTCACGTTCAATAGATTATTATTATAGACCGCTTTCAATGTTATTTAATGTTTCGTTCTCAAGTGAATGATTTCAACTTTGCAAATCTTTTTGATATTTTAATTCTCCCATATATCTTTAAAACGATCGCCTTATAACGCGATGTCGCCGACCTGATACGAGCACACTCTAAATCAACTTACCATTTTCAATATTACATATAAGAACGAACGCTGCATTATAAATTTTATATCTCGGTTAGTATCCACCTTGAACTCACCTTGCGTTTCTTAGAAAAACTTGTTTAAGACCAGATACACTCAAAATTATATTATTACCAATTTGTGAGGTATGTTCCGGGTACTAACACTCGAGCCGTCAGGATTACTCGATCTCAAGAGTGAGGACTGAGGAGACGGCAGTGAGATACGGCTCGTTATAAATGGTCATTGCCAGTCATAGCTGATTGTATAATCCTCGGCCATTGGTCCGCTCATGATTGGTTCGTTTCATTCATTATTAAATTCAACTCGTATTTGCTATTATGAAACGAATATTATATATGATTGTTAGTTGGTTGGTAAGACAGAATTGAATTATATTTACAATTGTTTTCAAGATTTTAAATAAATTTGATAAAAAGAAGATGCAATTACACACATGCTTTAAAGGTAATAGAAAATAAAAAGTTCAGCCAAAATATGAATAAAACAGTAAGCGGTTGTCTCTCCAGTTTGTAATTGATAGAGTAATTTTATCAGTAATGAGTTTATTTATGATAAAGCCAAATATTTCTGTAACTATATCTTTTTACCTTAACATTGTCACATTTCCCTTTTTCATTTTTAAATAATGTTTTGAATGAGGTATTCCCCTACTGTCTTAGCCTTCTTTAACGTACCCATATCAATCTGTTGTCAAATGTCCAGGTCATTCTAAGTATTAACTCGCTTTGGTCTGTAGCATTTTGACTGACGAGACAACGAGACTTGTACTTAATGTCCCTCGAAACCATATTCCCTCAAATCTTTTATATTTTTTATTCTTAAACGCGATCATCAGCGTTAGGTTAATGTTCATAATAATATCATGAATAGGAATAAATTTCTATTTCTTACACATGTCCTCTTGGTCAAATCACATTAAATTTTCCAAGTTGTCATGGTCCTTAAAAAGACAGGCTACTGTGTACAGATGTCGTTAACAATTAAAGAAAAACGATTAAATAAAAAGGCTAAGAACGTTATATCTAACGATTGTATTTAAATATCCTTTCCAGCTTTATCTTCTAAGCAGGGAACTGCCACTTGTGGTAAAATTCCATTTCCACCCCCTTTCATATATCGTCGCTCCGTCATACCGCACTTTGTCCTCCACTACCTTTGTCTAGACGCAGTTTTCATTCTATCCTACTTAATACTTTTACTTTATTTATCTGGATTCTTTCAAATCTTGTTTAGTAGAGAAACTCGTTGAGTGAGTTTTAAAGTCTTGTACAGTCCTGTTATTTATGTGTATAGTTCCGAGTCCAACGGAATTTAATACCTTGTTACAAGTAGACGACCTGGTAAGATTGTTTGCACGTGAAGTATTGAGACTCAAAAACCCACCATAACTTATTAAAATTCGACGCTCCTCATATTCTCGTGTCAATTGACTTTTTATTTGTTGTATAATCTAGCCAAGCTATGACCTATGTATATTACTAACGATTTCAAGTATGCGTATGTACAGCTAAGTTATTGACGACTGTTCTTGCAAACATGATATTCGTCTCGTCAGGGTTGATCCCGAAACCCGTCAAAAAAAATTAGATCGTGACAACATCTATGACAGGAATTATGATTGTAAATGAGCCTTTAGGAATGAATTGCAGATTGTTTTTTCTTTACTACTTCTATGTGATTACAGTGTAATTATATTGTCGTCATGGAAAAATCCTACATATCATTCCATATTGAACAATTTTAGCACAAATAAAATGCTATTTAAGAATTTGGTGCCTTTTCTGTGTTGTAAATGTATGTACCTTGTAAAACTCGCATTACAGCGACGGTTAGTAAACAATAAATTATAATAGATTTTATAATTAAAAGCAAACACACTTTCACAGTTATGTACATAAATATAGATAATTATGTTATGTACATAATTATCTATTTTATCTCAAAGATTATTCCAAAACGTGATATCGTTTTGGAATTAAGATATACATGTAGCAGGTGCTCATTGGTCTTTTGGCACTCTTTTTATTCTCGGCAGGAAGTACCTACGATCATATTTTTGTTATTAAATTAATTCCAACAACAACGCGCCGTCGGATCATCATTCTGCCACAACACTGCCCTCGGAGGCAGACGGCGATACATCAATGTGTAATCTGAACATACAAGTATTACTAATATTTGGGTTAATTCATATTATGTCCCTCCACCGTACTTACCGCAAAGTAATCGGGTTTCTGCATTTTATTTCAGTTTTGCAACCTTATCTTAGACAATATTAACTATTAACATTCCGCTTTGGTTTAAATGTGCTTTTATATTAAAACCAGCTATTTGAAGCATTCAAATAAAAACTATTGGACTCAAAGAAAGCTATAGTACCTTAGAAATACAGCGATCTCCTTCGGTTACTAGGTAGGTATTACTTAACTGTGGACCGTTTATCGAGACTAAAACTAATTCAGCCCCACCACCCCTTATTACCCTACGACGACCAAACGCACAGCCGTTCCCCGCACTGCCATATCCGGATGAAGTAATACGGTGCCTCCTTAGTACACTCAGCGTAGCGTGTGGCGTGTGTGTTTCCACTCAAGTACAATTTAGATCACTTCAAGTCAGGAGCAAGTAGAATGTTACTCAGATACGCCCTCATACCTACCTACCATTCCGTGGAATGATAATCAAGCACTCTCCAGTTATTATAAAAAAAAAATAGTTTTGTGTCAAAGGTTGCAGCAATTTCTCGAACCTTGCTTGAGGTTTCCATTCCAGAGGACCATCGTGCTCACCGCGAGTGGTGGTGAGCGGGTACCGTTGCTGGCAAATGATCTCCCTAGAGAACTGTAGACGGAGGCCCCATGGTGCTCCGCTAAGGCAATGAGGGTAACCGTTGGATTTCAGTTGGTAATTTCGGAGCTCCCCGGGGGCGCACATCCCACAACCATTTTCTCGCATAACTCTTGTATATTTTTTAAAACTTTAGTCCAAAGTCGTCACTTATCTAAGGCGGTGTATGCAAGGCTCACTATCTTTCATTAACAAAACCAACTCTAAGCAAACGATTTCAGAAAACGCAACAGTAAACTTTCATTCACTCAACGACGTTGAAGTGAACTGGAAACCACGCGAGAAGTGTCACGAGTCGAGGTGTAAATGTGTACTCGTGTGAGTAGATTTTTCCAAGTTATTTAAACTCTGGTTTATTTCTTTCCTGGCATTTTTTTACTTTCATGTGTAAAGATCGTGCGGTTTCTACCTTGACGTTAGGTCAAATAAAAACTCTAAAACCGGCATCGATTCGTAGAGGGTCAAAAATAAAATACACTGTCGTACACACCGCCGACATCAAAGTATTATATTATAAAACGTGTCCTCCCTCACGCGGCTCGGCGATCAGGACAGCACGGAGCGGGCTGGCCCCGGCTCGGGCGGGGAACACAGTTCGCACACACGGAGTAGATACTGATTTGTATTAAACCTACTTAATCTATGTCATGAATATTTACACAACGAACAACAAACATGGCACAAGTATTACAATATTTACATCGTGGCGAGAGCTCCACGTCCGCACGAACCGAGCTGCTTATGATATGTTAGGGGCGACGCGCGCCGCGAGACGGCTCCGACAGCTCCTGGTACAGGCCACTACGGCAGCTACAACTTTCACTATTAACTAGCTCATTTCTTAATCATAATGTTATAACTCTAAGCGGCAGATCTGTTACACTTATTACATTCGTTAAAAACGCAAACGTACACGCAGCCATATTTACAAAGACTTTTTGTGGCTCACTTCATCTAAAATCTAAACTATAACAGACTTGTCCGGACGCAGACTCGCGCCGCGGGTCGGCGACACGAGTTTCTGCCTAAACAATCGAGTCCGATATCATCTCGATATATCCGACGTCTGGTGGAGGCGGGCGAGGGCGGGCGAGGGCGGGCGGGGCGGGCGGTTCACTTCTTCTTCGGCTTCTTCGGGTTCCTGGAGCGACTCTTCGCCTTACACAGAGGACAGATGGGCGCGTTACGATGGATCTGCTGGTGACACGACAGGCAGGACTTCATCGGCGGCGGCTGCTGTCTGTGGGTTGTGGGGCCCGACCGGTTAGTGGATACACACGCACGTACGAAATAACAAGCACTCGCTTACGAGACGGACATGCTACGATCGGTAAGCAGGATAACGAAATAATAAAAATATAAGCATCGGACGCGAGTGTCGAAGGAGAGAAGGAGAGAAGGATTGGGGAGAGGGAGAGAGGGAGGGAGGGAGATTTAGGGGAGTGTGCAACGAAACAAACGGAACCGAACCTGAGCGAGACGGTTAGGAAATCTTGGTCGAGAGCAGACCTGAACGCGGGCGGCGGCGGCGGAGGCTTGCGGGGAGCCGGAGCCAGGAAAGACCCCGCGCCCGCCGCCCCTACTGCGCCCACCGCGCCCACCGCAGCGCCCACGGATAGGGACCGTGACCCCGACAGACCCGCCGGGAAACGACTGCGGGCCGATAGATAACGTTAAGGACACGTGCAGACGACACACAGACCATGTGGCCGGAGGAAGGCCAACGAAACAAGATAAACATTGTAAACCACGAGACCTACTGAGATAAGTACAGGAAAACGAGCTGCAGACTTTAATAAATAAAGTTTAAATATGAAAATTAAAAGCAAATTCGAGACCAAACACGAATTTAAATGTTACCGATAACAATGTAGTATAACGTAATGTAATACACGTATCGTCTGACCAAGCCGCAGCTCATCGATCAACATGGCTGTGCACTCTTCTTGTATTTCATATAATTTTGAAAACGATGTTTATCTCGTTTCTTTGGAAATTGTCAAAGTGTCCATAGGGAGTTCTAAAACATAAATTTTTGTACAAAATTATTATGAAAGGTGAATTTTAAAACTTTCATATGTATTTGTAATACTTCTAAGTTATCTTTTTGCGTCTTTATCTGTTTGTGTGTGTGTGTGTGTGTGTGTGTGTAAATGTGTCCGTGTGTTAGTGTATATGCTAACTCTGGCGTGACGGGGCTGCCCTCCTCCTCGTGCAGCTCGGGCAGCCTGTCCAGTCCTAGACACTGTCTCCGCAGCAGGTCCACCTCGTGTTTGAGCGGGCGGTAGTCCTCGTGGAGACGCGCGGCGCTGGTCAGTTTGCGTGACATGCTCTCCTCCGTTTGTTTTATCACAGTCTCCATCTTAACAAACAATGGTGCTGGATACATATAGAATACTAAAAACCTTCAACAATTCACTTTCATCACAATTTTAACAGTTTTAACAGCCCATGACAACCTATAAAGAAAGTTATCTTGTAATGATGATAGCTGATAGTGTGACAGCATTGTTATGCTGCACAAGACTCATGATACTTTTTTCAATTCAATAAACTAAGACAATGGTGACTTAATAAGTACTTTTATATGAAGTTCAATAGACAAGATATATTTTTAAATAGAACGGTTCACAGATTAAGAATAACCATTTCTATAATTACAATATAACTCGTTTATAGAAAACATTGTCTTATTTTAAAACATAGTAAAAATGAAACAAGAATGTGAATGAACATATTCAGATCCAGAAATAGTAAAACGTTCAATAAAACATAAAGTATGCGGGCGGACAAACAACCACTACACTAATAAACACTGAACAAGTAGCGCTCCTTACAATAGAAGCAATAATAAACACCAGGTGGGACTTGTGAATCAGTTCCCATATACATGGTGTGCTTTTGTTAGCCGCTGTGATATGACTCGCTAAACATGCTCTATCATGTGGGTTTCTCTAGAATATTATGATATGGTAATAACATTATATTATTAAAATTTATACAAAGCATTTTCTTGTCAAAATTAAATATATATGTTCTATGACTTTGGCTCTTAATATTTTTCATGTTTTGCCACTTTTAGTCTGCGTACAACATCACTAGATGTAATACTTATAATTTAGTATCTTTTAAACACTGCAGTCTACATCAAAATTTTAATAAATATTAGAGAGTTTTCATATGATGCAATAGTAATATAGGTCATGCAATGCCCACTCACAGCATTAATGTCAGCATGTATCTGGCGCAATTCCTCTACATGGCTCATCTTCTCCTGCTGCAGCAGCTCCATCTCTCGCTTGTACTGCGCCAGACAGCGACCCTCTTGGTCGCCTGATCGCACCTCGTTAAGTATACTACGCTTTAGTCGCTCCAGAGTTATGGTTTTATTTCTAAAAATAAATATCTCTAATCATAGTCTCCTTCATTACTTGACAGCAATATTTTTTGTTTATATTATTTCGATTATTTTGTTCCATGTCGTTTCGTGTAGAACCCTATTTTCATATTAAGAATATTTTCTAAACATCTGTGATATATGTGATGAAATTATTATAAGTAGATACACAAATTATTATAAGTAGTAACCTTTAATACTAAGAAAAAAATAATCACTGATATCTTTAATTATAATACCATTTATAAGTAAAAATAACAATTATTGATGTCAAGTGTTTATTGATCGAGTCTACAGGTATGAAAACATTTTAAGTAATATGTACTAAAAAGCTCACCTAATCTCCTTCATGGCCTCTAATTTATGATATATTTCCCTTTCGTTCTCTGCGGTCATGTTTAGCAAAGCGAAAATAACTCCCCTATAAAAAGGAAAATGAAAATATAACGCGGCAGTCTTGTATCACTAAGACATCAGATTATGAAATTGAAATATAATAATCAGTAGAGTGGTAACTAGTGAGGGACTAGACACAAGTAACAGTTAACAGTATAATCTGTTTCGATTACATTCTACATAAAATAAATCAGAATTCACATACGATGAGAAGCAAATAGTTATAATCGATTATAAATCGACATCCATTTGTATACACTATACAACTTGTATTATGAAAACTTATATCTTGATGTTAATTTTTTTCAGCGAGCTAAAATTAGTACTTTATTGATCAAGTATTATCTGTAATATATCATAAAATATATTTTCATAATCATAAACAAAATAAACTTACGGTCTTTACATATTTTAGTTAGTTTTTATCTGTTATGTAGATAATGCTTTAAATAATTAAAAGCGACGAATCTGTGATCTGTCGGAATGAAAATGGCGGAATGACCATTGAGAGCGGCTTGCTGTCAAAATATAAAAATACTTTTTATTATCGCGTATGTTACATTTGTATGTAATTGAACAACTAACATACATGTATTATT
The DNA here is from genome assembly GCF_018135715.1 of Danaus plexippus. Classification (NCBI taxonomy): domain Eukaryota; kingdom Metazoa; phylum Arthropoda; class Insecta; order Lepidoptera; family Nymphalidae; genus Danaus; species Danaus plexippus. The sequence goes on along the minus strand of NC_083546.1, from coordinate 76,496 downwards.
ATGAAAAAACTGAATGATTACTATAGCATTCTCCATAGATGTCGTAAAAGCTGATACGCAAAGGTCATTTACACCTTTGCGGACTGCTTCGTGTCGCGCGTATTAAGACATTTCTTGTACGCTGTGTTTACGAAGAAAATGAGTGAGGAAGGTGGTGATGAGTCGCCGGCTTGGCTGAAACGAAAGATTAAGCAAGTCGTGGTGCTCTCGGCAACATCAGATTCTGATAGCGACGAGAGCGTTGGCGTGGCGGGGACACGTAGAAAAAGATTGAGGGTAAATGTCTCATCTTATGAATATTTGGTGCAGTTTGAAAAGTCGTATAGGAGTTACTATACTGGTGGTGATGATTTTCAGGTCATCAGCGATGAGGAGGCAAGTGATAGCAGCGGAAGCTCCGTCGTTTGCGCGGGCAGTCGGCGGAGGCGCATACTTCCGAAGCTACGAGACTCGGACGCTGAAAGTGATAGCTCCGATTGGACAACAGATCGTTCACCTCCCGGAAAAGACAATGTTGCCACAAATAAAACAAACTCCGGTTTCGCATCCGATAGCTCAGAAGGAAATTCTGACAAGTGTTCAATCTGTTTAATGCGCTTTACAAATCAAGAGATTGGCACTCCAGAGATCTGTGAACACATTTTCTGTTTGGATTGTATCACAGAATGGTCCAAAAACGTAAACACCTGTCCTGTAGATAGGCTAACATTTAATTCTATAATAGTGCGAACATGTATCGGAGGGAGGGTACTGCGAACTGAGGCGGTCCGGACAGTGCAACGGAGCTCCTCTGTTGAAGCACTTGTTGTGGAAGACCCTACTATATGTGAAGTGAGTTGGATGTAATTTATAAGTCTGATGTGACAATAGTAACATTCTTAGGGCAAGGGACCCAACAATGAAGTGTTGGTAATGTAATAACTAGGTCAACTAATACTTATTACATATACTAAGGAAAACTTATATATCTTAGAAGGAGGTTTTTAGAGTGAAAATTCTCACTTGATCTTGTGTTATGGTTTGTGCTCCAAACAAAGATTTTCAAAGGCTATCCAACTTACAATTAATGTTTTGGAACCAATTGCATAAATTTAATCATCAAGTTCTTATAATAGTTGAGTTAATGAAGAATATTCTTTGCAGATTTGTAGAAGCATGGAGAGTGAGGAGACAATGCTGCTGTGTGATGGCTGTGATCTTGGCTTCCATATGCACTGTTTAAATCCCCCTCTGTCAGAGGTCACCATACGCTTGACTTACATTTTGGGGTAACCCGGAGCATTAGATTTATTGTTACTATTGTGTTACAGGTGCCAGCAGATCAATGGCTGTGTCCAAACTGTTTTGTTGATATTGATAATGACCAGGAGTTGATGGATGCAATCAACTTGTCTGAAGTGGAAGACTTGTTTGATGGTATTATTGAGTTCGACCTGCCGGTGGGGCCGAGGCCTACACCCTTGAGGCAGCCAAGAAATGTGAGAAGGTCAGCAAGGAATGTAAGATCAGTCGAAGAACCTTCAACTTCCAGTAGCAACCACACTAACAATGGAAATGAACAGCCAACAACCTCACAGGGGACCAGAAGTACACTGAGAACAACATCTCGGTCCATCAACAGAAGACGAACGACGACCCGCAGACGGAAATACAAAAGAAGACGAACCAAAACTGTCATTATAGAGTATGAAGTACAGGAAAATGGTAAATTCCCCATCACAAGAAAAATCAAAAGGAGGGTTAAAAAGAGAAGGGTGAGGATATATTATAACTTAAAATATATTAATTTATTGGCCTGTTGTGAACTGAATCGTTGACGCTAATGTGAAATGCGAATAATAATGAAAAATGTTTCAATCTTTTAGGTAAAAAAACGTCAACCTCGAACTGCGGCTCGAAGGTCTTATGTTCGTGCGAGCGTCCAGGCCAAGCTCGCGTCACAGCGAAGTCAGAGACAGGAAGTGTCGGCGGTGACACGCACAGGCCGCGGGGTCAAGGACCTCACAGTCAATAGGCACAGAGCCAGTATACCGTCGCTGAGTCTCTTGGGCAATCCCAATGAACTCGAATATTTCTCTGATGAGGACAATACCGTCTCGGAGGACGCCTCCACCGCCGTCGCAGTGAGACCCTCCTCCAATATCTTCAGTGCTTACAGACAGGTCAGTATTTGATAATTTATTCCCAAAGATATAAGATCCATACAAGGATTAGTTATAAATATAATCAGTTATAAACTGGACGCATCTCGACAATCTCATAGTTTATTGAAAATGTCATAAAATTCGGAATACGATTGCGTTTTTAGTAGATATGTGTATTAAAATTAAATATTTCAATTTTTAGGCGAGAAGGAAAATCGTTTCGGTTCCGTCTCCCCCGCACGCCTCCTCGGCGCCGGACCTTCTGTCTAACATTTTGGAGAGTCAGACTTTATTGCATTCGAAGAATTCTTTAGTTTCGATAACAGTAGACGGGAACATCAATATAAAGCTGCAGACGCAGAAACAGAACCAGCAGAAGAAGACCGTCACAGAAACGAAAGAAGACGAGAAAGTGGATTTGTCCAAGGCCAAAGAAGCTGTGAAATGTGCGCCATCCTACCCGGGGCAAGGTCGCGGCGGCGGAGGCTGGGGCGGGGGGTACCGGGGCGGCTACGGGAGAGATCAGCATCACGCCAACGGAGGGTTCAACCGCGGAGGGTACGACTCCGGCTACGGAGCCGGCTACCAAGGTCGGCCCGCGGGATACGGCGGCTACCAGAACAGCGGCATGCGGCGAGACGACCCGGACTACTATGACCCCTTCCCCCGCAGGCCGCAACAATTCACCAATGCCGATGATTCCTACTACGACCGATCTCGTAGGCTGGGGATGGACAACGGACGAGGCGGCTTTGTGAACCATCATCGAAATGACGGCGGCCGATACAGTGGCGCTCCCGGCTGGCCCTCCGCGGGCGCCCCGGCCGGGCCCTCCGCCGCCGGCCCGCCGCCGCACGCTAGACACTCGTTCGGAGGTTTTGAAAATCCTGTCGACATGAGGATGACCGACAGACAGATGCCGCAGTCGAATCCTACCGTCGATATGTTTTCTGGCATCGTTCCGCACCAGGACAAACCTCAACCGCCCCCCTACCGACCGCAGACGGACCCGTCCGCTTTTCGCCCTTCTCCGGAGCCGCATCCCTATCAATCACCGTCACAGCAACAGAGTTTCGTTTATCCGAAAGCATCGGAAGTGGAGAAATCAGAGGACGAGAGAAGCGATCCCGGCCTGATCATCGACACTGAGAAGTACGACCCCACCGAACCCACACACGACGAGGACAGCGGGGAGGAAGACAAGACGGCACCCGCTCCACCTGCCCCGCCCTCGCCTCAGCACAACTCTTACGAGCCAGAGTCGACGGCCGATGAGAGTGTGCAGAACATACTGGCCGGCATCGACGCAGGCACCATGAATGTGCCGCCGAGCGTCCTGGACAGCGCGGTCCGCCAGGTGCTCAAGGAACACCGGAACCTCATCTCGTCTCCTGGAATGAAGACAAACCGAGACGGAAGCGAGGACGAGTCGGATGGCGACTGTCCCAATTTTTCAATTTATTCAGCCGCAAGTGTTCACATAGCGAACTACGTCAACGACCTTCCCGACGAGCCGCCGGCGGAGCCCCGGCCGACAGAGGGTCTCGAAGACCTCGTGCAGGAGGACGACGACACGCCGCCCGACACCTCGCCCGTTGAGACCAAGGAGGCTGAAGACAAGAAAATAGAGGTGTCTCGGCCACATGCCAGCAAGCCGCTTTATGGTATCACTGAATCCAATGAAAAGAGGAAGTCCGAAGAAGAATATAAAGAAAAAGTATCCAAACGATGTCCGATCACTACAAATACTAGAAATCCTATAAAAATAAAACTTAATACGCCATCCTTGATAAAGAGACAGGTGAGCTTATATGACGAAGAAGACACGAGCATGGATGCCGGTCTGGAAGAGAAGTTAGACGTGAACCCTAAAATTAATGAAAACAAATTAAATGCAAAACATGATAGTCCTAAGAAAGAGCATCTCGATACAGCAGCTGCGAGGAATAAAGAAGCTGCATTGAACGAAGATGACTCACAACCAAGTGGACGAGTCCAAGAACTAAAGCAGAGTTCTAAACGTAAAAGTTTCGAAGAAACTATTAGTACGCCTTCAAAAGAGATTAAAGAGAACGACGGATCACGGAATACAAACAAAGAAAGAAAACAGAGCCCTTCGAAAAGTAGCAAGGAGAGCAATGATAATAATATTGATGAGGTCACAAAAAATTGTGAGGATACTTCAGGTAGCGACATAAAGAGAGACTATAGAGTTGAACATTTGGCAGACATAGATCCTGACAAAGACACTAGAATAAGTAATGAAAACGATCATAAAGTTGACGACAATGTGGAAAAAATGACTGAGTCTATAAGCGAGACGGAGGACGAACGCAGCTACACACCATGTCTAGATGAAAATAAATCTAACAAAGACGCCTCTTTCGACAACGAGAGAGACAAGGGACTAGAGGGACTCGATACCGAAATGATATCGGAAGACGAGGGCAACGAGATGTTCTCGGAGAACGAACGAGCGCCCTCCAACGGATCAAGAGCCTCGCCTGTTAGGCTGAGGGTTGAGGAGGGGCAGGTACACGAAAAGAAAGAGGTCATCAAGAAGATCACTGCGCGCGATGAAAACGTCAAGAAGAAGAAGAAGAAGGACTCAAAGAAAGAAAATAAAGAAAAGGACAAAGGAAAAAACAAAAAGAAAACAGAAATAACATTCAAGAAACTTAGTAAAAGTGGCAAAGAGAGAAATTACAGAGAGAGAGATAGAGATAAAGGAGAAAAGAAGTCGGGAAGAGATCGGCGGGACTCCGGAGACAACGACGTGCGACAACGACGGCGGAAGGAGAAACGGAAAGACTTGCAGAGATACGACGTGCGCTCGCTCGTTACTGAGAAGAGACGGAAGCTCAAGGATCCTTTCGGACGAGATGTGTCGCCGAGGGAGCGCTCGCCCTCGCTGTCTCCGCCGGAGCGGTCGCCTTCACCCCCCGGCCGAAGAGATCCATCTCCTCGACGCACACCCACACGTCTTCGTCGAGATCCCTCACCCATCCCCGCCTCACGCTCGCGTCGCTCACCCTCGAGAATTCGGCGTTCTCACTCCCGAATCCGCAGATCATCGTCCAAAACTCGTCGATCGCATTCGCGTCCTCGTAGATCATTCTCCAGGGGTCGAAAGTCACCTTCGAGACCCCGGGCTTCACCTTTGCGGTTGAAGCGCTCCGTGTCCAGAGGACGACGTTCGCCGAGCGCAGCACGCCAGGCGACCTCGAGAAGTCGGAGATCACCTAACCTCCGAAAGTCCCCTTCGCGACGCAATAGCGTCCGCGGACGTACCGCTTCCCGTGGACGAACGTCCCCAGGCCGTGGTCGCCGCTCTGTCGCCCGACGCTCCCCCAGCCCACGTGTCGGTTCCCGCCGCAGCCCCGCGCGCAGCCCCATGCGTCGCAAGCGACGACGATCTAGCTCCCGACCGGCCCGCCGACGGTCCGCAACCGGGAGTCCGCCCCGACGTACCCTCAAAAAGAAGAAGCGAGAAAGATCGACTCGTCGCGTCCCGGCGGCCGCTTCCCCTGAGCGAAAACGACGACGCAGCGAGAGCGCTCGGCCGGCGCCGGCGCCTCCATCCCCGGCGTCCCGCCCACCCTCTCCTCGCACGCCTTCGCCAGAACCCGCGCCGTCGCCTCTCGCGCTCGAAGAAGTCCCGGAACGTCTTGAACGAAGACGTCGAGACCCGGAGAGACACCGCAGGAGACTCCGGGACGCGCCCGGACCTTCCAAGGAAGTGTTCACATCCGGCGACAACATCCTTGTGAGCGTCAGTTTTAAAGAGCAGGAACGCGGCGAAGAGAGCGAGCGGCGAAGGCGGAGAGAGACGCGGCGTGAGAGGAGGCGGCGAAGACGAGCGGCCGTCCCGCTCGAGGTGGAGGTAGCCAAGCCCGTGGCTATCATAGACCTCGACCGCTCGCCTTTCCGGGAACTGACTCCATCGCCAAAGAACGTGATCGTCCTGAGCGACAGCGACCACGGCGAGCGAGAGGTGGGGGAGGAAAAGGCACCAGTGGCGGAGGTTCCCGCCGAGGCGCCCACACTCGGTCCCAAGACGCCGCCAGAGCCCCTCGCACCCGAGCCCGCCGCCGCCGCTCCTCCCGAACGCGAGCACACGCCGCCCGAAGAAGAGCCCCACTCGCCGGACGCGTACGATCCCTTCGAGCCGACGCGCTCGGCCTCCGCTTCCCCGCCGGCGGCGGCGGCGGTGGCACCCCCGTCTCCTCCCCGAGCACTCATCACGCTGGAGGCCGCGCAGCGTAGTAACCTGTCTGCGGACGAAGTGATCGATCGCCGCCCACTGTCGCCGGTCGAGAAGGTTATGGCGCTGTTGCAATCGACTCGTGATGAGAGCCCGGAGCCTCCGCCGGGTGTTCCGGAACAGCCACCCGCGCCCCGCATCGTGCTTCCGTCACCGACGCGGGTTCCTCCCAAGCTGTTCCCGGGCAAGCCGTCCCCGATCAAATCGAACCCGGTGAAGCCGATGCAGGTGTCTCGTCTGCCGCGCCCCCCTCCCCCCGCCCTGCTGCCCGACGCGGGCTCGTCCCCGTACTCGCCGGGATCCAGCGACTTCGGTGAGCTGTTCGAGCCACCGGCTCGTCGCCCGCGCGCCGCTCCCAGACACGAGCGGAAGAGAGGTATGTGATCGCGTGTCCGGGGCGACGCTGAACGGTCGTCAAATAATATGATCCAAATCAATGAAATCTCTTTTCTCTTTTTAGGAAAAACGCAAGTCGACGTAAGAATAGACGACGACAACCTCATGATCCTGGACGAACTGCCGAGCTCTGCCGTCGCGATGCAAGTCAAGAGCAAAGTGAGTCACGTGCCGCCATTAGCACATTAACGAAAAGAATAAGAATGAGTATCATGGATATAAAATATGTTTAAAGTCCCATAGAAATTGAACCACGCGAGGTTAGCGCGCCGCGATACGCTGAGGTTTCGATGTGTGCTTTGTCTTTGCAGTACCTGAAGAAGTTAAACCGTCAGGAGCGCGTGGTCGAGGAAGTGAAGCTGGTGCTGAAGCCGCACTACAACAAGAAGAGAGTCACCAAGGAGGAGTACAAGGACATCCTCCGGCGCGCCGTGCCCAAGGTCCGGACACGTTGTGTTCGTGTCACTCTAGTCGTTTAGTATTATGTAATCGTAATGTAAATGTCGGTTCGGTTCGCAGATCTGCCACAACAAGTCCGGCGAGATCAACCCCACCAAGATCCAGGCGCTGGTGGAGGCCTACGTCAAGAAGTTCAGAAAAAAACACAAAATGGGAATCGTCTAGTGATGTGATACTTATAGTGTAGTGCAGATGATCTATCAGATTATTGTAATTATAATTTATGTACGGACATTTATTTTACTTAACGTTTTATTTAAATATTATAGATTTAAATAAACAATCAACATTGAGTCATTTCTATTCTCGATTCCGTTCTCAGTGTGGGATGTCGATACAGTAACAACACGGTCTGGTGTGAAAGTTTTTATTTGTCAAGTGCAAAACATCTCGTCGTGAGTAAGTCTAAAGAGAGAGCGGCGTCGCCTCCGACCGACGGAAGTATTAAACAAGGCTTGTAATAATAATAACAAGCGCAAAAAGTAAAATAAACTTTAACATCTACAAGTATTACACCTTTTAAATGTATGCGACTAAACAACGCTGAACGTATATTACATTCCACAATAATAACAAAGTCATCTAAGTATAAACAAATGATAAATGTGACGTCTTCGATCGTCTGGACTCTAGAGGGCGGGCGCGAAGCCGATGCGTCGGTTGGCGACGTCGAACTCCGTGTAGTAACGGCCGATGAACACGTCGCCCAGGATCCACAGCGGACCGGCCGGCGGCGGGATGTCCAGCCCCATGAAGCCGGACAGACACACCGTCTTACCGAACTGAGACACCTGCACACGGAACAAGCGACCGGCTTAGCGTCATATACGACGTGGCGGACATCAAATCAATTGACATACTGAACGGGCCGAGCTAGCACTGACCCGCAGCACATAGTCGGTGCCCTCCAGCGTGAACTTCTGGTTGGCGATGGTGAAGGTGACGGGCGGCAGGCGAGGGATCAGGGAGCAGTCCAGTGCGAATTGACCGAACGCCATCGGCGTCGCGCCGATCTTGGCATTTAGGGCTGCCACCTCCTCCACCGGGCCGCCTATCAGGGAGGTACCCGTGTCCGCGATGGCCTGGCAACCCTGAAGAGAGACGAGGCTCAGAGAAAGATTCTCAAAAGATAAAGTGATTATCGGCTCATATGGAAGCTCACTCGTTTGCAAAAGCTGGATCCGTTGACGAGAACGCCGTCCATTTGGAATTGCCAGTAGGTGTCCTTGGAGAGCGGCACGTAGGTGAGCGGACCGCGGTAGTGAGCGGGGTCCGAGCCTCCCAATACCAGCTCACCGCCCTGCGCCGCCGATGCGTCCCTACCATACGGACCTTATGTATTAACATCTGATAGAATTCATCGAACCGAACTTTAATCTCACCTCCCAGACGGAAGAAAAAAGGGTTTTTATTGTTTATGTAATGTTTATAGAACCTTACCAAAATCTTAAAAAGTATATTACCTGTTGAGGTAGAAGCTGAAGACGGGCGCCACCAGGCCTTGCTTCACCATGTTGTCAAACACCGGCGTCACCCCGTCCACGGCGATACTATACGAGGAGCACACAAACACTCTCACATATAAAAATAAATAACTCGATTTCAGAGCAATTGTTCACATTCTGCCACAAATAGTTCGAAGTGTTAACAATGAATGTTATAAATTTTTATCACCTGGCGAATGCCATGCCAAGAATGCCATCAAACTTGGCGGCCACGAATGCCAGCCCCGGCTCCGACATCGCCTCCGCGAACGTCTGCGACTTCACCGTCATTCCACCCAGCTGCATGATACCACCAAACACACATTTTAATTACGTAATAAGTTATTATCACTAAAAACACTACGTCGTCCAAACGTTAACAGAAGCCATCTTTACTAATACGATTTCCATATAAACTTATTAATTTAGATCATCTTTTACTGAACCGTTTGCCAACGACGACCAACGACTTGATTCATTACGGATGAGCTTTGTACTAACGGTGACGTCATCGACGGAGAGGAATCCTGACAGGGAGCCGGAGCCGTAGTGGATGGCGAACTCCGTGCCGTTCTTATGATAAGACTTGGACTTGCTGCTGTCATACTTGTTGTGGAGAACTGCCAACAGAATGTTCTCCCATCATTCACTGATTGAGACTAAGGCATGCAGTACATTGTTAGTGCAATATCACACACTCTATATTTAGCAAGTTACTGGTTTCGATAAACCCTTGGCAATATGACTCGGGATCCACTTACGACAGGCGATGTTAGTGTAGTGGCATTTCTTGGACGGAACCCAGAGATTGGAGGAACCGGTGTCGAACACCACCTTGAAAGTCTGGGGAGGGTTCCCGATCGAAATGGGACCGTAATATTGAGCCTGAAACACACACAATGATAAAAATGATCATGTTTACTCATAACCACAGTTATGATAAATATACAAACCGTCCTCAAACACATATCACGGCTTTATATAATTCTCAATAAATGAGTCATTTGACTTTCATTGCTTTAGTTAGAGTGGGTGTTGCCTTTATATCAGTTTTTATTTATTTTAACTGAAACAAAGTTCTAGTTTGTTTGAGTGGGCGAATTTAGAAAAACAGAAAATTCCAGTTTTTGTAGAGTAGAGGGAAGTTGTTATTAAAGTCAAACATTTTAATACAATGATTATGAAACCTCAAAAGTTGTCACTATCTTAGTATCTTCTGCTCTGAAAATTAAAAGTTCACCAAACAAGTATGTTAAACTTGTATTATGAAGAGCTGATCCAGGAAATGGCCTGCAGAACTATAATTCACTTTTCATTATAATATTGAGACACATTATATCCTTTCCTTTCCATGTATTTCATAAGTTTAATTCACATAATATTGATTAAGTAATGTTTACATATACAAAACAATATAATGAGTTCAGGCTTATGAGTAAAGTGGTCAGTGACACAGATAAGGTGAAGATAGAGGAAGGTTATCAATGTTATAAAGACAACAAGCCCAGACAACAACACTTTAACAATAATATTTATTAGTAATTAAGTGTTTAATTAGATTAAATTATGTCAATAGAGCGACATTTATAGTGGACTAGTAAGTAATAAACATTTAGGAATAAAATTAACATATGAACTACATACATCTAAATAGTTGGAGAGAGGTTCAGGAGCAGGCCCACCGGTGGCATACTTGATCCGGGCCATGTGCAGCTCCGTGCCCACTTCGTGGAAGTGTTCCCGGACGGTCTTCATGCGGTACAGAGGCACCCTGCACATAATAAACGATAAACTTGTGGATTTATCGTCACCGGTTAATTCCGTTTATAGGACGCTATTTACCTCATAAGACTGGCTGCGCATGTTGCCGTCAGAGCCATAAATAAAACAAAATATTTTCCAAACATATCTGCAAGTCACTTTGGACTCTGTAAGTAAAAAGACATTTGTGATTTTAAATAGGAATTAAATCGAAAATATGTAACAAATATTACCACTACGCACTACTAATAAAGAAATTGCCGCCTCCTTGTGAGTGTGCGTATTCCAGACGTAGTATTGCAACTAAATACTGAATAAATTACCGGCACTGCTACTTATACGATCGACAATTGTTTAATGTTTAGTAATTTCATTATTTGTGACAATCATTTTGACAATTGACAAATGTAATGTAAAGATGAAAACACATCAGATATTGTTTGTAATGACATTATCTTGTAATGCGTAGTGCTCATGTATGATAACAATTGCTAATGTAACGTCATAAGTATTTAAAAAATATTTTAATGTCACAAACCTTAAGAAGCCAAGTATATTAAATTAAAATTATATTTTAAACTTTACCTTGTCCCTAAATCTTTCTTAGTTGTCACTAATTTTACAACCAATTATCTAGACCAATTTTCAGGCATATATATCTAAGTTTCATCCCTGAACACTATCTGGTAATATGTCTATCGATGTATCTGATCATGAACTTTCAAGCCTGAAAGGAGAACGTAGAACGGTACAAGTCGGCAGATTGAGATGAAATGCGACAATCATAATAAGAGGCAGAGAAAAACAATCGGACAGTGACTGTTTTAACCTTGGAAAATGGGATATAATGGGATATACTAATGTCTCGCTATTCCCTTATACACTGTAATATCGCAAACCATTTTTTAAATTCGTAAGGAACCACAGCGAATTAACAAAAATTTCTCAACAATTTTGTTGCAAAGATTTCCACCAAGATAGAATGTGCGTTGATATGATGACAGATTTGTAAATGCAAGTTAGTAGATATATATTCTCCTAATTATAAATATTCATAAAAAAATGGTTTTCCTGCACTATCCTGCAGCCTGATCTCAGACTATATGAGCTATATGAACTCTATTTACAGAGTAATCTTTTATTTTCTCACAGAGTTTCATAGATACAAACAACATGAAGAGTTAGATCTTTGTCTCAAACGGAGGAGGTTATTGTATAATGGGCTATTGGTCAGTCCAATTGACTAACCAATAACCCATTACACAATTGACTAATACCACACGTATGAGAGATTTTAATGAATTCTAGAGATTCGGTTCTTTTCTCATTCCACTGGATTTTAATACCACAAAATATTTTAATCGAAAATAAGAAAACGCAATGGAAAATAAGCAAAATCAATAATCTATTTTTAAGTAAGTATACTGTGTATATATATTGTAGGAATATGAGAGGGTAGAAGAGAATCAATGTAGGAATATGAGAGGGTAGGAGAGACTCAAACGACATATAAGCCGTTGTCAGAGGACATCAGGGCTCTTTTTTCGTTCGTAACGCGCGTTGGTGTGATAGTTTAGTCGTTAGTAGATTTTCGAAGTGTGTTTAAATCTTTCGATTGTATTATATTCGGATTTCATTTAACGATTAGTTTAAATCAAGATAGTTGAAAGTTATTCATTTAGAATTGTTTTTATTTTTGTGTAAATTTAATAAATTTGCAGTGGAATTGTATCGAATGTTATTTTTTAAAAAGTCAATTCTTACCTTGTTTCTAAGATCAGAAGTGGGATACGTACCTTGAGAACCCCGTTTGGTAAGGCCTTGTTATTTCAATTTACCCACACATTATTTTTTTTTGTGTTTTATTAAATATTTCTTTATAACTTTTTTTTTAGACACTGAGTTATTTTAAATATCGTGTTACGTTATTATCGAGAATATTAATTTGTGTTAATTACTTTGATTAAGCGGTGAGTAAGCTTTTATTGCGTTTGTTTGTTGATACGTTAATTTCTAGCGATCATACTTATTTAATTATTTTATTTTGTTACTAAAATGTCTGAACGTGAACGCAATTGTAGCCGCAGTGGTCTTGATAGTAATCCTCGTCGTGATCGTAGCTAGAGTCAGGGTAATAGTTCCCGTGAGTAATCCTTTGATGAGAATAACATGTTGAGACTTGATATGGAGGCAATGATGTCTCGTCTTAAAACGTTAGAGGCGAAAACAAGGGCTTCGTCCATGCCGCACCGCGCGTCGGTGAATTCACACGACTATGAGGAATTGCGTTACAAAGGTTTGACGCCCGGTAGCGTTAGTAATAGGCAGTCATCACGACAGTTGCAGACACCAACGCGCGTCCGCGATATATCTCGCGTTTCCGATCGTCGTGTACCCTATAGAATGCGTGAATTATCGTCGATAGGGCATCTGGTTTCTCCGACGCATGTGACTTGACGTGAAGCTACCATTCAGAATGTTATCATCATCAGGATCCGAGACCTCGCTCGATCACGACAAGTAGGCGACGCGGGTATACCGTTGGAATTAGTACAGGCGAGTGTTACCGATTGCATTGCTAGTGCCATCAGATCAATTAGTACGGCTGAAAAATCTCGGTATTACTATATTTCGAACTTTGACCCAAATCTACACAATTTTGACGATTAGTGCATACAAATTGATTGCGCGAAAGTTTTAAACAATTGGAATGATTTAGAATGCCTTTCACGAATAGGAAATTGTTTGTTAGGGGATGCGAAATCTTGGCTCAATAAATGGGTGTCTAGCTACCGTAGTTGGACCAATTCTAAGAAAGAATTCAAACCTTTATGTCCTGAAGTACCAGATTTTGCTGGAATATTGTTTGAAGTTATGTCTAAGAATTCCAATCACTATCCAACGTACGCGTAATATGTACGCCGGTCGATACTTTGCTTACGTATAGTGCAAGGACTCGATGAGGAGCTTATTTCGGTTATAATTATTCGCAGTGTCATTGATCCAAATATTAGGGCTACGGCGACAAATGCTAAACTATTTCCGAATGATTTAGTCGAATTCTTTTCAATCTATGTTAAACCAAATACAATTAGTGTTTCGAGACAACTATACTCGCGTTCGGAATTGTGAAACGTTACGACAGATAGACGATCTCTGGAGTATTCACGTAAACGTAATCTGAGTGATATCAGGTGCTTTATCTGTGGGCAGTTGGGGCAAAAAGAAGCTTTGTGTAGTAAGAGACCCAAAATCGAACGGTTATCAGGGAGTTTATCAAATAGTGAGGGCGTTAAGTTATCTAGGCTCAAATCATGCACATATTTTATGAATTAATGGTGATGATTGTTCAGTCTGATGTTTCGATGACAATTGATACACCTCTGGTAGGTAACTATTTAGAGAGGGTTACTAAGAGGATAATTAATGAATGCTCTCGGTACTTGATTACGGGAACTGCTACATCAACCGTAAACATAGGTAGCATGTCAATTAAACTTAAATCCAGCATTCCTGTGTATAATCGGTCATATCAACTCTCACACGCTGAAACGATCCGTGGTCGTGACATAATAACAGATTTGCTTGAAAAGCAAATAATAAAGGAATGCTCGTTTTTAGCTACCACTATTGAATACCTGGGTCGTACGATTAGTAAAGGTCAGGATAGGCCAAGTCGTCAGAAAGTGCGGGCCTTAATTGATTCAGCCGAACAAAAAAAATCTTAAGCAAGTAAGGCAATTTCTGGGGTTAGCTAGCTATTTTAGGCGGTATATAGTTGGGTTGGCCCAAAGGGCTGCTTGCATAGCGGCACTTACTAAAAATTAACTTTCATTGAGGTGCTGAAAAACAGGCCGCTCGTGACTACATCATAGATTGTCTTACAAGTGAGCCAGTACTCGCCATGTATGATCCTACGCTGCCAATAGAAATACTACACAGATGCGAGCTCGATTGGTTACGGAGTCGTCATGATGAGAGTGCATAAGGGAAATCGTAAACGAGTACTGCCTTATTGTAGTAGACTCACTCAGGGGGCTGAGAGGAAGTAGCACTCATACGAACTGAAGACGCTGGCAGTGATTAAGGTATTAGAGTATTTCAGGCATTATCTTGTGGTTGCACACTTCATCGTGGTTACTGACTGTAACGCGTTAAAACTTACCCAACGTAAGAAAGACTTGTTGCCAAGGGTGGCTCGGTGGTGGGTATATCTCCAAGAATTCGATTCTAACCTGGAATATAGAAAAGGTTGTTTTTTTGTCCCATGCAGATTATCTTAGCCGCAATCCGGTTAACTTATGTACCATTAAAAGACCGCTAAATTGGGCGCAAGTTGCTCAGGCTTCTGACGAGAAAACTCACTCTCTAAAACAAAAACTGGTGAATGGGCAGTTAAACCTCAGTCGTTATGACATCCTTTAAGTCAAGCTCTCACCTATTGGTGAAAATCCTAATTTTTGTTGTTATATTCCAAAAGGCCATAGACTGTCTTATGTGTATTTTCACGACGAACATGATCATCAAGGGGTTGATAAAACTGTAGACTTGATAACAAAACACTTTTAGTTCCCAGGGTTGAGAACATTTGCAAAGAAAAAAAAAATACATTTCCCATTGTTTGGTTTGCCTTTCTCATAAAAAGGTAGCTCGTGCTCTTTCACGGCTCATTCATTCATGGGAGAAAACCAGACGTAGCATTTGAGGCAGTCCATATGGACACCTTGGGCCCCCTACCAGAAACTGACGGTCACCGTCATGTACTTATTATTATAGACGCGTTTTCAAAATTTTGTTTATTGTATCCCATGTTCCGACAAGACACTGACGAACTAAAGCAACACTTCACTACCATGGTGTCTCTCTTTGGAACTCCAAAATTAATTGTCACTGATCGGGGACGCATGTTTCAATGTTTCAAAGCACTGATTTCCTTAATTGGGTCAAGGACTTGGCCAGCTGTTTTGTTGAGGTTACAGCTGATCCTAAACATAACAAAACGCAAGACAACTCGATATTCTGCTTTAAACCTGCTTATAGGTGCTGAAGCTGCCACACCGCTCATACGTAGTTTGATACGAGACGTTACTGTTGAAGGCTCAAGTGGTAATCGAGAAGTCCTTCGTCAAATGAGTCGTCAGAGGGCATCTAAACTCCTTCGTGCCAACTAAACTCGTCAAGATGCCTATGCTAACTAGAGACGTAAACAGCTAACTCTTTTGAACTAAATTCCTTAGTTTTTGTTAGCAAGGTGGCTCAGACAACAAGGAAGCTGGACTCATGTATGCGGGGACCACACCGGGTTATGAAGACACTATCACACTGCCGATATGAGCTGCAGATGTTAGCTGGCTCATACGGCAAATCGACTCGAGCAGCTGCGGAATATATGGTCCCGTGGAAGTGAGAATGGACTCCCGATGTGTGTTCTGCTTTCTTTGATGGTGAGGTATTTGCCTTATTCTGCCTTAAATTTTGACTAAAACTCCTTTTGAGATTTTATTGAAACTTAATCCCATTGTGTTATTTATTTTAATTTTGTTTTGACACAAATCTCTAAATGTATTGGGGTTAAAGCGAGGAGACATGAGTTACTTGTTACGATGTGAGCGTTTGTCTTGGAGTGTATCGGACACGCTGTATTAGAGGTTAGATCTCTGGGTCTGGGATAGCTGTCTTGGAGTGCATCGGACAGGCTATGCCAGAAGTGGCACTGTGCCTGGGACAACCGTTTGCCTTGGAGTGCATCGGGCCCGGTTGTCCTAGAAGTGGTGTTGTGTCTGGGATAACCGATTGCCTTGGAGTGCATCGGGCCGGTTATCCCGGAGGGGACGCTTAGGTTGGGATAGCCGTTTACCTTGGAGTGCATCGGTTTCGGTTATCCCAGGAGGGACCATAGGCCTGGGATAATTGTTTATCTTGGAGTGCATCGGATACGTTATCCTGAGGATCTGGTCTCTTGGTTAGGAATTAATTTAGTATGTTTGGAAGCTTGACTTTGATAGTGAGTTGTCTATCGAGCTGTGGTTGTAAAAGATCATGAGTTTATTTATGGGATGTTGGTCGGCCAACATTGCCTGTATCAGATGGTATGTTTTGGAACATGTTTTTATAATAACCTTCACACACACACCAAGTCATGCCTCAAGCAATTCCTTGTGGGTCTCTGACGAGGTGTGAGGGGGCGATCTTCCGACAAGTCCCGCCCCAAGTGGTTGGTTATTGGGATGTTTTACAACCACTTTAGCTCACTTTACATTGACGTTAACCATGATGTTACTGTTGAGTTAAATCAAAAATCGAAAAGATTTCTGCCGTTATATTTCTCAATTTCAGACATAGACAATGAGGGAGAAGAGTTGTGTCATGACGCCAACTTGCCTCCGGAGGTTGACCTGCCTGTGGAGGGGACTGAGCCGCAATCAAGCCCGTCTGGAATGTCAAGACATTCAAAACTGAATACGTCTAGAGCGAATGAAAAGAATTTCCTGCCCTTGGTGCTAATACTACGTTTTGGACGTCAAGAAAGTTAAACACAAAGGAGCCCGGGGACGTGCTCATGTCAGGAAAGGCCGTGTAGGAATATGAGAGGGTAGAAGAGAATCAATGTAGGAATATGAGAGGGTAGGAGAGACTCAAACGACATATAAGCCGTTGTCAGAGGACATCAGGGCTCTTTTTTCGTTCGTAACGCGCGTTGGTGTGATAGTTTAGTCGTTAGTAGATTTTCGAAGTGTGTTTAAATCTTTCGATTGTATTATATTCGGATTTCATTTAACGATTAGTTTAAATCAAGATAGTTGAAAGTTATTCATTTAGAATTGTTTTTATTTTTGTGTAAATTTAATAAATTTGCAGTGGAATTGTATCGAATGTTATTTTTTAAAAAGTCAATTCTTACCTTGTTTCTAAGAATATATACACGTTCTATAAGACTATCTGAGTGAGGTGATTTTTTTTATGTCCCAAGTTATATGTAGCTTTCTTTGAGGGGAAAATCGCAAGCGCAAGCGGTACGCGATGCGCCGTACGCTAGGGTGTGGTTATGGTTCTGACGAGCTACCCTTGTTCGTCGTTCGCAGACCCGTGCTTAATACAGTGGCTGAAGATCGTCTTGTGATATCCAACACCCGGGGCGTGAAGAGAATCGTTCCCTCACGCGATCGACCTTCTCCTTAGCTAGCATACTGCTTTGCAGAAGAAATAAGGACTATATCGGGGATTCCATCTGGACCACTGGACTTCCTGACGTAGAGGAATGACAGGGCGTCTTGCATAACGTTCTGCATGAAACGTATATTGCGCATATTTTCCCTGCACTGCTTGATGGTACGCGGGGCCTTTTCCTCGTCAACAACAGTGCACAGAAGGCCAGCCTTCTCTTTTGCAGCATGAGCCAGCGACCCTTTAGGATTGTGAAAAAACTAGAGAGCGCACATAGAAATTGTCTTCTACCGTTTCAGCGAGAAACCAAAATGAACGAGTTCCCGAGAGAACATAGGTATAGCGAGTAGTTATATTGATAGGGTGTGCCCCACATGTGTGCACATCAAGGAGAACCCATTTATGTTTTGGAGGCTTTGAAGATAATGTGGTAGATGTTTGCCAATACTGAGTTTTGCCACCAACATTACAACAAGAAAATTGGTGCTCCCCTGGAAGTGTTTGGTTTTACGGTATGTGATGAGGTGTATCTGCTAGTTTTTGGAGCGGAACGCTAAGTCCCTGTCTTATTGGGACTGATGGACAGTTTGACCCCTTTGCCCTATCCAGTGATTGTTTACAGTGTAACCAATAAAACGTCATTCGTGAAAGCCTGGAAGTAGCCCGATATTTATGACCTCGATGAGAATATTTTCTAAATGTGAGGGTCGCAGGTAAAACTGTATGCAGCTCTTGGACATAGTTTTAGAAACTCTATATACGTAAAAGTGCATGACTGTGAAGTGTGAGCTATGATTTGGGTAGCTGAGCACGAGTTTACACATTTCGGAGACAGCCGATATGTCTTCGAAGACAGCAGGCCACCGAGCATTGCCAAAGCGGGCTTAACATAGAGGGATACG
This sequence comes from Danaus plexippus, assembly GCF_018135715.1. NCBI lineage: Eukaryota > Metazoa > Arthropoda > Insecta > Lepidoptera > Nymphalidae > Danaus > Danaus plexippus. Next base: position 57,922 of record NC_083546.1, on the reverse strand, counting down.
ACTACAGTAACCAGTTTGTCAGTCTTCGCTTATCAGATTTGGTCTATGGCTGCGTTAATAGTAGCCGTCGTGCCAATGAAGCCTAAATTCGAACTGGTTCTTGTTCAATTTACCAATCTTACCTGCGCCGTATGTTACACGGTCGATGAAGAGCTTTTCGAGACGCTTTCCGAACACTCGCAATAATTCAATTGGTCTGTAACCAGTCCATTCAGCAGGGTCAGCCTTGTTTGGTTTTGGATGATCTTAATAAATATTTTCGTCTACTATCGGGGACAGTGACGAAGGAAAAGGTATCCATTCATTATATCAATCATGTGTTAAAAGTATTCCATGACACACTATAGGCAAATGTCAGCGGTCAGTCCGTCGAGTCTGGGAGCTCTTTTCGGATACATTCCCTTAAGGGTGCATTTTCATTGGTCGATAAGGCCCGCATCGGGGTGCGGGAGATTTCTGTAACGCATGCCATAGGGCCCGCAAAGAGTTTATCGTTTTCACTGGTCGTCAGAGCCCGCATACGGGGTGCGGGTGATTTCTATAACACATGCGAATTCCGTTATTCCGGAATGCGGATATCACCCGCACACGTTTAATCGACCGAGTTATCGACCAGTGGATTTCATTGGTTGTTAGCTCGCATGCGGGTACTCCCCACAATCGGGCTAACTACCGACTTATCGACCAATGAAAATGCGCCTTAAGTGCCTTTAGACTCGCCACAGACAGATCCTTCATAAATTTTATTTGAGTAACGCTGTATTTTGGAGTTGAAGATCACCTGTTTTATAGGATTGAAAAAGTCTTTTAAATGAAACTAATATATTTCGGATATATCACGCGAATTTTATTATTTTAAAACTACGTGATCTCGACGTTTCGATTACTTTTCAGCAACTGTGATCACGGGCAGACGAGATGTGAATGTCTGTCAATTGGTCCTATTATTTATCATCTACCTCCATTGATTTCTTAGTTTTCTGGCGTACCGCTCTGGATGCTGGCAGAATGCGCTTACGTTGTCGCGAGGTCCTGCGGTGTGGTCACGGACATGGGATTTGATATTTTTAAGAAGCGGGTTCCAGGTGTTGGATAGATTCCAGCCATCTTCTCTATTGAAATTCGGATGTTTTTTAATTTCAATAGCCTCGCGGATTAACCTCGGTATGTACTTGTCTTCACGAGCGAGGATTGGTGGTTTATCAAAACGAATTTAATGGCCTGGTTTGTCCATTCTGTGTTCACACACTGCTGACTTCGACGCGCGCCTATTTTTCCTCTTTGTCCTCCTCCTGATGCTCCTCTTTCTTTGTCCAATATATGATAAGCCACAATCACAGATTGTGATCCGTATGCATCCGCTTGTTGCAAAGGAATGTTACTCTTGATAGGTCTTAAGAAGTGACCACACCGCAGGACTTCGCGACACCGTAAGCGCATTCTGCCGGCATCCAGACCGGTATGCCAGAAAATTAAGAAATCGATGGCGGTAGATGAAAAATAACAGGACCAACTGACAGACATTCACATCTCGTCTGCCTGTGATCACGGTTGCTGAAAAGTAACCGAAACTTTGGGATTATTATATAGTTATAAAACATTAAAATTTGCGTAGTATTTCCGAAATATATAAGTTTTATTTAAATGAATGAAACTCGCGAAAGTCTAAGATCTCATTATTTGAAAAAAGGCTGTCTGTTCAAAGGCTACAATTTGATGTAAAATAGGAGTTGGTCATATTATTATAAAACATAATAATAATATCTCCATACCTTCGCTAAGAACGAACCAGCTTGCAGTCTTCCGATAACATACTGAAATATCTTGAAAGGAAAAACTATTTTCGCGCTATAAGCTAAGTTCTAGTTTGCTTTCAAGATATACAGATAGATATGAGCGAATTAATGTACATTTGAAGATTAGTAACATGCAGGTAGGTGCAAGTAAAACGCCTAACACGTGTTAGCGGTTCCCAAACATTAGTATCGATCTACTGGTTCAAGTCTTTCATTAAGGCATTGTTTATAACGACGTGAAAAAACATTAACACATTCAGGTTTTTTTCTTACAGAGAACCAGGATTGTGATGAAGAGGTGAAATAAATAGCCTACTTTATGTCACTTTCCGTGTATAATAGTGCATGAACGTGACGTATGTCTGCGTGTTGAAAGTCCGAGCCGACAGTCGTCAGCATCTCCACCCGTTTCTTGATTTATAAAATGTAAATTAAAACTATAGTCATCGAGTCCTCTCGAGTGAAACCATTTTGTGTATCGAGAATAAAGTTTATTTTATAAATCGAATAACAACTATTATAATTTGGCCTCCCTCGCATCGCCCACGACGCCGAGGCGCTGCGCCCTTCGTCCGCCGTGTGCTCATAGCCTAATCATGACACCAAGTTATAAAAACTCGCGAAACTTCGAAATCGGAACCCTAGTACTAGTTCGCGCCAAAAAAATTACACCATCGACTATCGACTGCGAAGGAGCGCCTCCCGCCTCGAGCTAAGAGGTTCCGACGTCGAAGCTCGGCTTCAGTGCACTCTTCATATCTGAAACGTCGAAGGCACAACACGTTGTATGGTCGACCGTGCCTCGCTCCCGACACGACTCACGGGCAACCGAGCAGGAGCTCACGGAGCCGGAGATGACCGGTTTTGTGCATTCTCTGTCGCTCCCGGATGAACCTAGTCCGAGGCGATCCTCTTACAAAAAGTTATATAAATGTAGATCGAATATAATATACTTCACTTACGTTAACAATTGTCAAAAAGGACGGTTCAAATCTAAACACAATACTAAAATAGAAAATACTTTGTTTTATAAAATATCATACAACGACGTAAAGAGATCTCCGCGTCGCCCACGGGAGAGTGCACTGATCGGCCCCGGCCCGGCCTTCCCGCGGCTCGGGGCCTGACGACCCTCCGCACGCACGTCCCCGGACACCTACGACGGCCCGGAGAGAACGCTACATCCGTAGCTCGGGAGACTTACTGGTACACTTCCTACGACTATATTTACAGGAGACATTCCGGTAGCCTCTGGGAGCCCGCCGGCTTGGTGTGCTTGGCGAAATGTCAAACAGTAAGAACACAATACAACCATGTCACAAACACCGCCCAGTTTAATATATTAATGTAAAATAAATATCATTTCATGTATAACAATATTTTTTCGTCCAAAATAAACTCGACAATCTTTAATTTTCTTTTTTGTTTGTAATTTTTCTTCACGTATATCGAACCGTGTCGTTCCTCTGTATCATATAAACGATAACTTAATGATTATGCTCGTTTCTTCTTATATTTTTTTCGTCATTTAGGCGCCCGAAAATCTTTTTCTAAATCATAAATTATTTTTGTACATCTAAAATGAAACTATAGTTTTTATATTTTACTTCTCGATTTCATTGAACCCTGTCAGCTCGTGACGTGATCGCGTCCGCGAGGCAGTATCAGGCTGCCCATTAGAAATGTAAGAAAATCAAATCGAGAAGTGAATCTGTACATCATAGTTTCCTTTTGAATGTGTTCTCGCGCAAGACTCAGATATCAAGATCGTCTTTGTACATTTTCATATATACACATTTATAAATATATATTTTTTATCTTCCAGGTCCTGTCACCGTCCCTCGTGCCGAGACCCGCTGGCGCTCAGTGTTCAGTGTTAATGAGTCTGAGAGGCTACAGGTTCATTGATATGTCTGTCGCGGAGAGGGCGGCCACTACCGCGGCGGCGGACGGTCCTCCACCACCGACAGGTAGAGACGCTCGTCGCGAGACAACACGCGGATGCCGAACGAGTTCAGCGACAGGGGGGCGCCCGGCACGATCTCGATGGAGCCCGCGTTGGCCTGGAGGCAGACACACGGCGTTACACAGGGATAGGGATCCCGGGGGAGGGGGGGCCTCTCATACACACCAGGAACAGCGCGGACAGGAACAGGCGGGACACGTCGTGCGTCTGCTCGGCGGCGGCCGCCAGCACCGCGTCGAAGGCGGCGGGCGAGGGCAGCGCGCCGGCCGCCGCGAGCACGGCCCGCGCACCCTCCTTCACATCGGCGCCGCGCGCCGCCGCCGCCGTGCTGCGCGACACCACCGCCTCGCGCCAGCTCCACCACTCGCAGCCGCTGCCCGGCAACGACTGGAAGCACACGCCTGCTGTTACAAGGGGTCTCCGGGGAGGTCGCGGGATAGGGCGCGTAGGTACCGAGAGCGCGGTGGCGCCGGTGTCGTCGGCGCGCGAGGTGTCGGAGTCGCCGAGCGAGCTCTGTTCGAAGAAGCCGTCGTCGTCGCTGTCGTCGAGCCTGGCGGCGGCGGCCGCGCTGAGCGCCGCCGCCGCCGCCGCCGCCTCCGGCCCGCTCCAGCCGAGGAACCCTGCAAGGAGCGCGGGTCAGAATACTTCATACACACTTTGGACATCGAAAGACTCACACTACGGAGCGTCACTCACCTCCAACGTCCATAGAGTTCGTCACGTCGAAGCCGCGGAATTCTGTAACACGAACATAGTCTGTTGTTGTAATCGTGTGCGGTAACTCTTAACGCGTCTTGTTCTATCTCACAATCAGTCTTCCTCCTCGTCGCCAGTGCCGCGCACTCTCTACATGTGAACGAGCACTGCCTACACTACACACGAACACTGACCTATTCTCATATACAAACATATTTCACAAAACGAGTTTTCGTTGAGAGTTATAATTTCATTTGTGATTTGATAAATTGACTACAGCGCCATCTATCAAAAGTAAACAGATTCCTTATCGAGCGGTCGCTCCTACTGGCGCCGCCTCCCAGCCGGCGCGACACTCATTCTCTATACAACAAGTCACGTCAAACTGTAGAAATGGAGAAAATATTTGCAGTGTATTAAAACTGAGGGTTCGAAGGTCGCCGCCTGGCGCAGCGCGATCGTTTCAGGAGTCGTGAGTTGGTTGGCGGTAAGAGGTCTACTAATGTCGGTCTTGTGCCGTTGGGATAGTTTTATCGCTATTGCGCTCTGATTACTTTTCGGTACCTGTCTCGGCGCGGTGTCCCCGCAGTCCGCGCCGAAGCTCCCTCACGGCGGAGGCGCGGCCCTCCACGACCCTGGCGACCCAGTCCACCGGCAAGCTGAACTCCTCAACACGCCGCAACTTACCTCGCAACTCTGTAAACCAAACACAGCTATTGTTGATCACTGGTTGTAACATCGCCGCTCTAAATTATAAAAAAATGTAGAGCGCGGTAAACACGCGACTAAGATTCTGTTCCACGTTTTAAATATAAAATCTTTTTCTAAAATACTAAAGAATTGTTACTGAAAACATTAGCAATAATACTTTGCTGGTGTTTCCATATTTATATTGTGTCATACTGTCCGTTACTGATATAACTTGACATATGTGGGAAGCTTTTCCTAATATCAGCACTGAGAAAGAAAGTTAAAAGAGATCGTCAGACGCGATGTAGCACAAAAGCGCGGATCACCTTTGCTGATAAGCAGTTTGACTTGTCCGTCCACAATATCCTCAAGTTTGACTTCGCTCCGTCGCTTCCTCCTAACCTCCTTCCTTTGGGGCAGAGGCGTCGAACACGAGTCAGGAGCGGACGGCGGCGGTGAAGAGGGTTGCTCGGGCCGGGGTGAGGAGGGCGCAGGAGGGGGGGAGGAGGTCGCGGGCGGGGGCGAGGGAGGCGCGGCGGCTTCCATGGCCGCACGCAGCTCCAGCAGCGGCGCAGGTCGCAGTCCCGGTGCGCCGCCCTCGGTGCTAGCCAGCTCATCTACCAGCAACCCGTTCTGCAATAGTTTGGACAAAATAAGTGTCTCCGTCTCTTAGACCGCGTCTTCCATCTTAGTGAAGAGTGAGAGCTCACCCGTAGCCTCCACGAGACGTTGAAGTCCGCCAACAGTCCTATGGGCTCCCCGAGGTAATCTGTGAGCTGATGGTCGTGTGAGGAAACGACTCTGGGCTCGAGCTCCACGTACATCCTGGGCAGTGTGGGCGGGGGTCGCGAGGGCCCGGCGTCCCTACGCGCGGCGCCGCAGATCTCCAGCGCGATGTAGTCGAAGTCGCCGCTGACGGACGCCTTCCGTTTCCTCCGGCCGCCGCTGGGAGTGTGCGTCTCGTCGGCCAACACGTTAGTTTCTCTGTAGAAGTACAAATACGCGTCAAAAATCTTGCATTACCACGTTCAAAATAAGAATTAGCTTCAAACATTTTATTTTGTTCATTATAAATTCTTGCCAGATTACCTTTACCTTCACTAATATGAAATAAAAATTTGTATGTTTTATATTATTAAATTGTTTCCTACTTGTTTTAGCAAAAATTACTGTATGGCTTTTCATGAATTTAACATTTTTATAGCTTATATGTTCTATTTAACATTTTTATATAACGGAGCAACATTGACGCTAGAGTTAATCCTAATATGTGCAGTATGGTACAGGCGTAATGTTTTGTGTAAAACATATAGCGGCAGACGGAGCTACGCTTTCTGTAAGCACACTTTTTATTTTTAGCAGACACTATTCATTTCTCTCAACCTACTCACAAAGTTCACAGGAACAAAGTTTCAGGATTAAAGTATTGTCTTTTTTTTTGTTATGCACCAGTGTGGTGTGACTCTGCCGTAATCTACAGTAAATATAACTGTTCTAACATATAACTTCCATTACTTAAACTGTTATTAATTTATTTCTCCAGAGTGGTGATGTCCTCCTCCATATGGAACATCACAATACATGTAGCAGCTGGTAACAGACTGTTTGTAACATTGTTATGGAAGTCTTAAATCTCTTATTATTATGTTAATTTAGAGCACAAAGATAATATTTCCTTAGCCGTCATGAGATAGTGCATGTCCTTGTGGGTGCTCAGGTTAAACAGACATATTGAGCAAACAAAGTGTTCAGAAGTTGAATGCTCTTTTAAATATTCATGTCTTTTGTTAACTTCCTCTTATATTATAATAGTGAGCAATGTTTAAAACGTTGTCTGCGAAATTTGTTTTAGAATTAATGTCTTTTGCAAATAAGATAACATTTATAACAGGTTAACATAAAAAAATAAGTTCTGAGAGGTTAAGTAGCGACAGCAGTGGCACAGGCACAGATAATACAGATAATGCAGTGGCACAGGCTAACAGATAATTACCATACACCAGCAAACATGAATACCATTAGATTAACACATTCTACTCCACTGTGGGAGGATATACTATAATAAGAGTCTCTTAGAGTCGAGAGATGAGTAATGAGATAAAACTTCTTAGCATTCAATGGATTCCCTGTGCGGGCGCCGGATCCATTGCGTTGCAGGGAGAGAAGCTCCAACAGTGCTTGATGTTGAAGCTCCTCTCCCTCTAGTTGTATGAATCTCTCATGTGTTTATACGGGATGTTTATCAGTATGCAGGAGTCAACTCACTGAGTGTTATTGTGAAGCGCATCACTGACACATAGCACATGAGAGTAGAGACAGTCCACTTTGCGACCATAGATACTGGCCGACTGCTGTAGCAAGAGAGCCACCTCTGCAAAATTAGGTGTGTTGTAGCAATGATTGCCACTGGCCTCGGCTTCTAGAGCCTGTTGCCCCGCCTCCGTCAGGTACTCCTCCAGTAACTGGAATATTATAACAATAATGTTTTAACATCCCAAAGGAGCTTGTTGATGTTGTTCATATAGGAAATTTATAAGACAAATATTTAAATAGAACAGGATGGAAAGCCCTCCATCTCCAGATATGAAGGTGTCAAAAGGTAGTTTATAACTACAATATAAAATGTAACTTGGCTTCTAATGTATTCTACAAGTGGTCCAAGGAAATCAAGTTATCTTCCATGCAGCCATTCAACATGTCACACATAACATGCATTTGTTTACATACATAACCCTATAAATATATTACATATTTTGTATAGTTATTAAAACTTTCACATATTTCTGAAAAAAATCTTTTTGATGGTATTATGTCGTGCAATTTCAACGATTAAAAATCAGTAGTAATACTTTGAATAATGATCTCTTAGGAAAATAACAGAACAAACATATTTAATATAAGGATTTTTATTTGTTTTATATTTTCAAATACTTCTAAAAAGCATAAAACAATCTTTTTCTATGTGAAAGTGATGATAGAGCTTGTGACGCCGCCGGTCTCTACACAGTACGATACACCTACAGCCTCACTTACCGCGCTGAGATCCGTGTCGAAACTGCGGCGGACGTCGCTGATTGGCTTCATCAGCTCCGCCACTATCTCCTCCAGCCTTTGGGAATTCATTTTCCACCGACGGTTTCGCTAAGATATATTTCTGAAAACAATGTGTTTCCATTGATAACATAACTCTGAGAGGCGTCGGGGGCACAACACAAGCACATATTAACTCATAATCGCAACTAAGCAGTGGCGCGAAATTTACTGTCATACGCGATTTTTGATTTCCAAAGATACATAAAGCAATTTAAATTTTTACAAAGATATGAAAGGTAATAAAACGGTTTTTAATATACCCCTGACAAGTTTTCAAGTCGGCATCCATCTTAAAAACATAGGATTGTGTGATTAGGAAAAACGTTATGATAAAGGTGGCCATTTATTTACGTTTTCGAGGGAAACAAAATGTGAATCCAATGTTCGCTGTCAAAACTTCGTTCGCGTTCGCTGAATTTAATCTGTTCTCACTCATGTTTGCTTCTTAAAATTGTCTATGATAATGCTATACAATAATTAGGTTATAACTATAACATAATATACCAAGGAAACTAATGTGTAGCCTATTTTAAGTTAAATTCATTAGATGTCCTTATTCCTATTCTAATAATAAAAAGGAAAGAAAATCATTTGAAAAAATAGGTACAGATTATTTTTAAATATTATATTATTTCAACCATTTATGACATTTATACTGTTGTTAGTTTTCGTAAAAAATAAAAATCATCTACTTTTATTCTTATTCTAAATATTTTTACTTAACATAGAGTATGAAATGTCATAATTTTTAGCTTTGGTTCTTTAATATAGTCTGTAATTTAAGCATCTAATGGGAGGAGTGTTTACAAAATATAAATAAATGTTTTACTCGTTGAACTTTTGCTAAAATATATAATTCTTGAAGTGCCCTTGTGCAACAAAAGTCTATTTTATAAAATTAGTAAGGGAGATAAATTTGTTAACAAACGTCGTACACCCACTGAATAGTTACAATAAAACATGGGCTTGTCTCGTTGCTACTCATTGATGAAGTGTTTGCTGATAATATTTAATATAATATTCCTTGTAAGTCTGAATAGTTTTCATAAGAATAAAATAAGAAATTGTGATAGATAAATCCTGTATTTTAATTGACAAATTGTTTTACTGTGTAAAGTTTAAGACAATTATTTTTACATTAATACAAAACAATAAACACTTCCAGCTATAAATCAAAAAATATTTTTATATGTTTATATTATAACACTGTAAACGGGTAACTATGATAAAAGTAAATGTTAGGAGCATTTTATTCAATTTAATGGATTTTGTTGATTTCTACAGGTTACCATAATTATTTGTGGCGATCTATTTCGTTCCTATTATGACAATAAATTTAACCGTTCAAGGCGGTTAAAGTGTTTTTTTACAGTTTATATAAATGATAACTTAGTTTTCCCTGTATTAGGATACAAAATAGTTACCAAATGTTATACTCTAATAATATTGTCATGAAAATTCGGCTCTCCTGTGTCTGGTTCAATAATCTAGTCTTCCTATAAAAGTCAGTCAGTAGGCGTGGTGTGGATATTTCGACATAGAAAACATATTAAATATTTTCCGCCCGAGACTTCCTGCGCCTCATCGTTGGCTATAAAGACATATTCAGTCTGGGGACTATTAACTTTTCTACCTTTATAATAAATTTTATTACAAGGACACCACTTTAATTTAATAACAATTTAATTACACTAAAAATGATAATAATTCGTACTCATATTTTGCATCCGCACACATATAGCATTGTGAAAATATTTTTAGTAGATCTGTATTTGTTAAGTAACTGTAAGGACGCGTCGTATATATGTTGCAGCTGGTAGGTGTGGGTGCGTGCGTGTTCTCCGGCTGGGCGCTTTGGGACGGGCGCGGCTCGGAGACCAGTGCGGGCAGGGCGGGGCTCTGCGCGCTGGTCGCCTGGGCCGCCGTCCTCACGCTGGGAGCCCTGGCTGCGCTGGCAGGTATAGCGCTATACAGCTCATAGTTGCATGTAATAACGACTTGTAATCTAGGATGACGAAATATCATATCATTTGGATGACATGACTATCGTCGGGTAATATATTTAGTATTTACGGCCTCCACGACTCGCAGGTGCCATTCGTGGTTCGGCGTCCCTGTTGGCGGGGGCCTTCGCACTTCTGGCATTGAGCGCGCTAGCCGAAGGTGGCGCGGCGTGGTGGGGCGCAGCTCACTCCGCACACCTCACACAGGTCCCTCGACTCACCTCAAGAAGACAATACAGGAAGACATATAGAGCGTTCAGTAATATTATATTATTATCGGACAGATGTTGCGAGACCGCCTGAGACACACGCTGACACACGACTACGGCGTCCTGCCCGCGAGGACACAGATGTTGGACGCCATACAGCACGGGGTCAGGACACTGCTCTATTCATAGATTCTCTTAGATCCACCAACTGTCACGGCTCCTGATCTTCATCTTCGGTGTTTTCCTTCCTTAGCTGCAGTGTTGCGGTGCGGAGAGCACACGGGACTGGCAACACGCGGCTTGGGGTGGAGGCTTGGAGCGCGATCGGTCGGGCGAGACCATCGACCTGAGCGTGCGCGCGCCAGCCGCTTACTACTGGGTTCCTCGCTCGTGTTGTTCTACCGCCGACCCCGAGGAGTGCGAGTCGGCGCGGCGTGTGGTGACGGCCTCGGGCGGGGGCGCGGGCCTGCACGGAGTGCCGTGCGGCGCGCGCGTGTTGGACGCCCTGAGCACGGCCGCTCGGGCCCCGCTGGCGGCGGCCGGCGCGCTGCTCGCCGCTCACGCCGCCGCATTGCTGCTAGCTCTGGCGCTGTGCCTCCGAGCTCATCCCGACACGCGGTATACCAAAAAACAAACTCTCAGATGGACTAAGTCTACGCACGAGACTAATCCTCACTTTATACCTATCTCAGCTGATAAGGAATCATATCTTTTCAGATACAAGGCCTAAGCGTCGTCTCCCTGCAGCGCCCCTGACCCTCGGTCCGGACGCCCCACTGTCCACACCAGTCCCGTGTCCGAGCCGCTTCACTGCCGTACTTCACGTGTAAGCTCTCTACAAACTGACGTGTTCAATGTTATCATACAAACCAAGCTCGTCGCCGTCTCGGGCGTCCTCCGCTAGAGGCGCTGGAGTCACGCAGCCACTCTTGTCAGCGACTTGCATTTATTTGGAGTTCGTTGGTATATCTTTATTTGTTCCTATTTTTTATTTAATTTAATAATACTCGCGCCGGTCCGCCGGCCCGCCTGTCGTTGCAGTATTTATGACGTACAAAATGTTAAGCTGCCTTAATATATTGTATAATGTATAAGGAGCCGGACTGATCCATTTGGAACTGATTTATTATGAGTCGCTTAGTAATGTTTACCAAATATTATTTATATGTAAGGAGGTTATCGTCTCGTATATGTTTATGTGAACTGTACTTACCGACTGTTATATTTTAACTGTTTACAAATTATTATTTTTATTAAGTAGGTTTTAGACATTAGCTTATTATGGATGTGTGCTTAGTTTGTTTAACTTGATGTGAATCAACAACACGCCCTGCTGGAGTGTAGTGGAGGTAGCTAGTTAGTGAACACTGTACATGGACCCCCCTCCGACTCATCTCATGGAGAGCTTGACTTGAGTCTTCCGCTTGTACTGGTTGCTCTTGTTTGCTGTAGATACTATTGATGCACCTTACTGACTGCCTTAATCGGTGTCATAACTTGTCATTGTTGTGTTATCTTTCAAGTTGTAATATTCTATCTTCTCTATCTTCATCAGCTCTTAGTTCTTCAATGTCCAATGATCAATATTCCTAATGTCAGAGCACCATCAGTTTAAACATCATTTCTAACTCACAATGACACACTGATATTGTTGTATTATTTTTCTATTGTTAGTGAAAACTTAAACAAATATTGCTTGAATTTTCCTCGCTACCTGTTCACTTCCACACCTTCGGTTGGTCGGCCTCAAATGTATAGGAGTTAAGACCATCCATTGTGTATGTCTGTCCGTGTACACATCACTGTTTGTATGGTGTGTTGTTCCATAAAGTGTCATAATCCTCTAGCACGTGTTCTTTCAGTACAGAGAACTGTCAGGTGTCTAGAATGTTATGGAGCTAAACATTGTCTGGGCCCAGAAAAGTATCTTTTAGTGTTGAATGTATTGAACTACCTTTGAGTACAAAATATAGGCTTGTGTTCATTAAAATAGTAATATATTATGTTATGTATAGTCAGTGTAGTATACTAGAGTCTCTCTGGCGGCGAGGATCAGCACTGTGCCTAGTCCCAGCGGACATCGCCACACTTCATACGGAGCGTTTTTCATTAATAAAAGTTGTCACGTCGCGCTAACAAGACACGGGAAGCGCTCGTCCAGGAGTGTGTCGCTCAAACTGGGACGCGGAATACTGTTGGTTTGCTTAATTTTATTATTTAACAGATATTTAGTTGTAAGGAGCGCGCTGCGGCCATCGACTCTCGCCCGTTATACATATGTATAACACGTGACAGATAGTGAGTAGGTCAAAGGGAGGTTAGCCCCAGCCAATTTTATTTTTGTTATTGTGACTATATTATCAAGAGAGATACAACGAAAACTACAGAAAATAATCCACACTATCTTTTGTCGTATTAGAACATTGAACTTCAATTTGTGGTCAAATTTTGGTATCTCTTTAAAGCGTCGGGTAGCTCCGGCCACCCACGTAATTAGTGGCCAAATCGTTCTTTAGACACACACGTCACAGTGGTAGTACAGATGCGTTGGATTCATTTATATAAACACGCCTCGTGAGCCCCCACTGGACATGGCTTGCGTTAGACCTAGTCCTCATCGAACGTTTCACCACACATTATGCACTCTGTTTCCTTATTTTCCGGCTCAGATGCAAGCTTCTTCGCTTTCACCTGCACTTTAAAATATATCATTAGGATCTTTGCCTTTTTCAAAATTTCGCTTCTTTGTGTTCTTTTTCTCCTAGCTGTTAATCGTTTCTTAGAGGCATCTGGAAGAAAGGACAAAATAGGTAGAGATATCTAATCTTACAGCTTTCGTAAAAAACTATATTTTTACCTTTCGCTGACAAAACTCTTCTATTTTTGTGAACCGTCGATATTCCTGCCTGTCTCGTCAGCATTATAAATTTGAAAGGCTTGAAAATTGAATTTGAAGTTTGAATACAGTTTTTGAATTAAAAATTTACTCGATCAGAAATTTACCCGAACGCAGCAGTCAATCGACTTAGACTGTTCGCGTTTGACGAATTACTTTTAAACGCACACAGAGATCACACGAAATTCAAGTTCACGCCGCGCGAAGTACCTACTGTGGCCGGGGCTAGCCGCCGGCCGGGGCTACCCCCTTTCCCCTCTCTTATCGCTACTAATTATGAATATATACAATACCTAAGAGCCGACAAGTCTTGAGTGTTATTTCGTGTTTGTATTTGATATACGAGTATTCGCCGTGTACTCTACGTATTAATATTGGATGTCTGCTGCCTGGAGACTGTTACCTCATGTGAGCCGGTCGAGGACCGTGGCCGCGAGCGAGCCAGTGCCATGACTAGAACATAATAATTAATAAATGTATCAATAAAAGTATCAGTGTGTTATTTGTTTATAATTTTCAGGGATAAGATTTCCATACGAATGTTTCCAGATTTTTAGTTCTGATCTACGAACTTCAAAGATTTTAAGTCTTGTAAGTATTGTGGTGTAATATATGAATGGGAGATAATCAGTTTATTTTTATAAGATCAGTCAATGCATCAGTCCCCATACTCCCATGTCGGTAGAATGGGAAGTTGTATTAAAAGAGACCAAATTGCGCCAACGGTGACAGTACGTATTAGGTTATGTGAGAGTTGGACTTTTTTTCTTAACCAACTAGAAAAACACAATGTAGTTTAGAGAAAACTTAAGAAGTAGGACCTTAATGTATTCTGAGTATTCGCTGGAAAAAGGGATCACCTTCAATCTTATGACGAAAAGACGTCCTCTCCAATAATGCCAGTTAACTTCCTTCATGAAGTACATAGTTTATAATGGTCGATGATATAAGCCATTGTTGTGAGTTCAGTTGTGTTTTGAATTGGGAAGACCAGAACCAAGAATGAAAATCATTAGAACAAAAACGAAGCTTGGCATAAAAGGAAATGTTAAGAATGCATAGTTAGCAATATTGTTCCCAAATTATTTCCAAGCCAGGAGTTCCTCCTGGCTGAGTGTTCTTTCCTCTCTCTAATTATCTCGTAGGATATGGAGAAGACTTTCTTCCGGTGACGGTCCTCTCATGTTTCGCGGGTAGTGTCTCAGTGCGATATTGATAGTTAAACTGACAGACTGAAAACCTAAATTTTACAATGAAGCTGTTTCGAGTCCGAGTCTTTGCACAGGATTTCTCGTATAGCGAAGTACTCGATTCCAGGGCAATGAAGCGGAATTTTAGCACGATTAACAAGGAGTCGCTCGCCGTCATATTCGATGCTACTACACCCAACTCACATTTGTCCGTTTTACATTGGACATTCCAAACTCATCATAACCCATGGGCATACAATATTTAGGGAACAGTGAGACAGCCTGTAGACGCTGGAGCGTGGACGTGCGTAGGACCACAAAAACATAAGTAGGGCGAAGGGTCGGCAGACAATGATTCGTGATACCGGAGACATGTAGTACATGTTTATGTAAGGTAGGCGATAGACTTGTTTTCTTTTAATAAATGAAGCTGTTATACCTTGTTATTAGGCATTCATAAAGAAGAGAGTAGTTGGCTCAGTAATGTTACTTACATTTTTACAAATATCGTGAAGGTATTTTCCTTATTTTATTCGACTACATTAATTAATTATTTATCCATTTAGTTTTCTCTCTGATTGACCTAATAAGTGGCTATGAACGTTATAAGCACTTCCCTGAGAAGTATTTAGGTACAGCGCTTTAAAATTTTGAATTTATTTTTCCGTTGCAAGGCACCGTAGTAAAGAGGCATTTAGATGATTGGTATGTAATTTGCATAATCATCAAATTTCAAAGAGGATTAGCATGCGTACCGCAATTCTTGTTACTTAAGAAGTTAGAACTGCATTTGAGGTTATTTAAAAAAAAACAAGTGCATGTTCTTTACAGTTATAATGAGTTTGTTTTAGCGGTAGTAAGGAATTCAATTATATCAATAAACTTGTTGAGGATATCACTCTTCTATCGCCAATCGTCGGTTGTATCTTAAACAGGAGATTCCGTCTACCGTCGCACAAAAGGTGGAAAATGTGTGGTAACGGTTATTAAAGCTCATTCCACAATTAGTAATTCTCTTTCAATAATGACATATTAAAATTTTCATAACGTTCCGTAGGCTACCTACCTAAGTACCTACCTATCCACCTACCTACCTACATTGCGACTGACAGAGTAGTTTGGATTAAATTTTTATTGATAGATAGAAGAGTTGCGTTTAATTACCAGCTGACCTCACAACGCAATGGAATATGCTAATGAATTTGTATACCATGAATTGAGTTAATATGAAAAAAATATTGATTTCTTTGTGTCATTCATCATCTAATAATAAACAGGAAAACATTGGAAATTAATTATAAGTGGTGAGAAAATATAAACAATAAATAAATCTTATTTATGAGGTGACTTTGTCGATAAATTTAAATGATCTTTGAATTTAAACCATGAATAATAAAATTTTCAAGAACTAATATTCATTTGAATATTAAATTATATCATCTCAAACAACTTTCAATATATTTTCCTCGCTGTACTCTTTTTTTTAGTTTTAAATGTTTGAGCACCTTGCCGAAGTCGTATTGACAAGAAAGTTTGCTCTTATAAAGACTTCGATGTGCCGGAAGTAAGCTTGGCACCGTTGAAGATTCAAGTCCAGAGCAAGTATCGATTCAGTGAACGGCTCTTTTATTAAGTGAAGAGGCAAGTTGTATCTCTGACAGTCTGTCTGTATAACGAATTGTATATGCCATGGAGTGCTAAAATCTTTTTGACAACCTCTGTGTTTCGAGGGTTCAAAATCGTCGCCTGTGCTCGCTACGGTTCTTATGTAAAGGAAGAGCGGTTTATATTTTTCAACAGGGCGTTAACTCCTTTCTAAATGCGGAACACCACAACGCGTCTGACACAAGTAGCACCGAGGTGCTTAGCTTTATGAATTGTTCCCTTGTTTCTCAAAAGACTCGTTACTGCTAAAATATAATAAGTTAGCTGGTTTGAATGCCATCAAGTCGCTTCTACTGTATTTATTTTGAGATAATAATGTTATAATTTTAAAAAGACATGTCCTATCTTGTGCAAAGAGAATCTCATCTGTCTATAATGAGTTGGCATTGACTCTTAAAATTACCAAAAAACAACTATTCATTTACCAGAAACATACCATAACTACAAGTATGTGTTTTGAATCTAAATCCATACCGTGCACAGCTTAACATTCGTGAACCTATGTGGATACTGTTTGAAGATTTATGAAAGAATAACTGGGAATTCTGCGTATTTGTTTTGACTATGTAAAACTTGTTGTAAGGGTATTAATAATTCATTATAAAGATTAACCTTAAAGATCTTTTTAAAAACTTAAAATAACTAAATGGATAGTTAATGAATGCAGAAAAAATAGTATTATTTATTGACTTATATAATTTTTATTAATATATATTTGTTTGGTATTTTACTTATATATATTTGTTTAGTATTTTACTTATATATATTTGTTTAGTATCTCATATATATGAAGGGTACTAATGTAGTGGGCTAATCAACTCTTGTCCAACAATCGTGTCCACACTCCACATTACGTGATGTCGGAATGTGCGGGAATCAAATTCTCATTTGCAATAATATTGACAACATTATAAAATGCTTACGTCTCCGCTGAGTCGTGATGTTCTTCCGTCACCCGATATATTTATATTTATAATATTAATAATTATATTCGGATGTTAAACATTAAATTAACTCATCGTAAATTAGAGGACCTCGTGTTTGTATTACAGTAAGGGGTCTGGCTCCGAACGAGTCCTCTCTGTTCTCGCCCGAGTTATTCATCTTAAATTGTTTCAATGATCCTTATTGTTTTCTGTCGCTTGATGCAGGCAAAATAACAAATTAAGATCCAGCCTTGATCTTAATTTCTTATTTTGTATATATATCTCTCGGTCACAGATACAATTACATTAAAAATATTATTAGCACGAATGAATGTAGGTAAATGAAAGTTCATATAAAATATCTGTGCCTTTTTTACAAATTATCTTGACTAATGATGCCACTGGAGTCGTTAGATGTTGGAATTGTTAATTGTGTAATATATTGCGTTTGGTTGCATTTTGTTCGACTTCACCTCTGACCCGCGGGCTCGCTGATACTCTTAATTCTAGATCAATTGAACAAGCGGGATGCTCCGTCTCAGCGACCGCCTCGTTAACGACAATCAATATATGTTTGTCAATCGACCACGTCATCATTGGTACATTAACATTTTTCTTGTATAACATCATTCTGATAACCTTATGTAGGTGCGCCCACGAACAGAGGTGGTTCTGTGTGCGCACTCTCCTGCATTCTCGGAATAATTAAAGTAAACAATTATTAGACACGATCAAAAAAAATCTTGTTTTATTTTTACGATACTTGAGCTAAATTTTAATGCTTTTTTTAAATCTCCATTTTCTTAATCAGACCCATATTTCGTGTCAAACGTCGGACCCTGTTCAATATTCCATTCTTATGGATGTCTTCGTTCTTAAAATCTTTTGTATTTATAAACACGGTCGCTGTCTCCAGTAGTTTTAATTTGCCTTCCACTATTTCGATGTTCTCAAAGTTTGTTAACTATCTATATTTATGAGGTAGTTTTCATTGTTATTTTAATTATATTTCTTTGTTTTTTTCTGTGATTGATTATATTTTATAAATTCAACTTAAGAAGAAGACAAATAGTATCATAATAAGTATAATCATAAATTCAAGTAACGTGACGTCTCTAGGGTTGTTTCCGATACTGTGATGTTCGTGTTATTTGGTGGTCTGTGTACAGGAAGCCAGTATTCTAGCTGCCCCAGGTATAGCAGACAAGCATTATATGTCGTATAGTATACAACATACGATATAACGAGTAGTAGGACATAACGAGTAGTTTCACATGGAAATACACTAAGTATTAAAACTTTTTAATTTATTGGAGACGATCTTGTGAAACGAGTATTTCAAAAGTGAATAGAATTCACATTTATTTATTATATAGCAATAACAACACTGCTCGATAGACTTTGGATCATCGATAGACGTATGTTATGTGTAAGAATTTATATATCATGTAGCATATTTGTTGATAACCCTCTAGTAGTATTTATAGCTATACCTTCTGCTTGTTTGGTAGAACGAGATGGACGATACAAAGAATATGTTTATTTACAGTATCGTTACGACGAATAAATATATAACAAGTCGTCCTTAGTCCTAACTGTAACAATAATATGTTCAGTACTGCGACACAACAAACACCTATAGGGTTCTTACTTAATACCCAAGGTATATATTATTAATAATTTGTCAAGTGTGGCGTGTCGCTACTTCTGCTGACATACAGATTAGGATCTAGATGTAACATATAAGAACATTTTGTTTATGAACCGGCGTTCTGTGACGTCAAGCAAACATAATGTCGAGACAGGTGTGGAGTCCGGAGCCTGAGGCTGAGAGTGTGACGGATTGTAAGGTTCAACAGTAACGAGTTATTGACCGGCTGAGTTGAGATACGGATGTACACAGTGAGCCTCAAACGATTCTCCGATCACTAAGAGTATCTCGAACTACAACTAAGAAACGTGAAATAATACGTCGGAGGTTGGTGTTTTCGGAAATAAGTCTTTGTTGTATTAAGACACCGAAACAAAAAAAAGAAGGGTCTGTGTTTTATGACTACAGATTATAAAAAAAGTCACCAGACATATTTAGATTATAGAACTTTGAATTTAATGTTTTCTAGGGCAAATGATTCATGCACGTTTTTACTAAATACAATTAAATTTAAATTGACCCTAAAAACTAAACTTAACCTTGAAACGTTGATGAAAAAAAATTATAAAAATATTTTTCGAGAATAAATAAAGTCTAAAGCGTCGCTCGCATTACCGACCCGCATTAAAGTAATATTTAGAGCTCAAAGAGGAGGTCGACCCTCGGCAGGCTCTCGGGAACATTCAGCGTCGACACTCAGCAACAGTTATTCATTAACAGCATGTTGCAGCGCTAGCGGCCATGAGGATAGAGGGCGCGGAGGGTTAGTGGAACAAGAAACATTACCGCTCCGGCTATGTACCGATTTTGTTAATTTAAATATTTATAAAATATGTATGTCGTAGAAATTTTGCTAAACTAATTAAACAAACCCCTGCACGTGGAGTCACATTCCACGCCCCAATCTTCGGTACACATTAACCGTCATGAAGAGCCCGAGTCGTCCTCAGTCCCCGCAGCCCCGCGCCCCCGGCAGCTGTCCGCGTGCGCCCCGTCTCCTCTCAGTCAGTGCCTTACCAGGCCCGACCGCCGTCGGACGTGTGTCTGTTGTGTCCAGTGCTTCCGATGTCGTGTGTTCCCCGCGAACCCGAGTCCGAGTCCGCGCCCCGGTGACCGTAGGAGCGCCATGGCCTGCGCCCGCGGTCTCTGTACCGCAGACAAAATTTTCGTATTCATCAACGTCGCGTTCGCGGTAAGCTGGCTTCTTTCTAGGAAATATGACAAAACATGAATTAAAATTGACAAATTTTTACAATTTAACCGCTCGATACGAATCTCGGAGTAGGTTTCTATAACTATTGTTGTGAAATTGTGAACTATCTTTTATTAGATATAAATATTCAATTCCCAAATTGTACTAGTCACATTTCGCACTCGACAATTTCAGAATATACATCGCTACGTTTTCCGATTAAACTGAGTCAGCCTCGAACTATTTCTTTGTTTAGTGTTCATTAAAACCATAGTGCAATGTTTCTTAACTTCATTATTCGATGATTCTAAGAATATTACCTGAAGGTCTCCCTCTATTACGGCGGAGCCCCTTCACAGTCAGGGGCTCGTTTCGAGTCCCACCTGTCACTACCTGCTCCCCAAGTTAATGTAAGGTTTAAATCGTTTTGACCCATTTTTAATTAAGTATAATACATAGTGCGGTCTGGTATGTTGCTCATTTCTATTAATAGTATGTTTTGTTTGCATTGTTTGTTGTCATTCCTCCACCGTCCTGAAATGTCCGCCTTCACTAATCGTCAGCCGAAAGCTTGTTTTATAATAAATACGTGTGAAAGATACTGAGGCAAAATGCCAACTAATAATAATGCTTTGTTTATTGTGTGCTACAATAAATTGTTTTTATAGTAGCTGATAATTAATAAGCAGGCTTAAGTTTTATGTTTTGTAATTGTGTTCCTCGCAAGTCATCGCAAGGTTCGTCAAACGTCGGCTGTGGAGATGTTTTATTTTGCTGATATAAAAACCTACCTACACTTTAAAAATCAAAAGACCATTTCAGAGATATAAGTTAATCCTTATTTGATTTGTGTATATGATAATATATAATAATTTTTGTTTAATTGTACCCATAACGTCGTGAATACAATATCAGCGGTCTTAAAAAAGGTCTTCCAAAATATAATGTTGTAATATTAATCTTCCATTACACGGATGGTTGAGAGGTGATGCTGAAAGATGTTGAAACTTTAATGTATGTAGTCCATAACGTATGTAACGTCAGTCGCTAAGTATTTCCGTTATCCTCGTAACTTTGTGCACTAACTTTGTGTAACTCTTTCTTTAATAATATACGTAATGACATAATATGACTGCAGTATTTGTGATTGTTTGAGTTAACATAATTACAAATGACAAAAACATATCGGAGTTATGTGATAAATTAAAAGTTTTATGATATTTATTAATACGGTAATGGTTGAAGTTCACAAAACGATGAAATGAGAATACAACGTACGTTAAATCGGTGTCGACACTTGATACAGACACGTCGCCGTTTCGTATTGATGTACTCTGTAGGTATGGTGTGATTAGTGACTAAGCGTAATGAAATAATGTTTTCTGGCAATGCTCATATTTGAGGACCATTATCAATAATGTAACGTGATTACTTACTTTAAATATCCAATTATAGTTACATTAAGAAATTTATTATATAAATGAATACATATGAGTTAATTTAGAAAGTTATCATAGTTTTCACGTCGTACACGATTAGGTCTCATAATATTGTGTCATGAAAGTTGTCTTAAGTCTTAACGCTATCTGCAGAATGCGTCAACGCCCTTGACAGTGGCCCGTTTCCCGTGACTGGTCGGGGCCGGTTATCGTGAGACGAGTCTTGTAACCGAGCTTTATGATACTCGCTCTATTAAAATATATAAGGCCGGCTTCTGGATCCGAAGCCTCGTTTTAGTGCACTCCTTCGTTTAATACCAGTTTTGAAAAATGACAAGGTAGTATAACGTGTCTCCAACAAACTTTACAATATACATAGTATATCGTGTCTCCAACAAACGCTATTACGATCGATGTTCAAGTACAAATCGATAGTTATTGTGGCCGACGTCGTAATAATCGTGACTATATCCAGTCATAGTGAACTAATATAAATATGTACACACTAACTTTATACACGTTACTTGAGCGGTAATGTGTCGGTATGCGAGGAATGTCCGACAGCACATGAGCACAACACTGGTGGTGAACTTCTCTCAAGGAAACAAAAAACACATCCATGCATTATATATAAATATCTTAAACTATTCAGCCGGTTTTCCTTAACTTCTACTGCGACTGTTTCGACGTATAACTGTATCATTCATAAACGAAGCGCCTGGTTTCGTTTAGCTTTGGCATCACGTGGTTAGTCTCGTAGCTGTTCCTAAGACGGATATTATTGTTTTTAAATAAAAATAACATTTTATGTAATATTCCTTGTAATAAATTCAATATTAAATTTTAGTTTTACATGTTTCAACTTTTTCGGTAGTACTGGAGTGAGCCAGGGATAGTTAGAACATTCAGTTTGTTTTAGTTTCAATCACTGAACTGATTAAAGATGCGCGGAGGTCGTGCTACAGGAGCGAAAAGTTTTATACGTATCGAACACAACCGAGCTCCGTTGTCAAATAAATTAAATGGATTAGAAAATAAATAAGAGATACCAAAATAATGTGGCGAAGAGATTCGTGAGTAATGATGAAGTGAAGGAAAGTATCACGTGGATCGGCTGGGAAACTTTATACAGAACTCCTATAATATACGAGTACAACATGTGGCCAAGAAGTTTTACCATCTCCATACGTTACAATAACCGTGACGGTGTGGAGAACACTTCGGCTTATATAATACAGCATTAACCTGCTACTAACTCGCGTTTCGAAAATTGCCTGAAACATGAGAACAAAGACACTAAGCGACGTCTTACTTTAATATAATAATGAGGTATGTGATGTGATGTGATGTGATCGGCTGACTGTTGTCGTATGGTATTAGGTAATGGCTGTTAGACCAACCAGAACACCGCTCTTATACACTTGAAGAATTCCTATTTGTTTCAAGGCGGACATTGACATGTCTCCAATAATATTTGAAACAATATTACTTCTACACCATTGACTAACAATAAATATAACTAAACTAATAGCTTGTTCTCTGTCACTTTTAGTGCTTCTTTAAAGTTAAGAATAAAACAACAATCAACAGTAATAATGACAAGTTAGTTGTGCTGTCAGTTGTCATTGTTGGCGTTTTATGAGACGTCTTCGATGTTTCACTCCTGATTCCGCGATGAGATACAATGATGTCAAGGCCGGCGTGTCGTTCACACTTCACCGACTTAACGGTTTTTTAGAAAACGATAACAAAAATTTGCCTTTGACTGTGTGAAGTTGAACGGAATCAATAAAGCATCTCATTTATTGACTACATTTTACACAGCTTCAAACAAAACCATCGTCGGGTAACGTTATGGAGGTTTCGTTCGTTGTTTGCGTTTTTATGAATCCTTTGTTGTGAAAACGTTGCACACTAAGTTAACAATATTAAGGTCATGTATTCGTTTAGTATATCTGATGTCTAAACAAATTATATATTGTACAATGCTACCCTGTATCTTGTGTTATGGGTTAGATTCCTCCTACCGGCCGCCGCCTCGTCTTCTCTTCTGTCTAAGTTTATCGGAATATGTAGTTATTGTTATGCTGCTGGCTAACAATAATTTAGAAACTGAGTACACATCCAGGAATCCAAAAACGAGGGTAATTTTGAACAAAACAACTAAACATTCTTAGAATCAACAAAATGTCTCGTATCTACCCTCGAACAACAATCACGTTTATCTCAAAATAACTTATAAAATATGATTTTCAGTATCGGATTTTATTTTAAAGCAGCTTGTTTTTGAAGTCTGTTAATGAGTTTCGTCGCGATTTTAATGATAATGTATTTATAACATTTTGTGTTCAGTCATATTATATTAAGTATATTCTGTTATTTGAACCTATTTTCCCTAATTGAAACTCCTTATTCCTGTACAGAGGCGACTGTTATCATTGTAATCATGACGCGCTTTAATGTTTTTCTTATGAGTAAAACTAGCTCGTAAGGATCTCTTATGTCATACAGTCACCGACAGTCTACCCTATCCTCAGTCTATCCGAATATAAAAGACATTTCAGAAGACGGCGGAGTATGGGGCGTCGACCGACTAATTTAGTCCCCGTTGTGACACATCAGGTGTGCAGGCTACCTGTATACTTGCCCACATGCATGCCACCTACGATTGTTGAGATGTTTGTAACGGTGAATGCGTTTGTTTCTTGCATTTAAAATTGGCCGGTTAGTGATTTGTAAGAGACGGTCGTCGCTGAGTTTTGAACCTCCTTCGATTGATACATTTGAATATTGTTCATACATAATGACACTTAGCATGGTCTTCTCTGAACTCGATGAGGACACAGGTTCAATATGAACATAATGCACGCAACTCGAAACGATTATAATCGACACACAATAAATTACATAATATTCTATATTTTTTGTACTTCACGTTTACAGTTTATTTGTAAAACAAAAATCATTTAATATCTCCACGCAACTCAGCATCGATTGATATTCGTATAAAATAGTGAACAAAGTGACATGAGGACATTTTGATAGTGATATTAACTAGACCGTGTGCGTCTGGAAAGAGCTACTAGGACTGCTTGAACAAAGTTATGTCACATTCATATATTGTTTTATAAGCACCGAACACGACACGGCAAGTTGGTGAGATGGCTAGAACTGCGAGATGATGGCCTGACGCATGACTCTGTTAGTGTTACGCATACCTGGAATATTAATATATATGTATTGTTGTATTTGTGTTATATATAACTAATAAGTTATGTGAGATGTCCGGTTGTGTGCTCGATATTTGACACATGTCTGTCGCGTCTTACAACTGTTACGCGGTGGTTAAATAATGCTATCGTGTTCAAAGTACAAAAGGGTTATTACACACATGAGAATAAACAAAGAAAAATATTTATTAATCGGTCTTGACGCAAAGTTAAGGTAAAACTTAACAAATTATTGTACTTATAATGAGGTTTTAGGTCATTTGATACAACATAGTCCAGTCACTGAGTTTGTAACGATGGCTGCGGGTTCAGTCTGAGAGGACGCTCGGAAGACCAGCGTGCAGGAAGCAGGACCTCGCGCCTTACAGACGGGGATAGCAGGAGTAGGAGTAGACTAGGCTAGACACTACATAAGCTACATTCAGACCACTGATTGTATACTTTCTTTTCGGTTTTATTTATTATCTTAAAATAAATGAAAAGTTTGAATAACTCTAAATACAAGTTGTAAACTAGCGGATGCAAAAGCTCAGCGAGTGTTAGGCTCCTCTCCGATGACGTCACTGGCGACCTTAGCAATTTACAAACATTTCTTTGAAGTTTTTTTGTAGAATATTAATAAGTAAGAGTCAACCCTATTGTTATCTTCGTCCTCGGCGAGCTCGACGCTCGTACAGCACCTTCACGCTCTGAGAGGGCTCAGACTCGGTACACACTGTTATGTGCTTTAACACTTTCACATAACAACTTGTGAATTATCGATCATATAGTGACATGTGTGTGTTTGTGTGTGTGTGTGTGTGTGTGTGTACGTGTGTACAATAATTGTAGGGACATACACACGTACGTCGTCTTAATAAAGATTATCATTTATTCTATTTAAACATAACTTCATACATAATTGTTCGTCACAGTGTCGTTCCTTCACAGTGGTTGATCTTAAATAAATTCAACTCATGGTTGGATAAAGTTGAAGATTGGATATTGTAATTAAAAATATTTGTGAGACATTTAAAATAAAAGCATATTTTTCGAATCGTTGTATTAATATTGAAATATTTATATGAAGTTGTGGGAAAAGAATGTCCACAGCGGCGCGGCGGTCGGACCCAAACTAATGATAAGGAGTTTTGACGTCACTTGGAGCAGTTCGGCTTGAGTTGTTGTAGTGTCATGACGGCTCATGTCTGAACACAGGCCGTCGCGTCGCCACCAACATATCAAAACAATGTATTAATATAACTATTCATATTTTAGTCATATTCTGATGTCACATGTTATTTTCAAGTTTACCTCAACCTTCTCTATACTTACATTACTCTGTATGACCCATACTAACTGCTCGGTAGTCGGTTACTGGTTAGTCTGTGATGACGTCACTATTCATCTCGTCCTAAAGGTCGTCGACCTCCAGCTCGCCTCTTCTGTGTTCTTCTTAATTGTCTTTCTTCTAGTTCCCAGCGACTCATGTAATGTTTAATTTTTTTCAAAGACTTTAAATTGTTAACCAAAACCTGAGTCAGCGGTCTTAGTTTCCGATTCATCAGTCGAGTGAGCCTCGAGAGACATTATAAGGAAATAATGAACTTGTTTAAACAAATTGATAGATCCTTGAAACAGTCGAATACTGACGACCTCGTCGTACAATAAATACAATTTGCATCGCGACGAGTATTTTGTTTTTATCTAAGGAACGGACTCTTAGTGGGATTTCAAACATGCCTTTCTCTTTGTTTAGCGAGTTAACTTAGTTCTAACAGAAAAAAATGTGTCGTAAGAGAATTTGGTATACATGCCCTAAAGAAAACACGTATGTATGGGAAGAGGTAAAAATAATAAAAGCTTAAAATTGGTAAACGGGAAGAAATAGGATTCGTTTTAATTTCTGTGATGTGGAAACTTAAACACAGGTTAAGCCATAACCTCATCGTAGAGCTGTAGCAGTCTAGTAAAAAACTATGTCACTTGTGTGCGTCGTAAGTAATTACACGAGGTTCATTGATATTGGATAGTACTGTTTACAATAACAGATAAAACAACTTAAAAACTAAACAAAAAGATAAAATACATATTGATATTTGATGAGTTTGTAACGCTATTGTATATGTTTAAAAATAATGGTTTCATTTAAATGAATAAAACTCGTGAAAGTCTTCGATCTCGCTATTGTGTATGATAATACGAGTATCGTGTTCTGTAATATGTATTTTCATCATCATCATCATCAGCCCATCGGAGCCCACTGCTGAGCAAGGGCCTCTTCTCACATGGAGAAGGTTAGAGCATTAATCATCACGCTTGCTCAAGACGGGTTGGCGATTTCTAACTTATAATTTTGAAATTATAAGACCAGGTTTCCTCACGATGTTTTCCTTCACCGTCTGTCAGTGGTGTCTAAATACTATTAGAAAGTACATATGACTATGAAAAATCACATTGGTACTTGCCAGGTTTCGAAATCGCGCCCTCACGCATGAAAGACGGTCCTATAACCTCCAGGCCACCACGACTTCATATGTATTTTAAATGGAATGAAAAGAGGCAGAAGTGCTTTTAATGAGAAAACCGAATACAGTGTGAGGAACCACCCAGGGACAAAGTCCAGTGACTATATGACTAAGATATTACCGAATATTTATACATTTATATTAAATACAAGAACCGGTTAGTTTAATATACAAAGAAATCGTTCTGTAAGTCTGTCGCGGAGTGTTCTGGCCCGTATTGACTCTCATTTATTCCTCCCATTGTTCTAAAGTATCTTAAGTTTTATTGTCGACTTGAAATATATCAGGAGCAGGTTTCATAAACATCCTGAAACATGAATATTAAACTATTTAACTTACCAAAACAAACAAACTCACATTACCAATAAATAAATATATCCCTCTAATATTATAATGGTCTAAGCTGTATATAATCAGATGTGTATGTGGACGTTTGATACTATTTAATACAAGAAGTATAAAACAGATTCCAATAAAATTTTGTTAAAGAAATAAACCAAAATAAAGTATTAAGTTAATTGAAACAAATTTTACTGCACGGTCTGAGTCTGCTATTGTGTGCACACCTTGTATTTGTAGCTACGATTTTTTAGCGTTTGGAGACTACCCAAAGTACCCGGAACGTACAACTATGATATATTGGTAAAAGTTTTCAAGAAACACTAAATGCTATGTTAAAATAGCGACCCTAATGTTTAGCGCAACAAAAAATTGGACAAAATTTCTTTAAGACTATTACTTCGGTACGGTTTATTGACCGCTCGGCGTCGTGTTCGTCTCTGCCTGGTTACCGTCTGCCTGGTCACTTCGTACCGCTACTGTCCTCTCCGATGATACCAATGTATCGTATCAAGAGGTCGTCTTTTATAAAAGAGAATTTTGATCGATGATCGCTCTGACTCAACATGCGGCAATTTATAAACTGAGAACGCGATGCCGAAAATTTAAAATGAGTCTGAGAGGTCGAGCCGAGGTTAAAAATAATTACCATTGAATCAATTTTCTTGACATCTATTGAAGACGTCCGAAGATACGGAATGAAGTTTAATGAGCACCTTGTGTACGTCATTTGACCTGTTACCGACTGTGGTACATCGCCAGCTAGATACATCGCCACACACAACATACACATTACAGAGTGATCGAGGAATGTTGACCCGCGGCGTGACTCCGACATTTGAATGCGTAGACCACAACGAATTCTAATTCTAATATTAGTTTTTTATGAGCAGACGGAAACAAGAACGTAATACCTCGCGCTTACAGAATCCTCTTCCTGTATTGCCAATTATATTTGCTAATTAAATTATATGCAATCTGAGTTTTAAAGGTTGACGAAATAGAATGAGACATCAATCTCAGATCTCTGATAGCGAGAGTTTTGTTTAAATGACTAATGACTTAAAACAAACTATTAAATAGACAAAACCGGAAACGAAACACGGAGCTAATACCAGATGAATCGACGTGAGACTTGAGAGTGTCGTAAGGTAGTGTTGACATCATTTAAATGTCAAACTCCTTCATATGAGTTTAAGGAAATGTATCTGGCATGAAGCTGTAAACGAACTGACAAACGGTTATAGAAAAATATTCACAAAGGATCTTTAGAAATCATTGGAACATATCTATATGAAAATGATAACGGCTTGACATGTCAAATAAATTTAATTTCTCAAAAGAATGTATAGAGTTTATTGTCAGTGGTCTTTGCTTGTAGTTATGATTAGCGGACGATGAATGGAATTAAAAATAGCGACAACAACGATTCCATGATATGATTGTGAGAACGGAACAAACAAACAATATTAATCACAAGCGAGACGAGCCGACTCCGTCCGGATGGCTTGTTCCAGCCGCTCCACAGTTTAACATTATATAAGGATATGAGAAAATGATATTTATGTTTTCGCGGAGAGAAGTCGCTCGGTGATTCATTTGACGACTCCTCGATGTTGGCGCGTTATAAAAACAAACAACGTTACAAACAATGTCACGAGCTTCGTTAATAGCAGTTGTTAAATTAAATGTTGGATTCTCACAAACAGGTAGACTCATCAGATACGACCTTTGCTTTTTTTTGTCGAATATTCTCTATGGGCTGAAATAAAAACACAAAAATTATGACGAAGTCGTAGAAGAGTCACAAAAAATGGTACATAGAAAATTCTTTGATATTAAGTAACCAAACGCTAGTGCCGGCCTCTTAACACTGTGATGTCTGTAAAGCCCGTGAGTCGTAATACAATTAATTATTACTTTATTGTTATTACCGTTGATTGATCTTGATTCTTCGGTGAGTTGTAAGAAAAAATCAAGAAATTTACCATTTCTTATATTTAATGACGTCTAAGATTTTCCAAAGTACTCATTTCAATGGAACTATGGTTGTCGGATATACTGCAAGGTTTACTATATACATATATGTGTATATATAACACATTTTTCGACTTGTTTAATTCAACTTAATAGACCCATTAATCGATGTATAAACGTTAGAAACTAATAACATCATAATTCATGAGTGAGCTGTGTGTGTCAGTCATGCTAAGGTCATGCCCACCTCATGATAGCGTTTTCGTCATTGTGATAATGTTATCGTCATCTGACTCTCCTGTCATTTGACCTCCAGTTGGAAACTTTCAGTTATAACAAACTACTGTTTCCTTCACTGAAGCCGATTCAAGTCAGCATATTTAGCAAACAAGAAACACAGAATTCTTGATATCGCAGTGACACTTAACCTTTTCATTATATAATTGAAGTTATAACATGTCGTCACAGACTCGTCCTGTACTCGTTATCAAGAGAGTGGAATGCTGCAGATATAATCGATATGATGAAAGGCTCGTTGTTGGACCTCAAGATAAAACATTTCACTATAATGCAAGGACATTAACGTGAACAAAGAAACGATAGTAAATGAATAGTGTGTTATGTGGACAGATGTACAGCGGGGCGCTGCTGGCGACCGCGGTCCGTCTGCTGTGGGACCCGAGCACCTACACGTGGTTCAGATACCTGTGCGAGACCCAGTACCGCGTCACCACCGGTTACCTCCTGGCGGCCGGCCTCTGGCTGGCCGGGCTGGTGTACGTCGCCGCCAGCGCCGCTCATCGTCCGGCTACGACCTGTCTTCACCTCGTCAGTGAACGAACAAATACTTTATATTACTTTTGCAATTTTCTCAAAGACAGCATTTATAAACACGAAACAAGACAACATTTATATCAGTT
Source organism: Danaus plexippus (assembly GCF_018135715.1). Classification (NCBI taxonomy): domain Eukaryota; kingdom Metazoa; phylum Arthropoda; class Insecta; order Lepidoptera; family Nymphalidae; genus Danaus; species Danaus plexippus. Next base: position 27,537 of record NC_083546.1, on the reverse strand, counting down.
ATTTAAATTTATTACTTTTCAATTTACATTTTTTCATAATCCTAATGTTTGTGTAGTATGCTGTTGGCGTTGTGTGCCTGGCGGTGAGCGAGGTGGCGTACGGTGCGTGGATGGCGGCGTCCCTCGCGGCGTGGTGGCGCTCCGCCCCTCAGGCTGACCTCGTGCGTCACGGCATGGACCTGCTTCATGACATCAAGCCCGCGCTGCTGGCCGTCGAGCGATACGCTCACGTGGCGCGACCGATCTACGCTATGATCGAGGTGCGACTTGTATATTTTAGTATTGGTCTCGGCTGTGGCAGTTGTACACTAATAGATCTATACCTAGGACCTTAACAGACGTACCAACTTAATAGAATTTTAGGTCAGACATACGCTGCTTGGAAGTAAGTAGAACGCAAAAGTAAGAAATTGTACGACAGAAAAAAACACATGCGTCCTACGAAGAACGTGTCGCAGATGTCACGGCCCGGACCCGTCAGTCCTACGAGGTTGTCGTTGATTATGTTCGTTGACTCGACCTCATATATGATGAGTGTCTGATGTATGTAGCAGGCGGTAATAATGGAAACTTTATTGATGTCTGTTGAACAATTTCGATCTCATGACATCTATTGATGGCGCCAATTGACGGAATTAACATTACAATGCTGCTCCAGTTTGTCCTCGATCAGGACAAATCGATTTCTGCCGAATGAAATCAGCGGACGGTAACGTATTCAAGGAGCTGTCTTTACCCTTCTCGTTTATTTAGAGTTTGCTTTTACTGTTTAAAGAAATCATTTTTTACATTAAATTATTTACTTAACTACAATAACATGTTTCTCTAGTTAATGTTGAGGGTGTCAAAGAGATATGTTTTTTGTCTGAAAAAACAATTAAAAATATATTAGTTCGAGGTCAGTCATTACGGAACAAAAAAAAACATTTGAATGGGATACAGTAAAAATATAAATATGTGGATTGTGTTTCAACAGTTAATGACGTGAGAGATCAGTTAAAGTTATGTCAATGAGGAAAAGGAGGAAGCATTCATAACACTCAACCGGCTGGTTTAACTTAGAAAAATATATGTTATTAAAATTTAAAAGAGCCTCTGAGACAACACACCGCCTCCGACGAGATCGCTATCCCCAACATGTTTTAAACATTAAAGCATTGATGAAGGCGATCAACAAGAGAATGATCAATGATCTTCGCTTGATTCACTTATCGGTCGATTTATAGTAAGTTGCAAGCTCGCCGCGTTCGAGGCGGACCCTTGGCTGTAATGGATTGACTTATACTAATTTAAAGTGCCAAGAAATATCTTTTGACAGCTGGTCCTATTGGATTCAGTGCTTAAGATTCGTTGAAACTTTCGCTTCGACTTACTGATTTCAATATCCAATACGATTATAACCAACTGTGTATGACAAACGAAACAACTTATACCATCGTGTTGTTGATGCAGGAGGTGGAGCAGAAGGCGCCCAACAACGCGTACGTGATCTTCGTGTTCGGAGTCGTCGGGATGATCCTTCAGGTCGGTGTCCAGCTCGTCCTGTAGTCCTATAGTGTCCACTACTGACGATCTGACGATCTAAGTAATTGTAGTCTAAATCTAAGTAAGTGAGTGACGATCTAAGTAAATTGTATTTTCAGATAGCGGCATTCATAATGTCTCGCCGACTGGTACGACGCATCTCCACGGCCACGGGCTCGGGGATCGCGGACACGGAGTGCGGTGCTCGGGGGATGAAGGGGGTGAGGGGTCTGGGGGGAGCAGACTGCTCTCTCGCTCTGGAGGAGTGCGCTTACACGTGCGAGAAGACGGTCGACGACGACAGCGACGGAGGACGAGACCCGCCGCCCGGCTGGAGGAAGAAGGCCAACCTGCGCATGTACACTATACTCGACAAAATTTTCTAGCAGGTGAAGCATGTGAGCATTGAAGTGAATCGTTTCTGTCGTATATACACTTACTAATGACGTCACCACTCGCAGGAACACGCGGCGCTTCCGGAGTCGAGCGCCGCGTCTCCTCCCGTGAAGCGCCGCCGCCGCGACGCCCGCGAGCCTCTCCCCTCCCACAGCCACCTCACCGACCGGTCCGCTGAGCACACTTGGCGGGATCCTCGCTGGGACGCCGTGCACGCCCAGCTGGCAGCCTCGCGTCGCCTCGCAGCCAGCTCCTCGTCCTCGGGATGTTCCCCTCGTCCCACCACCACAGTGCTCGTCCTGCGGACGGACCTGTAGTGCGGCACGAACCATCATACCGTGCTGTAGTCGGACGAGGCAGGAACATAGTTTGAGTTAATGTTCCTCAAATCCCTATCGAGAATGCGTGATTTGAAGGGGACGACATATTTCCACTTTTATGCCTTATGACGTATCATAATGTCGTGGAGGAGGTGTGTCGTTTAGATTTCATGTTTATTATCTTGTTAAATGTATATTACCTTTTTTAAAAAAATTCTACTTCCAATAATTAGCATTAAGAAGATTTATGAGCGCGTCTTTTATGTACGTATTTGATAACAAGATGTTTGTAGCGATGCAACGATCGACACTGCCGGAGTGTGATGATATAAAAGACTTCTTTGAGCAAACCGGCTCGTAGCCATCGTACCCATCGTACCCATTGGTATGTGGAGTATTCAACATGTTTCACGATCGAGGATCGAGACACAGACTGCCATATTGTTTATAGTTTAGGTAGTTGTTACTGTAACTTGTAAGGGATATATTATATCTTAGAATGTAAAACGCAACCATATCTTAGCGAGGGAGGGACTTGCCTGTTCACGTGTTCAATACGTAACGCTCTGCGATCATGTTCATAGTTTATTTTAGAATTTATATTTTGTAGAGGTTTAGTGTCTTGAAGATGCACTCGGTGCTATAAAAAGAACGCCGGCGTGATGCCGGCGTGGGGCTCGTAGTTCACGTCAGTTGTGAGTCGGAGTAGACGGCCGCCGTTCGTCTCCTCCTCCGGGCCAATGGCTCCCGCGAGGGGAAGTCTCGCTCCGAGCCTCAACTTCCGAATTCCATTATTTCTGTGATTTATCGAACGTAATGTAACAGAGTAACGAACAAAGTATTGTTATTGTAAGTCCTAATTATATACATAGGTAGGTAGTTTAGAACTCACATTTACTACATAGAGCGTGTTCGTGAAGGCGCTCCGAGCCTCTGGTGCCAAGTAGTTAGTAAGTGTTCAGGTCTGTGTGGTCGGAGGCTGGCGGAGGAGAGTGCGGACTGCAGTAGGAAGACAATAACATATTGGGAGACGAGATGAGATGAGATGGACCGGGGGAGGGGAAAGGGGGAGATGGGAACTTGTTAAGACTATTATTAAGCAATAAAGTGATATTTTTGTACCGTTTTTGTTTTTATTTATTTCTTACATCATATCTTTAATAAAATGAATGTTATCTACCTATTTACTAAATTTAATTATTTGCTCGTATGTTTCATTTTTATTTTATTTATTACAATTAAATTAAAACTGATAAAATAAGGTTTACGTAATATAATGTGATCAATTGAATTAACTGTTCTAATCCACATTCCTGTCATACTTTTAAGAATATTCAGTAAGTCCTTGAATGTTCCACCTCGACAGTGAAGAAGAGTATAGTGAGTGTGAGTTCAGTGAGTGAGTCAGACGACCACCAGTCGGCCGTTCTTATACACTGTCCTTAACGATATCTTATCTTCTCCTCGCCTCATACTGAAATAGACACCATGTTATGATCATTACATTCTATAAAGTAGCATAGTTGACATCTGAGACGAAACTTTAGCTATAGATGTAGCAACCAGTGACAAAGTCACAAGAACCGACCTGAGCGGAGTGTACGTGGTAGTGTTGCTGTAGGCCAGAACGTCATTGTCGCGTCGCGCTCGGCGTGGCGTAGGCGGGGCGGAGAGCGCCGCGCCGAGCGCTACCACCGCCGCCGTAGTCTGCAGCACCACCACGGCGGCGCTGCTCGCCAGCAACACGTACACGTTGCGAGGCAGGTCGCGGTCGGCCTCCTGGAACACCACGATGTGCGAATATATAACTATTTTTTGTTCACTATACAAATTAATATAACTTTATATCAGTCTTAGAGACTTACAAAGATGTTAATACATTTTTTTCAAATGTATGTAATTTTATATGTAAGATATTTATAAAATCCAATATAATTTTGTTACAGTTTTGAATTCATTAAGAATAGTCACTTTGAGGGTCTGCCATGAAATGATTCTCTGAGATTGGCTGTTAGACTTGATAGTCGATAGTATCGGAGGTTTAGAAGAGTACGAGAGATTATTACCATGAACGGCTCATGCTAGAAAGGATTCTAAGAAAAGTCCAAATTTTCACCAAAAAATGTGAAAGAAATCGATTTGTAGTTTTATTTAAAGAAAAATTTGAGAGGTTTTAAAGGAGCCTATCCATCTTTGCACATTTGGACAAAAAGTTTAACATTCAATAGAATGAATTGAAATATAAGTTTACAGTTTTAAAGCGATTTATACAAATAACTATTTTCCTCATTTCAGTGAGGTTTATGAACCCAACTGTTAAACCTGGATAAGACACAACGAAAGTAAAAAGACTCTAAGGATGGCAAAAGTAAAACACGGCACAGAACTCTGACGGTCACGAGGTGCTGTGAAGACCTGGTAGTGAATACTGGAATGATAACACTAAAGATTAGGACACTTCATTTGAAATTGAACGCTACAGAAATTTATATGGAAGAAAGTTCTGAAATGTCAATGTATCCCTATCATTAAACTTGGTTACAAAACTAAATACCTTATACTTTGGTGTAAAGAATGTTATGAAGACCAAGATTTTACGTAGAAATGTTGGACTAATTACAAGGAAATTACTCTGTCTAATATAACGACTGCTGGTCAGCAGAAAATAAATGTCTCAGAAGTATGAATATTAATAAAATGTTGAAAGGGCTCATATTCTGTCAAGCAGACTAATTTAGGGATCCGAGTTGCTTGATATTTTAGCTATAATTCTATTTTATGTTTGCTGGCATTACTTTTATAAAGCTGGACCCTCTTAGAAAGATAATTATGTCAACATTTTACGTATGAATTTATTTTTGTAGTTAACGTTACTGACCTGGATCAGCCTATGGACCTTCTCTGGCAGGGGATGGAACCGTGCGAGGTGCTGCAGTAGTGGATGCAGATCGTCCTGGAGAGCTAGCGCGTGGTTCAAGTCCGAGGCGGTGGGTCCACGCGCCCAGCGACTCACTCTCACCGAGATCCACATTCCCCACCACACACAACACCACACTAGCACACCCATCAACGACGAGTACTGAAACCACACCTCGCTAATAAGTAAAGATTTCTTCAACTTCAAATATTAATTATCATCGTAGACAGTTCTGCACCACAATGAGCATAACTCGTCTAGCTGCGGGGCGGGAGCTGAGTGCGGTGAGGGCGAGGTGCGCTAACAGCAGCAGTGAGAGGCCGGTTGCAGGAAGCACCCATGCCGCGCTCCTGTACTCAGCGGGGAGCAGCTCCCGGGCCGGGATGTAGGCGCTCGGGTCCCACTTCAACCGCGCCGCCGTCGCCAGCATGGCGCCCGCGAACAACTGGCACAAAACATATTATATGTACCTACATATTATATGTTTATTATAATAAAAATTACATATTAAAACTTATAACCTATACCTAAGACTACATGATTGCCCCGATGTTAGGATAGCAATACCATTTCATAGCTTGTTTGGTATCAGGAATCTTCTGGTTCACACGGCTTGGTGTTCGTTCCGCGGAGTCAGCGGCGTCACTCGTTATATGATATTTTATCCATACAACGATGTTACCCCGGCGATATTCATTTATTTTATAGTATGTAGCGCGTACGTAACATATTTATCCACAAAATTTAATAAACATAAGTAAAAACAAACAATATTCTTCACGACAAACCGCTTCAAAACTTTTTTTTGTTTGGCTTTAAGCTTAAATATGATTGTCTGAGTATCATTGAAAGTTTATTTATTTAACTGTCGCTTATACAGTTACATTATGGACTATCAACACCACCATTCACCATTTTTTTTCCTGATAAGTAATGGAAAAAAAATTACTGATACTCCTTTAAAAATTTCAATTTGGAGAACAATGCGTTTTTGTTTGTCTTATGAAGTCAATCTGTATATAATTCTCAGTGAAGAGTCCATGCTATAGAACTATAGTCCGGTATTGAGATATTTTCAACAATATTAAATTATTAACTCTGTTTAAGTGACTATGAACCGTCGAAGTCCCTTCCTTTATTCTAATATCTTAGATATTCCAAACTTTCGTAGTTCTTCTTAGACATCCTCATAATTTAAGTGTTGTTTAGAGATAGAGTTTAGAGATACCTTCACTACGGATAGAGTCGACCCTCATGTATAATGAGATCTAAGACCTATGCGTGTTTTATTCATTTAAATGAAACTAATATATTTCGGATATACTACGCGGATTATATCCGAAATATATTAGTTTCATTTAAATGACCCTCATGTATCCTATGATGAACCATTAACTGGAAACTACCAGGAGTCCATTGACATCCGGATACGTCTTAGCATTCCAAACATGAAACAAAAATTTAGCGGTCCTGTTAGAGCATCCGCGCTCGAAGCAGGAATTGAACTCGCTAGTAGAAACTTTCCAAAATACTATTTACGACTACTTTAATGAGCAATATCCACCTCGACATCATTACGCTCGCAAAAATAAAGACAATTCTTTCAAGATAAAAATGAGGAGGAAAAAACGGGAATTAATAAAAAATCTACGTATAGCCAAAGCCCTAGGCGACAATCACCTTAGTCATCAACTAGCTAGGGCGTTAAGATCAATTCTAAAATTAATTCCAGGAATATCGGCGCAAACCGCGGAATATCGCGATAATTTTGACCGGGCAAAACAGGAAGTAGATTTTGACAAAAACCCTTTTGAGTATTCGAAAACCATTTTTAAGAAAGAACGCGGACGGGTTATCTTCACTAACGAACAAATTTACGATCATTTTAAGAGCATATACGAAGTGCCTAAAAGTGTAAGACTCCATACGGATCCCAACGAACAAAAACCTGGAATTCCTCGTATCGATTTCCACGGCATTCCACCAACGCTAGATGAAATAAGTATTCAGATAAAGAAAAAATCGTCTAAATCGGCGCCGGAACCCGTTGGTATCCCATATATAGTCTTTAAAAATTGTCGTTTTTGGTTCGTAAACATCTGATAAATATATACGATAAAATCTGGTCAAGGAAGCAAATCCCGGAGTGCTTTGCGAAAGCAATTTTTGTCCTCATTCCCAAAAAAGATCGAGTCACAGATCCGAAAGACACTAGACGAAGTGGATAAATTATGTGAGTGGACCGATGGATTGAGGACAAAACCAAGTAAATGTCACTGTCTGTATCTCGGTAGGCGGAGTACAAGATATACCTCATACGATCCGGGATTATCGCTAGGCGGTCAATATTTTTCTACGGTTACAGAAAATGCACCTTTTAAATTTCTCGGTCGGAAGATTGATAATATAGGTCGTACTCCATCTTTAGAAGGTATAGTAGATAGCTTTTTAAACGATCTCCACAAGATACATAGCCGACAGATCAGTAACGTTAAAAAAGCTTGGATCTACGATAATTACCTAACTTCACGTTTAAATTGACCTTTCCTCGTCTATGATTTTAATAAAACCCTTTTGTCAAAGTTAGATGCAGGCATCATAAAGATTGTAAGTTGAAATTGAGGCTCGGGCTCGCGCTAACGGCTGATTCATCGGCTTTATTCAGGGATCGCAATAGTTTTGGGATGAGTCTTAAAAGGCTATCGGAGCTCTATAAACACCTGAGAGTTTCCAAGAGATATATCCTGGGGAAATCCCATGATGACGTCGTTACATCGCTCCCAAAAGACAAAGATGCCCCAAAGCTAGAGTTAAGGCCTCAATTCCACAAGCAGTTCGTGATAGGTGCACAAAGTAACAGAGTAGGGTTAGGATCAAGTAAGAAAGTCCAAGATACGGATATATTGAAGTCTTTTATTCGGCAAGACGATAATGATAAATATAAGATACATGCAATGAGTTTAGAAATGCAGAACGAGTGGTTAGACATAGGAGATTTTTGCATCCCATTAGGACTAAAATGGCGCACCTTAAACCATGATTGGTCGCCAGCATTGCTAAAATTCTATCTCAATGCGTTCCAGATGACTCTCCCAGATCAGAGTAATTTAGTAAGATGGAGTAAAGGTACCGAAAAGACTTGCTATACCTGTGGGAAGGCAGTTGGAACTGCTAGGCATTTGTAAGTGGATGTAAGGTACTCCTGGATAGCGGTCAATACTCGAGTCGTCACGATAGGGTTCTAGAAATCATACGTGAAGCGGTTAGTCTTTCGGTAGCCAGAGCGCAAAGGGAAATAACCACAAACGAGCGATCAGTAGGTTTTGTGGGAGAGGGCACTAGGGCTTTAAAACAAATGTCAAAGCGGCTACGGATTGGACTATAATGATGGATACGTATGAAAAACAACACAAAATCCCCGAGGATATTTGTGCGTCGACCTCCAGGCCAGACATATTTATGTATTCGCGAATTTTAAAGCGCGTTGTGATGATAGAGCTTACGGTTTCTTGGGAAACCAACATTCCCAAAGACCATACCATCAAGGTCAACAAATATTACGAGCTCACTCGAAATAGGTTCGTCGTGGATTTATACGCAGTAGAAGTGGGAGTGAGAGGTATAACGGGTAAATCTCTCTATAAACTACTAAAAGACTTGGTCCTGTCCAGAACTCACATCAATTCATTCTTGGAACGTACTTCACAGGCAGCCCTAGTAGGTTCTTTTCAAATTTGGTTAGGTAGGGAGAGGAGCTTGGACAGTGGAGGTGAGCGTTTAACGCGCGTTAGTTAGGGGCCCCTTAAACCTACACCTGGGTCGCAAGTCCCAGGCACTGTTGAAGCTTCTCTCTCTGCAATGCGATGGACCCGGCACCCGCACGGTGAATCCATTGAATGATAAGAGGTTTCGTCTCATCAGAAGGTTAAAATTTTATTTGCGAATTTGATCAGTAATTATATTGAGGTCGGATTCTAGGATATTTTGGATTTACAACCCTTTCAATATTGATATGTCGGGCCTTCTTTAAAGGATTTAATTTTGAATCATATCAATTAACTTGTGTATTTTGCTGTCACTACAGTCACCAGTATTTACAACTTCTCTAAAACTTCTGTTACTTTTTCATAAACAAAGAAAATTACGTAGGAAAAAAGTTACAGATAAAAATATTTAGTCTACATGACACAACCTCTGACAAATACGGGTCACGTTACGCGTAATATGCAGTAGCGCTTTAATCTAAAATTTTTAGCAATTTTTATGAAAATGTACACTTTTTAAACTTATTGACCTTCTTAAGTATATGCACCGGCTTTTGTCACTTCATTGCTAATTAAAAACAGCTAAAAGATGTGAACTTAACAGATTACTACATCTATTAGTTAAGTGAAGTAGTTTTTTAATCTTGGTTATTATTACAGAAGGACTAGAATCGGGTCGAACTAACGGACTTATGTAGTTCTTCGGAGCATTCTGTTTCAGCTTATTTTATATTAGTGAATAATCTTATAATTTACATAACACACAAGTATCTCTTTTACTTTTATACATTCTCTTCATTTTTACTGGAACGTTATGGTCCAATAATAGTAGATGTATGAGGAGTATTTAATAATTACCAAGAACCTATAAATTGTTTAAATTTTACCGCTTTATATTTGAAACCTCTAGCAAAATAGAAATGATACGTGATAGATATTAATATCACATATTGATTCAATTGTTAACTAATATAAGAAATGTCGTGAGAAATCTTTGACACGAGCAGAATCCATTATTCTGTGTAGTCCAGGCGCTGGAGGGAGTTGAGTGTGCAAAATGTGAGGACTGCATTCGGTGAACGGTTTTGAACTCAGAAAAACATGCAGATTATGATTCTGAATGTTGCCAGGAGCCATATTGGTCCAATTTTTTTTTTACACCCTATCCCTTTAGACATCTAGTAAATGGACTGAACATAAACTTTGATATCATTATAACGATGGTTTTAGTGAGAATATCCCATTGATTTTTGTGATTAAAGTTACTTACAGCTAGTCAAGTGATTCGTTGGATTCGTTGTTTCATTGTTGGATTTTGTACAAGAAGCTCTAAAGCATTTGGGAAATCCATACCTAAGTGTTGAACAGCTCAGAGAGTTGGAAAACATTTGTACCTATCTTTTTCAAAAAAACTTAACTCCCTCCAGCGCTCGGTCTAGTAACTCAAAGCTGGAAATCAATAGTTACCTCAGCGCTCTGATAATAATAATAACTGAACAACATTATATTACCACAATCAGCAAGTTGATGTGCAGCAACAAGGCGGGGAACACGCGCGACGCTCGCGCCATAACTCGCGCTAAAACACACACACACAGGGATGAAAATATAGGACCTAATTATGTGACAGTGTCAGAGGCATCCAATGTTAAATAAACACAACTACTGGCAACTTTATGAACACAGTCTAACACGAGGCGACACGACTCACGCAACTCGCACGACTCACGCTCACTCTACGGGACTCACTTTATTTACGAATTCATTTGCAATGAAAAACTTTATCATACGTTATCAAGATTAACGCTAAATATGAAAAAAGGAACATCGCCGTCTGATATCAGTCGTTATCAGTGATAAGGCAACTGGCCCGTATTAATCGTGTACTCGCCGACACACCGGTTACATACGCGACGGGAATTAGGTGATTGTTTACAAACATTAGATAAATAACACGAAGCTGACCGACTCCCCGGTCAATGGTCACACACGCGAGACTGGTTCACTAATTCTAATTCAAAATGAAACTCGCGATGGAAAGTTCAACATTTATTTGTTATATCGTATATTTGAAATTGAAGATCGTTCGTTATAAGCCGCTCCGGCCGGTCCCCGACAGTCGCGACTCCGGCCGCCGACTCGGCACATGGCGCAATTAGTTGAACATCAATACTCGGCACTCAGTCAGTATGCTTACCGCAACTTTGTATCATCACTCTACCACGGAGCGTTAACAGCTTTTCATTCACAAATCTTCGTACATTACAGTATTAACGTAGATCATTCAATGAGAAACGTAAACCGCTTCATGTTCACCTTAACGATGCAAACTTGTGTTAAGCAGACTGTACTCGGGGCTCCATTCGGACGGTCGAGTGAAGACGCTCGGAGACCGCACGAAGTTGCGCTGCCGTGCAAAAATATATAACTGTGCCGCATTTACATCGCTAGGAATAATAATAATAACTATACAACAGATGTATACATATACAGTACATTTAGTAGCTAAGGAATTCAAAGGACTACCACAAAAGTAACAGAAATATAAAGTGTGAGCCCGCGGGCGATGGTTCTACGATCACACAGACTACACTAGAGATCACACCATGATATGACACCGTGACGTAATAACTCGTACACTTAAAGATTATAATACGTTAGCGTCCAGCTCTCATACACCTACTAAAATACTGGAGGCGATGGACAGCGCGGAGACCAGCGCGCGATGACTCATGACAGAACTGTGTCATTAGTTTGTAACTAACAGCTTACTAACAGCTTACAACACACGCATTGTTATGTTTCATACATTGATAAACATAAGTTTTTACTGAATCATTATTTCCAATATATTAGTAAGTTTGTAATATTGGAACATCACATATATTTTTCTGTTTGCGCACGTCGATGTCCGTAGATCAAGAGGAGTTCTTATTTAACTTAACTATAAATTCACACACTATATCAAACAGCTGTGTCAACTGTCACTAAACATATAATATAATCAAACGAAATATTTTACTACTTACAAACTTAATAAATGTAATTATTGATTTCAGGAGTGATGGAAGGACGGACGGGGTCAAGTAAGGTAAGAGTGTAACCGCTTTGCTTACCCACACACGGTTGAGTCGTAATAGAGCCTTCAGGCCACTTCCAGATAATCATTCATAAATCTTAGCACATTATAATATTGTTGACTTAAACCTGTAATTGATCCAAAGTCATGGTAAGCAGACAGGATACGTCCCTGACAGTTAGAGGCGATATAGTTATCAATGAAGGACTCCCTGTTTGTACAATCGTTGATATAAAATTTAAATAGAATACATAAAGAAATAACAATCATAAGTTTAATTATAAATTAACTCAAATAGGATCACGACAACTCATTATAAATCACAATATTAATAGTTAGGGGATATCTTTACGACATGTGTATCATTTATCAATATATATATCACCTTTGGTGAAAACGGTTTTTCTTTTAAAAATATCTGACGCTTCTCTAATAACAATATAGAATTCCCAAACAAAAGCTAAGCCTTAAAATACGTACATATACAAGTAGCTATTAACTTCGCGTGTACTGCAATACAAAGTTGAAGTCAGTCAATCGACTTTGCGTCACCAGCGAAGTCACCGAGCGGTCGTTTCGACTCCACACGGACATCCCGACTCATATCTTTGACCAACTATATTTTTGATACCATATAGTAACAATGAAGTGTTTCACTAAATATATAGTTATCAAAATTACGACAGTTGACTACGAAGCATCTAAAACAGTCATTATAATAATATATTTCTCTTAATAACAATTAAAATTTTGATTTAATGAAAATACTATGTACTTCGATAATCTATTTGTTCAATAGATAGTGCGGTTATTTTAATTTGGTAAATAATATACAGAGCTCATATCTTAACACCGAAAATAGTTCTATTTTCTTTTAATCCCGAATGGTAAAGGTAAAGAATGTTCTAACACGCTAAATATATGTACGATTTAAACACCCGAACTTTTAGTGCAATTTAAATCGCTATAAAATTAATAACAGATTAACTGTCAATAGAAGCTTGATGCTATTACAAACTCGTAGGAGAACGAATTCTCTGAAAATAAATCAACTCTAAGGAGACGTAATTGACTTCGTCCCTACTGTTCTATCTGATTATAGGCCAACGCCCAGTAAGAGCAGCGTACACTTACTTATCATGGCTAAACATGCAGTCATAGAATTCGTATTACTCTTTAACAATGACATAAGTAGACAATAATACTGTAGCGATGAGTTATTATGGTGGCGGAGGTCCGTCTATCGGTAGGCGGCCCCGGCGGACTCGGCCAGAAAGGGGTTGGCCGGTCGCGGGCCGGGGCCGGGGCCGGGACCGGCCTGCGGGGGCGGCGCGGCTCCCGGCACGCCGAGGCTGTCCGCTCCGGCGTAACTCTGTGTGGCGCCGTAGTTGTCGTGGTTGGCCAAGTCTGCCAGGCGAGTGGACGATAGGGCTCGAGGGAGCGGATTAGAAGGGACACCGTGAGGAGCTAGCACGCCCGCCTCCGCCACTGCACGAGCTTCTTCGTCCGCCGCGGAGTCGCCAGGAATCGTCGGGCCCATGCCGCCATCGCGGAAGTTCACAAAGGCGAATGCTGCGAGCGCCACACCACACAACAGACCGTAGCCGGCGAAGGTGCGAGTCGTTCCCCATTTGGCTACCGCGATGCCTCCTAGCACCGCGCCGCAACCTCGCCCCAGGCCGTGGTGCAGGCCTGATATATTATAATGGTTACCGTTAATAGATACCTTCACTTAAAAAAAAATATAAAACGTCCGGTATGAACGCACCCTGGAGCACTCCTTGTGCGGATGAACGAAGGTTGGGTGGCGAGCCGTGAGCTATATAGGAGCAGCAGGCCGCCCACACGGCGGCGTGGGTGACACCCTGGACAAACTCGAAAGGAAGCACCCACCAGGGTCGCGTCAGCCAAGAGATGTATAGAAAGCGCACCACGTTCCCGGCGAGACCCAAGCATAATACCTACAATCAAAATAATTAAATGTAACTATTAAAAATGAATTAAGCGCTTCGTCTGTTTCTGTTGAATTGATTTTAATCAATTTGAATTTGTTTCTATCAATCGTTTCGTGTTTATTATTATGAATATAAATATAATAAAAAGTTACGGATTCAACCCAATTACTTTAACATGTCCCATTTGAGTGATAAGCTTGAAACTGAAGAAGTAGGCGAAGATCTCGGAGATGTGGTTGATGACGGAAGCGACACCAAAAAGCGTCGGTGAGCCGCCGATATCCTGACGGGGGAACGTTACCATAATATAAGTCGTTACGTTTAGATTTTGAATTGTTATTGAATTCTCGTATTAATAAGAACCTGTAAGTGCCAGAAAAGGAATGTGAAGATCAGTCCAATCCCGAAGCCCATGAACCAGGCGACTAACAGGAAGGACGCAGCTTTCACGTTCTGAAATTGCCGTAGTACCGTCACCCACTCCGGCATCTCGCGAGTGGTCTGAGCGAACACCTGTAAACAGTGCTAACTTATAGTATATACCTATAAAAATTAATATTTGTTAGTCTATTATGAACGTTTATTTCTTAAGGGGTTACTTTAAGTTAATTTATGAGATTGATGAAAAAATCGTTTATAACACATAAAAGTCACGAGCGCTTTTCATTATTGATTACACTTACCTATGTCAATGCAAGCAAGGAATACTTCGCTTCTTGACAATAAATAACAATGGTATTGACTTGTACTTTGAAGATATAAAGACCGAGAGTTCTGTAAACTTCATTACAACGTTTCTGTGGTAGAAAGAGACCCTCGTTAGTGAATCGTTTGATTCTCGTCACGGGTTAGCATACTAACCTTAGCGTGTTCGAGAGGCGGCTGCCGGGGCGCCGGCGCGCTGGTGTCCAGTCCAGGAAGTTGCAGCTGTTCCGCCAGTTGCTGCTGCATGCGTTCCTCGTGAGAAGGTTCCGCGGGCGGAGGTGGCTCCAAGGGGGTTTCAACGTTAATTTCCTCGTATTTAAAATTAATCTAGAAATAAAATGCCCTTCTTAATATCCTGTTAACTAAAAGCCAGAGCAAATGCAAAATTATCATAACATGTAACCTGGGTGGCAGTAATTAGTGCGGCACCCATCAGGACCGAGAATGTAGCGAAGCAGATCGTGTAATTCTTCTCGTAGCGCTGAGGACCGCCACAAGGGTGAGAGCTGAAGGCAGTGCTGTGGTCCAGCGCGATACCCACGAAGAACATGGCTAAGCCCCAGCCCAAGGAACCGAACATGCGCTGGTGACCGTATCTGAGACAAAAACGAGGCTTTTATCACTACGGAACTTGATAACAAACACGTAATTATTGTGCAATATACATTTGGGTGATTAAACTAGTTTGAAATAAAAATTCATTTATAGATATTCTATATAAAAACTTTGCCTTATTAAACACTTAGCAATACAAAAATAAAATAAAAATAGACGTAACACAAAATATTTATGAAAATAATAAATAGTTGTATAAATATCTAATTCAAAAATATTATTTATCTATCTTAGATAAAAGTAGAGTTACCTGTCAGCATCTTCGCCGAGTAATGTTATAACCGCAGAATCCGCTAAAGTAATAGCGGGCGCGCTGAAGAACTCTCCGATTACAACGAGCAGCAACAATAAGAAAAATGTCTTTTGTATGTCCGGGGTACTGTATACGATGTAGGAGTGCAGTGGCGTCACCCAGTTGTAGTTGGTATCCGGATTGTAGTTCTCTGCATCCGTCACAGGAAGCGGCGATCCCTCGCGACCCAGAGCCGGACCGCGGAAGTGTCTAGTGGGCGTGGGCCAGTCCTCGTCGTACCGCGGCGAGACCAGACGGTAAACGGTGCTGTTGACAGGTTGTACGCAAGACACGGCTGTCGGCTGGACCCAGCTCAGCGGCAGTGTGAACACTATCCAGGCGGTTAGAGACGCTAGTAATAATATTCTTCCCTTCTGCCATCTATCTGCCAGTCCACCCCAAAATGGTGCCGATAAAAATTCTACGAAAGGTCTAGTACCGATAAGTAGCCCACACTGGCCAGCGTTCATTCCCATCTGTTTGAAGTAAACTCCCATTAAAGGGAATAGTGATCCGAAAGCAGAGTAGAAGAAGAAGTAGAAAGTCTTGACGGTGAGGAGCTCGGGGTCGACGGTCCCCGGCCCACAGATGAGCTCCAGGACATCGCTTCGCCCTCGGACTTTGTGAGTAGCCTCTTTAGGTTCGGGGTATCTATACAAAGAATTTTATTATGTGGTTACCCAATATTAATTTGTAAAATTATAAAATACTGAACTTTTTTTAAAATTGTGTTACGACGAAAAAAATCTAATTCAAATTACTTAAGTAACTGTAAATTAATACTAAGTGCGTTTAATTTATAAGAAAGTTTAATTTAATCATTTATAAACTTTTAACATTCGTCATTATTTTAACTGAAATCTATTTTCAGTTTGTGTTTGAGTATATGATTAATAAGAACCATCAATGTTAGAAACAACGTTGGCATGGAGGTATACATAATTTTTAAATCTTTGTTTGATAGAAATATGTCTGTGTTTCTGTGGTGCAGCCTTGATTTTGTATATACAATTTTATAGTACATTTTATAGTTTTGTTAAATTTATGTAAGTTAAGTGATAAATACTAAGAAACGGAGAAAGTCGTTATAGTACATTTATAAAAATACCACACCTGAAAATGTGATGAATAAAGAACGCTCATGGATCAATAATATATATTGCATAAACAGACATGGGATGCAAACTTTCTCTTGGGATATTAAGATTTTAAAAACATATGTTTTTGTGCAAGGAATTAAAGTATTGGTATTCATTACTGGTGAAGGCATGCATAACGTAGGAGCAGGATGATTTCAAGTAACCTAATCAATCTTTTTTGGACCATTTTACCTACTAGAAGAGTTACTAGAAGAGTTCATCAAGAAAAATTGATTTCCCGAGACACCTTAAACAAACGAGTGAAACGTTTGAAATGATATCACCCGGACTGCTGATATATGAGGTAGCGTATCAGAATGTCTTCCATATCCGTAAGGAGCGACCGTTATAGTGGGTGTGTAAATGTTCGGGCCCACCTGGAGGTGTCGACTTCTCCAGTCTCGTCGGGGTGGACGAGGGGCCGCGCGGCCAGCGGCGGCTGCTGCGGGTGCTGCATCTTGAGCCTGCGGCGGCGGGCGGCCGACTACCGCCCGGAGACCGCTCGCGGCCGCTCGGCCTCCGCCCGCGTCGATAGTGTCGCGCCTGCGCCCCGCCGCCGGCCCGAGGGCCGGGAACTGCTCCTGACGTCACCGACCCCCGCACACCACAGAGCCTGCACTTGCGCCGCCCCCTGCTCATTCTCTTCAAATCTTAGTCGTACGATCGACATTCGGTTACTTGTGCCAACAATATAACAACATGAAGAATGTCGCTAACGTTTAAAAATTTAATAATCTCTACAAACATATAAAATTAATTTTGTTTTGTATTCGAGGTATCTGTGTTTCGTGTAAACGTTCGTGGCGACAGGAGCATCAGAAATAGAGTATTTTGAGAACGATAAATTAAGCGGATGCAATTAGAACATGGCTTTATATATATATATATGTATATATACCTTGACTTGTAACTAATTAAATTATAATATATATTTCACACTTTCATGGTTCTTATGTTAATATACACTGCAAAATAATATTTTTGATGACTTTTTAATTATTTAGCCACAGGTATCGAGTCAGTAATTTTTGAATTTACGGAATAACATTTAATGTAATCTTATCAAGTTGCGTTCGAGGGTTTCAAGGAATGCGGAGATGACTAGATCCGTTTCCCGTGATAATAATATTCTACAATGAAATAAATGTATGTATGTATGTATGTATATATATATATATATATAAATAAATATCATAAACAATCCTCTCGTGTCCCGTGTCATTGTGTACGGTTTCGAGACCTTACAACACACGAAAAACGATTTAACCATTTGAAATAAGGACTTCTCCTGATCTTTGAACCAGTTGTTTTAATATAAATATAAACAGCAAGAGATTTACAATTCGTCTAATTAGTTTAAAAGAAGTCGGGAATTGACACGAGTATATACATATATTATCCTATTCCGTGAAACACATATATAAATATATAATTTAAAAAATTCATTGATTTCATCCACATATCCTTGAGATCATTCTTAGAACGTTCGTACAAATCAACAGATAGGTTCAGTTAGCTATAAACGCTGTGTTGTAGGCCTGAATGTTATTGGATTACCAATAGATTAGAAGTGCCTGTCCCAGAGGGACCGTAACTAACTAACTTTCTTCATTTAATCTGTCCTTCAAACTTTTATTCTAAACGGAGGTCTTATTATTTAAGTTCTATGTGTTAAATAATAATATTTAACTAATATTTTGTTCAGTTTGTAATTTCTAAATCAATATTCTTCAAATACTTGCCTCGTATAGTTTTTTACTTATATATGTTAGGAGACGTATCGTCTCATTTTTCTAGCTTCACTCGAAAAAAAGCTTTCGGTGTCAGTTGAGTGAATGGACCTCAGTGTTTCGGTACCTGATTGATCTCGTGATCGATTTCACAAACAGTATTCACTCTCCGTGATGCTGTGTAAGATTGATAGGCTTATTATAAATAATAAACCACACAACTAATAACAACACACGGTAGGTGTATTTGATGTCATCTAATCATACTTAATACAAAACAAGAGAACCCTAACTCAATCAATTCGTACAACAAATAGCGTGCTCTATATTGATTACAACGCCATCTGGTTCTAACTCATGCCAACTAGTGACCATTCACAATTTTATGCCTCTATTGACATCTTGCTTTGAACAGTACCGAACAGTTTTTGGTACGTGGGTCCCGTTTTTTGGCTCTAAAATTGAAATTGGTGGTCCAATCTATTTCTTTTTTGATAACAACCACTTCAAACAACCGGGCCGTCGAACAAGAGCATCCTCGACACTATCGGACATTCTGTTTCAGAGATCATCTCCGTAGATGAAAGATCTGAGTAGCCAGCATAGCGTTCCGCTCGTCTCACTCAATGATTGTGAGAAGGTTGTACAAATTTTTATGAAAAGTTTTTGATTTTATTATTTTAATATGAAATTTATTAAAAATTCCAAATATAATAAATCCCTTTATTTATGAGTTTTTTTAAAGTATGGCAAACTTGCGTGCAATAATAACTTTCTTACATAATTAATTCTCAACTTTTAAAGAGTTCCAGTTTTCGAAGGTATTGTTATTATCGTTTTCATGAGTCGGTGTGACGTCATCGCCGGGGTGTGGTGTGTCTCGCCAGTCTCAAACTGGCGGCGTGCATGGAACATCGCCGTGCGCTGGTCCGTCGCGAGCGCGCTGAGAAGCGTGAGCCCACATCGTCTTCTCCGTGGTTGTCGTCCTCCTCTCTCCCCCTACCCCTCCCGTCGACTCCACTCCCCGTTGTCAACTCCGAGCGTTCGGAGTGTGCCGAAGGAGGCGAATCGTGCGAGCTGGGAGCTGGGGTCAGGGCACCGCGGACTGGCTTCTCTGATTGCTCGAAACGGAACACGAATCGCAGCTCAGACCAGAAGCTCGCAGCAAAGGACCGCGTCGGATCGCGCGGATGACGCCAGGCGCTCCACGCTAAGTCACAACAAGACATGACTATACCCAGAGCGCAGCCCACCGTCAACACGAGAATCAAACCCTTGAAGTTGTCGATTGTTAGTCTCTCGGTGGCGTGGTCTTCCTTGTCCTAAAATGTCACAGTGTTAGGTTTATGTATAAGATTACTAATGTATAACATTTCTTTTTTTTATAACCTGACAGGCACCGCCCCCATGCATTTCTTTCCACCAGCGATGTTTCATCTCCCTAAGAATCCCCGCCTCTTGCAGATTCAGCAGTGCTAGATTCAACGCCTGTCGGTACGGTGAGTCTACAAATTAAATACGTTTAATATATAGAAAGTGTAATGTTTTTGTAGATTAAAAAAAAAAAGGGAAATGAGCGTTCGTGCAGTTTGCACTTGTTGGTACACAAGTTCGCACGTGGTGTTACAATTAGAATGTGACCCCTTTTTGTTAAACTTTATACAGAAAATTTGGCATATGTAGCTGCGATCTGTATTTGGAAATATTCGATGTTGTTAGAGTTCATTGCAATAAAGCCTTTGTAACTGTAACATTTGGACTTTCAGCTTTTTCTTTTATGTTATATGCTATTCAATGCTTTATAGTAGACTAAAAAAATAAATAAGCTTTTGCTCAGGTCGTAAATAGAGAAACAATATTAAAAATAATAAAAAAGACCCAAAAATAAAAATAAGAGAAGTCATAAATGGTTATAAGATAAGATGCTTAGAAACGGTGACATGTTGATGAGACATTACTAGCTCAATATCAGCGGTGACTGAAAAAAACCGTGCCTGAGCGCTGGCCGGGACGAACATTGGGTTAAGGATGTGCTGAGAAGTAGGACACACACGAGTACTGGAGTAGTCTAATATTAATTACAGTGACGTTAATCTGACTTACTCTTTTTCATTGCAATGCCATATCCTTTACTATCTAAGAGATCTCCCACCTGAAAAATGATACAGATTGATAAGTAAAAATATTTATACTCTGCATTAAGATGGTTCTTATTTATTTATTAGTGTTATAGATACAAAAAAAAATCCTAAAATATAAAAAAAAAAAATTGTATACTTTTTGAGTTTCTCTTAATGTAAGTCTCGATGTAATGAGTCTAAAGATCTTTTATGAATTTCTTGCAGCAAAATAGGATCGGAGATATTTAAATATTACATTTTGACACGGTGATAGGTATGTTTTAGAGATCAACTAGACTAGCCTAGACTACTTTCACTGTAAAGTTTCTTACTCTTGTGACCTCACAGTTACGTTCCGTCGTGTAGTCGATAGTCGTGGACTCCGCGAAGAACGCATATTTTTCATTCATTACTCTATAAAAACAAACGGACATCTCAATTGTTTTACAGTATTGTTACCCTATGAAATATTAAAAGCATGTCTTAAGATATTAGAACAATTCATTGCAAGATTAGTTAAGAACGATGCTTGCCATCTTGTAGATATAAAATGTGGTAAGTACGAAATATTTTTTTCATATTAATATAGTTAATTTTTAATATTTACTTTTCTATTCCTTCCTCATTAGTCGAAGGCATTGTGACGTCTTTCATTTTTTGGAACATGCTTTTGTATGGTTCGCTGCTTGACATCTAAAATTTAATATAGTTTTTACTTTTGATAATGTGTAAATTTTAATATTAAATCATTTAATACAAGAACTCCGACTTCAAAGAAAGTGTAAGTTGAGCCACTAGATTTCGCCCCGTAAGTGATGCCCTGGTCGTTTTCGGCGAGTTCGCGCACGTTGCGGATGAGCTCGGTGGAGGTCTTAGAGGCCAACAACGTGGCTAAGTTGGCTGTGTAGGAACTCGTGATCACCAACGCGAACATCCACCAAATACTGGCCACTGCACGAGTACCGTAAGCACTGATAAAAATTGAACGATGAATGGAAGTGCACATTTCAGGAACAGAAGACTTCGAATGTATAAATATATGCGCAATAAAAAATATTTCTTTAAATCGATACAGGAAGTCGTGAAAGCTGGTAATGAATTCGGATACTAACATCGGTGCGATTTCAGAACCTTGTTGAAGTACAGCTCCCAGGTTAAACCACAGAGCATTAGCTAAAGTGAATTGATTCTCGAGTGCAGATGGCTCCTCGATACAGGGGTAGGGATTCTGCCACTCCTCGGGGCACAGCCGACCCACTACGTACAGCACCAAGGACGAACCCACGTACGCCAGCCCCAGACACATCCAAACCTGACATTTATAATCGTCGTCAGTTTGGCAAACAACTAGTTTGATTTTTGTTGAGATGTTAATTTTATAAAAGAGATTTTTTTTCTGTAGTTCCTTAGTAATACTATTTATCTGTGGCAACTCATTTAATTTATTTCAAAATTAAGCGAATTTTAAAATATTCTTAATTTAATTCGACACATGCATAGTCTTACCCCGTTAGAGAAGGGCAACAGAAAGGCCAGTAGTTCCGGTGCAGGAGGCTGAGGTTTGTGAAATAGGATGCTTATACCTAATGTCATGAAGGGCGTCGTGAAGTCCACGATTTCCTCTCGCTCCGCCGTTATAGTGAGATCCGTTATAGCGAAGTCTACATTCTATTGTTCAAATTATATTATATAGTAAATTAATACGAAGCACATTCAAAACGAAATTTATAAATTGTTTTATAATAGATGTTTAGTGATAATGACCTTATCATCCATGAGGCGCCTCATCATGCCGTTCCATTGCTTGGTGGTCTTGTTGAGGGACCCGTAGGCGCGATCCGCTTGCTCTATGAACGTGTAGTTGAAGTGCAACAGCTGAGCCAAACGGTCCACCAGCTCTATACAAAAGCCTGTAACAATAAATACAACACCTACATTTTGTATGCAAACTCTGCCATACATACATTAACATATAAGATATCAAATCGATATATATATGTATTATGTATATATGATATTTTTACCTTCATAACGCGCATTGCCTGAGAGTCGTTCGGAGGACTGCTGTCTCATGACGTACGGTTGATTCTGAAATTTAGTTTTTTTATAGTACGAAACATTATGGTGACAACACTCCGTCTACAGTTGATGTGGTACATCGCCCCCGACCTGAGCGATGAGGACGGTGAAGGTGCGGTTGGTCATGGCGTCGGGTGGTGGCGGGGGTGCGGGTGGTCGAGGCCGCCACGTCAGTCCCCCCGTCCGGGACCAGTCGCCTGCGGCTCTCAGAAACCCGCCTCGCTCCAGTTCCGCCACGTGTAGTCGCACACCACCGCGAGCTCCCGTCGCTTCCCACCAAAGAGGTCCGGTTGCGCCACTGTTTTCTTCCTAAGACGTTTAAATGATGTGATTTTTTTCTTTTTCCCGTGATTAATTATAATTATGTCACAACTTTCTAATATACCGATCGTAAATAGTTCAGAAGTGTGTCGGCGTGGAAGGCGGCAGTGCCTTGCTGGCAAGACGGAGAGTCTTCCATGAATGGAAGGTCGAGGTACTCCATTCCTTCGGATACAATTTTTGCAGCATCATATGATAAAAGTAATGAAGTCGGAGGATTCGAAATAATCTAAAAAATTCATAATTATATATTCCGTAAATGTATTTCTGTGTGTATATTTGAAAGGAATTGTTTTTAACCTTATCAATTTCTTCATTTGCTTCGTTTCCTAGAAGATTTATATACTGTTGCTGCCATTTTTCCATAGACACATTTACTGCAGAAGATTCAGGGTCAAATAAACGCAGTGCTGAAAATTTTAGAATACCAAATCTCTATGAGTGATAAAATTACTATGTTTATATAATATTCAATTACACTTCTATATTACAGGTGATGTTGGCTCCACCGTAGCTGAAGTCCTCGAGCGGCAGTGTATGCAGGTCCAGCGAGAGCATCAAATACGAGTGTCGCTCGGAAAGCAACCCCACGCGCTGGGCCGCGTCCAGCACTCGCACCGAGCACTCCGCCGAACACCATACGATAAAGTTTACAGCACCGAACTTCTTCAGTACGAGGAGAAGATTCCTACAACAAAAATGTGAATGAGGTCAGGTTTTAGAATTCTTTTAATATTAAAACGAACCTCAAGGCGTCGTCGTCCTCTCTCGAGGGCAGCTGGCGGACACGGAGCGCGAGGGTGTCGTGATCGGGCACTATGAGCGGCGCCGCGCTGCCGCTTCCGTCGTGCAGTAACACGGCGTGCTTCCAACCTTTCGCTTCACACAGAGCTGCGCAGGCCTTATTAAGAGAGCACAACATAAAGACAACATCTGCGAGTAAAGGACATGATATAGATTTAACTAATTGAAATATACAAGATCACCTCTGCGAGAACATCATATCGTGGATAAAATTCAAGAGCTGCTGACAAGGGATGGTCCGGCTCGGTGGAGGCGATGGTCATCGCCGGGGACGGGACGGCGACAGGAGACGCCAGCAACAACAGCAAGCCTGCCCGCGCCGCGGCATCCGCGGCCTCCACACCGCCGACACTGGCCAGTAAGCCTTCACTGGCCTATAAAACCGGAAACTCAGTACATACTAAATGTTGCTTTCAAATACATAAAGGTACTCTATTTCACCGAATTTATACATAAAATAATTGTTTTTTTGAATAATGATTCTTTATTAAGTAACAAATAATGTATTATTTAAAATTACTAAAGTAATATAAACAGAAAATTTAAGTAGCCACTTGTGTTAGATTTTGTAATGTTTCACTGATATGTAGTGGCAAAATGTTTAATAATTGAATTGACTTACTGTTGCAAAATTTAATAGAAACTATAATAGGGTAGTTTTTAAAAACAACTGCCAAGTCGTATGATGTGATAAATGCAACAGTCAGTCAATTCCCATCGTTCGGTCGGCGAATACTTCAGGAAGTGTGCACTAAATTGTGAATATATACATAGTGTTTCAAAGAGGGCTTAGACTTTGTAAGTAATATTTTGTCTTTTGTACAATGTTCTAGCTATTAGAATCAATATACTGAAAAAAGTAACAAGTTTTCCTTGTAATTTCTTATATTGATAAAGCACAGAGCTCTCATGTTCTCAGTTCGTTTGGTTTTGTAACCAGAGATACATTGAAGGCTTATTGAAAATATCATAATTTTTTTTCTAATTTAGTCGAAGCTTTTTTATTATATTACATTGGACTCTTAGAGTATTTCCAAAAAAATTATTTCAAAAACAAGAAGGTGATTTTCTTTAATAGTATAATTGATATTTTTTTTAGACTCACCCAAAAACCTCCACATTAAATTGCAGGACTGAGAATTAACTACCAATAACTCATGTTCATTCATGTTCTACTGCAGGTAGAGAGATCTCTCCGGCAAGTGTGAGAGAAACGCTTGGATGGAAACTAAATTGGACCCACCACCCAACTACCCAGCCTCTACAAGAGCCTGCTTGGACGAATCCCTTGCATTAATTTCTATTATAGACTAGTTTAATCAACTCTAAGCCGTTGAAATTCCTTTCAATTAAAATAAATATGCACCAAAACAAACATTGGCCCTACGAACTACATGTATAAAAGTTAGACGGCTGGCAAATAGTGTTTCTTGTTTTTTATTTATTTTAATATAATAAGATATACGACAAAAGAAAAATGGTGGTTAATATAATTAAATTTTTATATTGTCCACTTATTGTTTTGCGTAACATAAATATTATAGTTTTGTACACATAAGACGAAACTTCGGCTCCGGTTGAACAGATAAAAAAGGTTTTTAACAGCGAAGTGAAGGGTTTCGAAAACTGTAAATGAAGTAATTACAATGGCAATATTGATATTCTTATTTTTTTTTTGTTTTAAGTAATAACGGAGTATTTATTCTTCATAATATTTTGTGAATAATTAATACCGTTAAGGAACAGCGGTTAACATGTACCTGAGTGCAGATATGTTCTGGTACCGCTAAGGGTTCATAGGTTCGAGGCTCGGTCCGCGCTCCCCGGCCGCAGCTCCTCCACCCGCGGCTACGGCCTGCTCCAGAAGGACGGCAACTTCAGGAATGCCTTCAGCCACTCCTGAACATACACTCTCCATATAAACTTTCCTCGCTCATCGTTGCGTCACTAAATCCACTAGCGATGTTATAGTATTGAGGACGTGCCTATTGGGATTGAATCTGCTTTATTTTCCGTTAATGAGATGATCATCAGGTACAGCAGGATGAAAGTGTGGCGATTCATGTTGTTATTCTGTGATGATGAACGCACACCCGCCACCTTGCTGACATTCACTTAATACTGAACAAACTCGGCAGATCTTTGAGTGTAGATCTAGCACATATCGATATTTATAGTTATCTATAAATATTTCAAACAGTATATTGATATACGATGAGAACGTGGTACACGCCATTATATTATTGTTGACATGAAGTGTAGCTACTTCCTTCCATTAATAGTGTGATTTACATCACTAATTGTCGTCTAATTCAAGAGTACATGAGTACTCTAGTACTCGATAATGATATCGATACAAATATTTATCGAGCTCAAGTCTCGTCCCTCAGATTCGTGTTATTTCTGGAACGGATCGTTTTGTGGCACATCTCAGTCTCCCTCTCCCTCGCCCGCGACCGTCGCCACGCGGTCGTTTGGCTATTTTGAGCAGTAAATAGTCACCGTTTACTGTCACGACATACATACCAACCAACTACCAACTGAACCTCGAAAAATACTTTTAATTATAAAGTAAAATAATAATAATAATAACAATACGACTTCAGGTTTTGCTCTGTGCTTTCAATGCACATTATCTGTTTCAGGGTAATGCTTATTATGTTTTTTTATGTATTTTTTTCTGTATTACTGTAAATTTATTGCATTTAAAAATTCCAGTTCTGGAAGACTGTTTTTAATATTAACCTAGTCAAACTCAGATTATTATACTGGACATAATGTATAACGATCACAACATCAAACGATAAAAATTATATATGTAGCCATTACTACGTAACTTAATAAATCTGAATTCTATAACAAATAGCTAACATGTTTCTTCAAATGATTTCTAAAATATATATTAATAAAATTATATTATAATTAGTAAAAATATTAGTAAAATAAATCTAGGACACGTTACGTTAGTACAAACTTTTCAAATTGTAGTATTTTCTTATTTAGAATAAATTTATATTTAACTAAAGTAAAAAAACCTCCCTTTTTTCACACAATATAGTAATTTATGATATATAAGTTTATATATATATATATAAATATATATATATATATAAATAAAAATATGTACAAATAGTAATATATGTGACAAATTATCAATTTTATTGGCTAGTTTAAAAAAGAATTTTATATTTAAGTTAAAACTGTGATAACATTCTTTTTTTTTATTTTGCTATCTTAAATTTTGGTAAGTGACTTAAATTTGGTTGTTTACAAGTCGTGAAGTTTGTCCGCTATAATTTATTTACTTTGAAACTGAGTTCCAATATATTCCAGTTACAGTATGGAAAAAATATCGTATAACGAGTGCCCCTGTGAAGTGTGAATAGGGAAATTTAGGATATTATTCAAGAAATAGAATGGCATTGCTATCCTAAAATCGGTTCAGTCTTGTAGTCTTACTTAGAAGTTAGTACAGTGTAGTTAGTGTTGTGTGTATGATAATTTAAATGAGAATAACTTTCACGACATATGGAATTGGCAAACAAGATTCTCGTTCAGTGGTGACTACAGATGACGTACCACTCGGTGGTGGGGGAGGTCATCGGATATTACTACCGGGAACTTCTTTTTGCTGACTTTAATCAAAAATGGCTTTTTGACCGATAATCAGTATCAGGCTGTCAAGCGCGACCAACTTACAGTAAATAAAAAATATTTTTCAGTAAGTTTATATCAGTTACGTTTTTCATTTTATCCAACGATGACACACCCGGTGGT